>NW_027397094.1:18595416-18640706 GCF_003265705.2 Callorhinus ursinus
AACCCCTGGTTTGTTTTAAGATGTCAGTAAGAATTTAAATGCCTGAAATATGATTGGAACACAGATGAGATTTTATGCCCACACAGGTGACTCCCATGTAATCTAACCCCCACCCCCCACCCTTTCAATGCCCAGCTGTGTTACCAGTGGGAGGCTGAGACCCTGAAGCACACTGCTGGGCCAGCCATCGCACTTGGCAAGGCTGGAATACAGCCTAAATGTGGCTTCTAAGGGACAAGATCATGTGGTCAGGCTGACCTGCGTGTGCGTTCCTGAGCTCAGACTGGGGAGTATGTGTGCCATCTCCTTTGGCAAGGAGAATTCCCCTACCAGCCACGCAGCCACTGCATGGACCCCACTCCCCCCGCCCCCCCACCCCCCCACCCCGGGGATCAGCTGTGGCAGGTACTAGCAAAGCCACTCCAGAGGAAGCTCATCTTGAGCCCCAGCCACCATTTTCCCTCCCTTGAACTTCAGCAATGGCCCCCGACTGGCCTTTCCACTCACCCCAGGTGCTTTGCATCCATGTTCTTAACTGTAGCCAGAGACCTCCATTGTTTCTGGAATAAAGTCCAGACTCCTTATCAAGCCTGTGAGACCCCAGAGCCCTCACGTAATTTGCTCCACATCAATGCTATCTTTCAGGGCTCACGTTCCCACCAGCAGGAATTTGTATATGTGGTTCCTTTCTTCTAGAAGTTCCTTTGTCCCCCCAACTCCCCACTTTGTTCCCTGGCATAGTTGATTTCCCTTAAGTTTCCAGATTTCAATTCAGCTTCATTTGAGGACGCTTTCTTCAACCTCTCAGACAAGGTCAGGCTTTGACATATGCCTATGGTTCTCCTCATGCACTATGTCCTAATTCATGAATCTATATTGGACCACATGCTTGATTATTTGACATCTGCCCCAACCCCAACACTCTGCAAGGCGCGCAGAGGCACAGGTCCTGTCTCACCACCCAGGACCGACAGAGCATATAACAGCCTCTCCCTCCGACGGGTGCTGAGCCCTTTGGGGAAGGCAGTACTGTTTACAGAGCATGTTCCAGCAGCGGGTTCTCAGCCAAGGACACCTAACATCTCTGGATCTCATTTCCTCCTCTGCAATAGGGGTGATAATGATAAAGATCATCTCTCCCTCTTGGTGGTTGTGAAATAGAAGAGAGTTAATAATGAAAAGTATATAAAACAATGCCTGAAACAGTAAACACTTTATAATTGTTGGCTCTGATGAGAATGCCTGGATTCCCAATCAGCTAAAGACCTTTCTGTAAACAGTAAAACTATAAAGCTAATAGGAAAACTATAAAGTTATATATATTCATGCCTTTGTTACCTATCAGTGTGGAAAGGCTTCTGAAAGAAAGCTTTAAGAGTACAAATCATAGGCAAAAGACAGAGAGATTAGTTACATGAAAACAAAACTTCGGTTCAACAAAGGACATTATTGACAAAGCAAACAGGCGGATGACAGATTAAGAGATTATTACGAGAGAGGAACCTCAAATGAACAAGTAGTGTACAGAAAACTCAAAATTATAACCAGCAAATGAAGGGTATTCAGACTCACCAGTTATTAGAAAAACATGAACACACAGCAACGTATGTCCATTCCACACCTGTCATTAGACTGCCATTTGAGTTCAGAAGGTGGATGGTGCTGAGTCCATGAGGCTTTTGAGAGCAAAGTTCCCTCCTGCATGTGGAGGGGGATGCAGACCACTGCAGGAGCAATTCTGCTCTGAGTGTGTATCCACAGAAACCCTCACATGGTCCAGGAGGAGCTGGTGAATGTTCTCGCAGCACTGTCCGTGGTAACCCTAGAGACAAGCTACAGGCTGGCCTACCACAGGGGAGTGCCATGGAATCACACAGACAAGAAACACTCTGAGCAACCCGGACAAGGCAAGAAATGGGTGTTTGCTAGCAGGATGCCATTGACATCAGTTTTAAAATGCATGCATGCAAAAATATGTGTGTGTGTATGTGTGTGTTTACACACATGTATGCATATGGGTTTATATATATGCCACATATATATATATTTCACAAGACCCATACACACAAAACATGGCTATCCATGGGAGGAGTGGACCAGAGTAGGAAATGGGAACTACAGAGAAGCAAACAGTCAGGGAGTGTGAGTAACTCAATCCTCAGCCTTTAAGGTTAAAAGGAAAATGAGAGAAAGGAGAAAAAATTTATTGAACAAATAGAGATTCTATAGAACTTACACTGGATTACACCAAAATGCTCAGTACTCCCAAAGATGAGCTCCTTCCTCCATGGATGTGTGACTTGTTACCATGACCTTGAGCATTTCCTATGTTATTAATTACACACCAGTCCCATGTAAGAATCCTAGCAGGTCCTAGAACCCCTCTCTCACCACCAAGTCTAGGCAGTTGCCTAGCCCCGGGGACTAGGCTTCTGGAGAAGTCTCTGTCTGTGCATCCCCAGCCCTTTGGCTGGCCACAGCCAGGCTCTTCTGGGCTCCTGCCACAGCCATGCCCTCTCACTTCTTTGCCAGGCCATCTTCTGCGTGGCTGCAAGTGCAGGTCCCATAGTGCTACTCTCATGCTTGAAATCTCTTTTCTCCTGAGTCAAATATAAATTTTCATCAGAGTATGTGTCTCAGTCTGCTCAGGCTGCCATAAGAAAATACCACAGGCTGGAAGGCTGAAGAACAGACATTTATTTCTAACAGTTCTAAAGGCTAAAAGTCCAAGATCAAGGTCCTGGCAGATTCTGTTCTTGGTGAGGGCTGTCATCCTGTCTCAAAGATGGTGGCCTTCACCCTATGTCCTCAGATAGCAGAGAGAGAATACGAATATCTCTCTCTTCCTCTTCTTATAAAGCCACTAATCCCATCATGGGTCCCCACCCTCATGAATTCATCCAAACCTAATTACCTCCCCAAAGTGCCACCTCCAAATACCATCACATGGGGGGTTAGGACTTCAACACTGAATTTGGGGGGACACAAATATTCAGCCAAAAATAGCACATCAGGCCCTCCACAATGGATGCCATCCTATCCCTCCAAACACACCCCGCACTGCACCCATCCAATCATCTTCCACACTGCTTCTCCCTTCCTTGCCTTTGTGTGTGCTGTTCCTTCCAAATCTATCTGCCAGGAGAACCTGTCTTCATACTTCAGGATTCGGGTCTAGTCCCCCCGCCTCTGGGAAGCATTCCTGGTGCCCTTCCCAGGCAATATGGATCCTCCTTTGAGACACCATTGTGTCTTGTGCACATCTGAAGTTCCAGGCAGCTTAGATGTCTCCACCTGTGGTTCCCATAGCCTCTGTGCTTGGATGCTGTCTGGTTCCCTCTTAACATGAGCTCTTTAAAGAAGGAAGCAGATCTTACTAAAAATTAAGTGTCAGGCCTTAGCACAGGGTTGGGCACAGAGCAGGGGCTCCAAAGAGACCTGCAGGATGGTGGAATGACTAGATGATTAATAAATGTAGCCCTCACCCAGTGAGCTCTAACAATCTGCTGATGCTTCTCTCTCCTTCGTTAGGAGATGAAGTCCTTGAGAACAGGGAGAGTCTTCATCTTTGCATCTCCGCTGGCTGGACAGGAGCAGGCCCATAGCAAGAGGGGAAGGTGGGCTTCACTCACTCGCTCTGGCTATTCCAGTATTTGGACAACCTGCAGCCACTCTGAAATTCCAACAGCCAGGGACAACTGAGGGGAAGGCTGGGGCAGGGAGGGTTGGGGAACCCAGATTCATTCTTCTGACAGCTGAGGCTCCCAACTTTGGAGGTTCTGACACAGGGAGTAGCCAAGGAAGCCAGTGTTCAGTGGGAATGGGGGGAGACACAGAGAAGGTGTGCACCCCTTGTGGGTAACGTGTGCATGCCAGGGAGGGGCTGAGGGTGTTTGGGTGATTGGGAGAATGAAGGGTCGGGGCAATGCAGACAGGACAAATACTACAGCAAGACCTGTCAGAGAGCATCCTTGCTGCCAGGTGACAGCCAGAGCAGATCAAAGCCCTGGCCTCTGACTCAGACCCTCCGACCAGCCCCTCTGCAGACCCAGCCACGGAGCCCTCTGATCTGGCTCTGTGGCCTCAGACATGGACTCCCCTCGTCCTCCAGAAGAAAAAAAAGACTAATTAAAAAGGAACAGTTTCCCCCCCTCCATCCCCCTCTTAGTCAGCTTTTAGGAAAACCACACAATCATCTCAAGGATTTAGAGATCTTTTTCCTCCAAACCCATGGGGAACTCATTATTCCCTGTAGCCATCTTCTTGCCGCTGAAATGCGCAGCCTGAATTCTTGTCTGCTGGAGGCTTCAAATGATGAACTAATCAGAGCACTGAGTCTGGAGTCCAAACTCTGGTCCACCGGGCCTCAGTTTCTCCACCCAGAAAGCAGCGCAGGCCTTAGTCTGTGAGACAGCACCTTCCAACAGGACTTTCTGCACAGTGAAGGAAACGTCCTACATCTGCAAGGTCCAGTCCAGTAACCTCTTGCTACATGTGACTTTGAAAGGTGGCCAGTGCAACAGAGGACCAATTTTTAAGTTGATGAATTATTATTAAATTAATATTTATTAATGAACTGGACAGAACAGCTCTCAGATGTAACTTGGAGCTGACATCATGCTTATGTCAGCAAGTTTGCCTTCTCCCACTTTGCATGGCCATTTTCTCTTCATAGGGGTGACAGGCTATTCACTATAGGGGTAACAGGACCAGGGCTTGGACTCCAGGCTCAGTGACCTATAGATGTAGGACCTGGGTCAGAAAGGGCCAAGTTGAATGTCAGAGACTGCTCCTCCCTTTGAAAGTAAAAGACAGTGCTGGAAATGATGCCGGGGAGACTAATGTCATGAGCCAGCCCTCTCCCCTTTTCCGTAATCTTGCTGAGACAACACCAGATTGTAAATCAAGGTCGGCTCTCAGGCGCATCCAGGCAAGAGCAACACTCATTTATTTTCTTCCTGCATCGCCCTTCTTCTCAAACACCCTCCCCTCTTCCCCTCTGGATCTGTTCTGATTGTAGACAGTGTGCCAAGACAGATGGCCTCACAGGATGGGGAGCTTCAGGAGAGCAGTGGCACCATGAGGGGCTGAGGACAACGGGGAGGTACCCAGAGCTCCAGCAGGCACAGGCCAAGAGCAGAAGAGCAGGGCTAAGTCCAAGTACAAGGTCTGGCACCCAGCTCAGACTTTGTTATACCCCACTTATTCAGCTGGTACCTAATGATTGATTTATTGATTCAGAACCGTGGCGAGCATGCAGTCACACTGACTACCCGGCCTTATCAATCCAGACAGGCAACCAAGGTGATGGGGCTGAATCTGAATTGCTTGATTAGGCTCCCACTGTTGCTCTTAACTATTTACTACCAGCCGTGTATCAGAAAGTCCCGTGGAGAGAGCCCCATTGCTGGGGATTACATAACCCCTGCTCTCCTGCACCTCAGCGATCACACGGAGGGAGACCTCTGTGAACATCGGAAATGAGCGTTTGTCGGGGCCAGCAGCCAGAACACTCCTGTTCTTCTCTACGTCAGAAATTCCTCTGTGCTCACATTTCTTCTCTTTCAGGTTCTTTTAAAGGAAGAAAAGTTCAGCAATAGCATCCATGCATCTTGGGCCAAAGGAGACAGGATGTGTGAAAGAACTTGGTAGGCCCTTCACACGCACGGGCTGAAGGGCTTCTGACAGCCGGGGTCTGCTTATCTGGCAGCCCCACCCAAAGCCTGGTCCCTGCACCCACACAGTACACATCCCCTCTGCTCCCCTCACCCTTGGTGTGACACAGCTGCCCTCCGGCCCAGGGATCACTGAGGTCTTGATATGACTCCTCATGTCACTCAGTGCTGACCCCCAGTGGGCCTGAGGAGGGATTTGGAGGACCTCGTCTAGGGATCTAGCCATCCGCCGTTTACAACTTTGTTACTCCGCTGGACGCTGCGCATACCTTGGTTAGATTAAAAACAATATATAACACTTGAGTTCAAATTAAAGATTCCAATTGGATTCAGCAATTTCCAAAAACAATAATAAAAATTGATAAGCTATCTGACTCTACCTCTAAAGGTCACTATTTCTGAAGTCTCTGTTTTTCTGTAAGGCTCAAAGTATAACCCATGCTGATATCTGGCTCGCACTAATCCCAAACCGGTTTTTCCTTAGGTCAGTTTTTCTACCAGGCCAGGCCACCTGCTCTGGGAACACCTTTCCTGCTTCTGGCCTGTGAAGCTGTCTTTCCCCATAAACATGCACTAACAGCAGGGCATCACCGTCTAACGAACGCATCATGAAGGAGAAGCTGGGGAGCGGGGCCGGCCAAACAGGGAACCAGTCAGTGCTGGTTCGGCACAGGGATGATCTGTCAGGTATGCTCGACCATCATGCTCAGCTGCACGAATTGCCCCTGAACAAAATGAACCTGCAGGATTCATGAAGAGTACTAACACACAAAGCCTTTCCCTCTCTCACAGGCTCTCTCTCTCAACCTGTCATGGGAGTGTTATTTGCCATTTCATGTGCTGTACCTTCAGGCCGGGGCGCTCACAGGGCGAGTGTAGACCTTCACAGAGGCAAGGCCCTCTCTGGGACTCTCAGGGCCAGCTTTCCTCCCCACCGGCCGTTGCGTGGAGGCACCCAGCCCTGGCTGGGAGCAGGAAAGGTGAGCAGACATCCTCACTTCCCACAGGCCTGATACCCCAATCCCCAAGGGTACTGCAGCCTGCAGAGCAGACAGTCCAGGCTCCTGGATAAGGGATGTGTGAGCCGCTCACTCTCTGCCCCCGCTGCCCACCAAAGTAGCCAAGGTGCTGCCAGCCTGAGGTGAGACTGCACTGCTGTACCCCCCTCAAGATACAGGGGGTCTGCCCCTCCGGGAACCTGCATGCAGGCTCCTGCTGTGGGTAGAGGGGGTGCTAGGGGTGGATGAGCCGGTAACCAAGGACCCATTTCAAGGAGGCAAAAGGTGGCAGAGGCAGAATCCTGTAGAAGCCAAGGCTTCAAGTGCTGGCATGTATTCCATTGTCCCATTGAACTTAGCTTGCAAAGCACAAATTCAAAGATAAAATTATTAAGAATTTCAAGACTGCAACTGCAGCATACAAAACTCCAAGTGTGGGGCCCTTCTGAGTGCAGGACTCTGTTGTCTATCCATGAGGCTGGCCCTCCTGACCATTGAGCTCAGAAATAGAAATCCCTCAGGCAAGAGGACAGAAGATCAGTGGGCCATCCAACGGGGAAAGACACCCAACAGTAACCAAATGCAGTCTGTAGCTGACTGTTGGAATAAGTCATGATCAAGACTTGTCCTTGGCTACTGGGGGCCAGAAGCTTCTAGGAAGAACCATTTCAGAAGGGGGTCTGTGTGGTAGTTTCCTATCACTACTGTAACAAAATACCATAAATTTAGTGGCTTAAAACACCAGTGTATTATCTTACCGTTCTGGAGATTCGAAGTCAAAAAATGGGTCTCCCTGGACTAAAACCAAGGTGTTCCTTCTGGAGGCTCCTTTTCCAGCTTCTACCAGCTGCCCACACTCCTTGGCTTGTGGCCCCTTCCTTCATGCACAAAGCCAGCGACTTTAGGCTTTGTCCTTCCCATATCGCATCACTCCGATATCTCCTTCTCCGTCTCCAACTACCACATTTAAGGACCTTGTGATTATATTGGGCCCACCCGGATAATCTCTCTATCTGAAGATCAGCTGATTAGCAATCTTAATTCCGTCTTCAACCTTAATCCCCCTTTGCCAGGTAACCTATGTAGTCATAGGTTCTGAGGATTAGGATGTGGACATCTTTGGGGGACCATTCTTCTGAGAACCACCAAGCCTTAATGAGAGAGGACAAGAAGGCAAAGTTGCCCTAAGCAAGGAGTCATGGCTAGCAGGCATACTGGGCAGAAACAAGACTTCAGAGGAGCCTGGCACAGAGAGGGGCCCTAGGTCACACTCAGACATCCATAGGCAAGCCCTGGGAGGGGCTGACAATCACCCCTGACCTAGTAGGAGGGATAGTGCAAATCCAAGAGGGCTGGTGTTGGGCAGGACTCCCTAGAGAAAACCCAGAGTGGCAAAACAGTGAATGAGCAAGCTACAAGATGCATCAGCCAAGATCCAGAGTGCATCCGAAGTCTAGGAGCCGGAGCTGCTCACGTAAAGGTGGATTATAACTTTGTCCCATCTTCATTGCAATGTTTATATATTGTAAAAATCACACATGAAAACTGGGATTATGAGTTTGTTCTAGTGACAAAAGAAGAGTTCGTGGTTTATTCTACAGTGTATCAGGAAAAAAAACAGTGTCAAATGGAAGAGGAGTGGGGCTATTTTTTTTTCCCCTGGGACTGGAGGGAGAGAAGAGAGAGATCCAGTTAGGACCAAAGCAACTATCTTAATCAGAGTTATCCAGAGAAACAGAGCCATTAGAATATATATACAGAAGGAGATTTATTATAAGAGGTTGGCTCACATGGTTATGGAAACTGACAAGTCCCAAGATCTGCAGTTGGCAAGCTAGAGACCCGGGATGTTTCATACTGATGTTTCAGTATGAACCCAAAGGCAGGAAAAAACTCATGTCCCAGCTCAAAGCAGTCAGGCAGGAGTTCCCTCTTGTTTGCAGAAGAGTCAGCCTTTTTGTTCTATTCAGGCCTTTGAGGGATTGGATGAGACCCACCCACACTGGAGAGAGCCATCTGCTTTACTCAGTCCACTGATGCAAATTTTAATTTTATCCAAAAACACCCTCACAGACATGCCCATTATAATGTTTGACTAAATGCTTGGGCACCTGTGGCCCAGTCAAGCTGACACATAAAATTAACCACAGCAGCCAGTGTCCCTGGGCACCGGTCAATGAGGAGCCACAAAGCCACTCTCCTTGCAAATTCCAATAGCAGCCAAATCTCTCAAGAGAAAGGGTCTGAGCACTCTAAGTTGCTAGTGGGAACTATCAATATGCCACACTCCAGTAGCTATGTCCCAACAATGCATTTCTTACCCGCCCCTTCCCAGACACACAAGAGCATGGCACTTAACCCTCCTCTGTGTTCCTAGACCTTTGTGCAGCCTCTTCTATCATCTTAAACATTACACAGTAATTGTTGGTTTACTATTCTCCCTCTTCCTAAATTGTGGTCTCTTTGGGAAGAAGACAGTAGGCTAGGTATTCCCAGAGCCCAGGATATAGCAAATGCTTATAGAATGTTGACTAAATAATTGTAGTAGGAGAAGTAGTAGTAAGGTCATGGATAATTTTTTTTAAGGTAAAAGCATTCCTTTCATACAAATATAAAAATAAACACAGGTCAAAGATTTTATTTAACTCATTTAGGAATAGGTAAGATGTTACACTAGTTCCAGGAGCAGAAATATAGGCCATGAAATGAATTTCCAAGTCAAATAGGTACAAAAACTGCCTTTTTTCATGAGAGTGGAAATAAATTGTCTTCTGCCACACAGAATTTATATCTACAGGAAAGCATTTCTTGCTTTACTAACATTTACCTCAAACTTTCAGAGTTGTAAAATAGCTCAGAGACCATGAAAGCTGTCAACCCCATAGAATCAGGTAACTCAGATTATGCATGAAACACTAGATTTCCATTGAGGAATTTGACATGACCAAGAATATTTTTGGTCACTTCAAATTCTATCACATTTTTTTTTCCTGACAGTGTCTGTCCTTCACAATCATACGAATCTCAAAGAAAGATTATTCTTGACCACAAAATAAGGCTTTCATCAGGTTTGGCTTGGTTATTTCCACAGGGGCAACAAGAGTGCTAACTACCCCACAGGCCTCCTTGGGAGTGCTTTGAAGCATCTAGAGCTAGCCACAAAATTACTTTTTATCTAGAGTTTGCATAAGGGATCAGCTTGGATTTTAAGAACTTCTGTTATCTTCTATTCTGAGGCTAGAAAACCACACCCAAGAAACTCTCTCCACCAGATTTCTCCTGCAGTCCTATAAATTTGAATTCTTCTTTTCTGGAGGTCTCCCACATATCCTAAGCCTCCTAACCCACCAGGAAGTAACCTTCCAGAACAGTAACAAGGCTGGCCCCTGTGAGCCAGCTACTAGGTCAGTTTTTCTTGCAGGGTTTTGTAGACATTATCTTCAGAAGTACAAACTTTATTCCTTAAAAGTGACTTGTCATACCTGATTTAGTGAGCATTGTTCTCAAATGTGACACTCCAGATAAGCCTTGCCTGTACCATTAATTTATTTAATTAATTCCTTGTGGAAAGGAAGACAGTTTCTTACTGAGCCTATGCAAATAACTAGATTTCCAAAAGTAGTAAGGAGACTTAGTGTCTGAATTCTGAGAGATCAGTGAAAATCTTATATCATTTTAAGTGTTTTATTTCACGTTACCAAAATGGAATTTACTAAATTGTTGTCTATTACAGAAAGCTTAAGAAGAAAAAGAGCATTCTTTTATATCCAGAAAATAGAACATTAAAACAATACACAATACACCAAATAAATGACCACAATAAAATTTCTCTCATTAATTCATTCAGTCCTATGAAATTATTGCTGTTCTGCTGGTTCTTGGTCTATTACTTTTATGAAGCCATATGTGTCTCAACTAAATATGCTGGAAATCCTGACTCAGCCTACTGGCCTAGCCTAAACGTTGTCATCTCAAAAGCCTGTACCCAAGAGTCTATTCTTTGAAGTGTCAGTAGTTTTAACTACCTGGTACACTTCTTTTCCATGAGTCATTGAGATTATCTTGGTTGAAGACATAATCTCTGGTCAGTACTTTATCACAGAGCCTCAGGCAAGCCTTAAAATATAACAAAAACTATCTGTACATGACAAAGACTTAATGACTTAATGACTCTTGGTACCTGTAATTTTTAAATATAGAAGGTCTAATGAGAGTTCATAATAATAAGCATCTGACACAAAAATGTGGTTGCATATAAAACAAGGAAAATAAAACCATTCCCAAAAAAAAATGTTCAGACAAATTTTTTTTTTTTTTAAGAAAAATGATTACGCTTGTTTTCTAAAAAGTTCAGTGAATGGGGGTACTTGGGTGGCTCAGTTGGCTAAGCAACTGCCTTTGGCTCAGGTCATGATCCTGGAGTCCCGGGATTGAGCCCTGCCTCGGGGAGAGTCTGCTTCTCCCTCTCCTTCTGCCCCTCTCCGCCCCCCAACTCATGTTCTGCCTCTCACTCTTTCTCTTTCAAATAAATAAATAAAATCTTAAAAAAACAAACTCAGTGAATGTTAAGTCTGATTTATAATGAATGAATATAATTTTTATAGAGGAAAAATTTGAAATATAACATACAATAATTTTAAAACATACAAAGAGAGGTAGGGGTAGTAAGGAAACTCAGATTGTCTCTTCACTAACAGAAATTACTTGCATGTCAAGCAACAAGAATCATTTACTTTGCTGCAGTTATCTACAGTTTACAGTTGTAAAATAGCTCAAAGGCAATTAATTATGTTCTCTCAAAGTTCATAATTTGGTCCATACCAAAAGACTACTGAAGGTTTGCCATTTCCAGGGGAAGGCTTGGACAATAAATTGAAATTAATTTGAGCTCTTAGGACAATACCAGCTACTCATCCTCCAACCTCCAGCCCCATGACAAGCATCTCTCTTCATGTTCCAGGAGCAGCTTACACACAGCTTGTGAGAGCCATGGTGGACACGAAGGACCTTGTTCTCCAAGTAACAAGAATCTGTGCTCTGTTCGCTGATTGCTACTTCTGAGGGTGGAGGTTCATACATACAGTTAGGTAGCCATTGTTGCAAGCCCCTCCCCCTCTTGCTAAAGTGACTTCATGGGGATTTAAAGGACTGGAATCCCCTTTTCCCTTCTTTTTTCACTTTTTCCCCCTTTTGAGAGACAGATGTTTAAGGACCAGGATATTCAAAGCAACAACATATAACAAGGAAAAGCATAAACTCAGAAAAGACCTGAGAAGACCTTAAGTTTACACCTCAGACTTACATCCCTGGCAGAGAGACACCTTACAACAACAACAACACCCAGCAAACCCTGGGAAAGAAGGAGAATTGAGTCTCCAGAATTACCACATTATAAGACAAGTGTCCAATTTTCAACAACAACAAAATAATCATAAGGCATACCAAAAAACAGACGAGTATGGTCCATTCAAGGAAAAAAAATAAATCAACAGAAACTGTCCCTGAGAAATATCAGATGGTGGATTTACTAGACAAAGGCTCTAAAAACTGTCTTCAAAATACTTAAGAGTTAACAGAAGACCATGGACAAAGTCAAGAATATGGCATGTGAACAAAATGAAATATCAATAGATAGAAAACATAAAAAAGAAACCAAAAAGAAATCGTGGAACTGAAAACTACAATAACTGAAATAAAAAATTTACTAGAGCAGATCTGACAGAAGATAGGACAATTGAAGTTATTGAATCTGAGGAACAAAAAAAAAGATAGAAGAAATTGAACAGAGCCTAGGGACCCATGGGATACCATCAAGCTGATGAATATACCCCACTGTGGTAGTCCCAGAAAGCAAAGAGAGAAAAGAGGGACAGAGTTTATTTGAACAATAAACAAAAAAAATTGATGAAAAACATGAATATAAACATCCAAGAAGCAGAATGAACTCCAAGTAAAATAAACTCAAAAAGACCCATAGGGAGGTACATTACAATCAGACTTTCAAGAGCAAAAGACAGAGAGGATCTTGAAAGCAGCAAGAGAGAAGCAATTCATCACATACAAAGGATCCCCAGCAATATTATCAACAGATTTCTCATGAGAAATCATGGAGGCCAGAAGATAGTGAGTTGATAGATTCAAAGTGTTGAAGGAAAGAAAACCTGTCAACCAAAAATTCTATATCCAGCAAAACTGTCCTCCAAAAAAATGAAAGGAGTTAAGATATTCCCAGATAAATTAAAGCTGAGAGAATTCATAACCTCTAGACCTGCCCTGAAAAAAAGAATGATAAAAGGAGTTCTTCAAGCTGAAGGACACTAAGTATATTCAAAGCTGTATAAAGAAATAAAGATCTCTGATAAAAGTAAATACAAGGACAATTATAAAGCTACTATTGGGGCTCCTGCATGGCTCAGATGGTTAAGCATCTGCCTTTGGCTCATGTCATGATCTCCAGGTCTAGGATCGAGTCCGCATCAGGCTCCCGGCTCAGCGGGGAGTCTGCTTCTCCCTCTGCCTCTCCCCTGCTCCTGCTCTCTCTCTCTCTCAAATGAATAAGTAAAAATCTTAAAAAAAATAAAAATGAAAAATGAAAGCTACTCTTACTGTAACTTTGGTTTGTAACTCCACTTTTTGTTTTCTATATGACTTAAAAGACTATGCATAAAAGACAACAATTAGTCTGTTTTTGGACAGAAATGCATAAAATGCATAAAGATGCAATTTTGTGACATCAACAACTGAAATAGATAAGATCAGAGCTGTATAGGAGCAGAGCGGGTTTTTTTATGCTATTGAATTAACCTGGTATAAATTCAAATTAGAGTGTTATAACTTTAAGACGTTAAATGCAATCACCATGGTAGCCACACACACACACAAATAGCTATAGATATACACAAAAGGAAATGAGAAGGGAACTAAAATGCTTTACTACAAAAAAAAATTACTAAACAAAAAAAAAAAGATAGCAGTGCAAGAAATGAGGGACAAATAAGCTATGAAGCATATGGAAAACAAATAGCAAAATGACAGAAGTAAGTTTCTCCTTGCCAGTAATTACTTTAAATATAAATGGATTAAACTCTCCAGTCAAAAGATGAGATTGGTTGAATTTTTAGAATGGATTTAAAAAACATAACCCCACTATATGTTGTCTACAAGAGACTCACTTTAGATTCAAATATGCAAATAGGTTGAAAGTGAAAGCATGGAAAAAGATATTCCATGCAAATAGGAAATAAAAGAGATCAGGGGTGGGCTATCCTAACATCAGACAAAATAGACTATAAATCAAATAAGTTTATGAGAGACAAAGAAGGGCATTATATATTAATAAAAGATTTAACACAGTAAAAAGATGTAACAATATAAACTATCATATATTTAATAATAGACCATCAAAATATATGCAGTAAAAATTGATAGAACTGAAAGGAGAAGTAGACAGCTGTATAACAATATCCTACTCTCAATACTCGGTGGAACAACCAAGACAGAAGGTAAGTACGGAAATAGAATAGAGGGAGGGCTTACACAACACAATAAGCCAACTAGCTCTAACAGACATGTACAGAACACTCTACCCAACAACAGAATACACATTCTTCTCAAGTCCATATGGGACAGTCTCTAGGATTTACTATATGTTAGGCTACAAATTAATTCCCAATAGATTTAAAAATATAAGTATCATGCAAAGAATATTCTAGACCACAATGGAATGAAGTTAGAAATTAATAACAGAAAGAAAACTGAAAAATTAACAAATTTATATATTTTTTAAGATTTTATTTATTTATTTGAGAGAAAGAGAGAAAGAGCATGAGCGGGGTGAGGGGCAGGGGGAGAAGCAGGCTCTCCACTGAGCAGGGAGCCCAGTGTGGGCCTCCCTCCCAGGACTCCAGGATCATGACCTGAGCCAAAGGCAGACACTTAACTGACTGAGCCACCCAGGTGCCCCAAAATTCACAAATGTATATATATTAAATAACACACTCTTCAACAAACAGTGGGTCAAAGAAGAAATACAAATGGCCAATAAGCACATGAAAAGATGCTTAACATCACTAATCATTAGGGAGACACAAATCAGAAACCACCATGGGATACAACTTTATACCCATTGTAGTGATTATCATAAACTAAAACAGACACAAAAACAAACATTGGTGAAGATATGAAGAAATTGGAACACTTGTGTTTTGTTGGTAGGAATCTAAAATGATGTAGCCACTATGGAAAATAATATGATCGCTCCTCAGAAAATTAAAAATTGAATTACCATGTGGTCCAGCAATTCCATTTCTGGGTATATATCTGAAAAAATTCAAAGCAGGGGTTTGAACAAATATTTGTATACCCATGATCAGAGCAGCATCTATTCACAATACCCAAGAGGTGGAAACAACCCAAATGCTCTCTGTTGGATGAATGGATTTTTGTAAAATGTGATATACATACAATGGCATGTGATCCAGCCTTAAAAAGAGAGGAAATTTGGGGCGCCTGGATGGCTCAGTGGGTTAAGGGTTGGACTCTTGATTTCGGCTCAGGTCATGACCTCAGAATCATGTGAGATCAAGCCCCCTGTCGGGCTCCACACTCAGCGGGGAATCTGCTTGGGATTCTCCCTCTCCCTTTGTCCCTCCCCTCCAAGCTCTGTCTCGCTCTAACTCTCTTTCTCTCTCAAATAAATAAATAAATCTTAAAAAAAATAAAGAGGAAATTCTGACCCATATGATAACATGGAGGAACCTTAAAGACATGATGCTAAGGGAAAGAAGCCAGTCACAAAAGAACAAATACTGTATGATTCCACTTATGTTAGGTACCTCACAGAAGCAAATTTATAAAGACAGAGAGTAGAATGGAGGTTGCTCAGGGGACGGGGAGCAGGGAACTTTTGTTTAATGGGTCTAGAGTTTCGGTTTGGGAAGATGAAAAAGTTCTGGAGAGGGATGGTGGTGAGGGATGCACAAGAGGGTGAATGTACCGAATGCCACTGAATTGTACACTTAAAAATGATAAAAGTGGTAAATTTCATATGTAAATTTTATAATTGATTAAAAAGTAAATCATTTTTTTAAGGTCTTCCAATATTTTTCCTGACAGTTGCTTGTATTTATTGAGTGCTTTCTATGTGTCATCCTGGAACCCTTCTAAATGCTTTACCTGTCCTACTTTATTTAATTTCCATAATAATCTTATGAAGCTGGTACTATGTCTACGTTTCAAAGTAAGAAAACCGAGACACAGAAAAGTTACGTACTTTTTTTTTAAAGATTTTATTTATTTATTTGACAGAAAGAGAGAATGAGAGCATGAGCGGTGGGGCGGGGCAGAGGAGAGGGAGAAGCAGGCTCCCCATTGAACAGGGAGCTCGATGCAGGGCTCGATGTGGGGCTTGATCCCATGACCCCAGGATCATGACCTGAGCTGAGGCAGATGCTTAACCAACTGAGCCACCCAGGCACCCCAAAAGTCAAGGACTTTATCCAAGGTCACAGTGTGTTAGTGGTGGATCTGACGTTTGAACCTTAGCAGTATGTCCAGATTCATCATCCTTAGCCACTATGCTATACTACTTCCAAAATGAGTGAGCAATTAGTATTTCATATGCTGTTGTTGATTTGATTGTCATCATAGTGATCTTAGATTAGTTGTTTTGCAGCTCTATCTTTCCTTTGTTGTGAAACTGAAATTCAGAACTTGCTCATGTGGTTGTGACCTTTCCTTGCATACAGCAATAGGAAGGATGCAGCCAAATCAGGGTGAAATAATCTCCCAAATGGTGAATCCCAGACTCACCCATTCAGAGGGTCTTCTAAGATGGTCTTCTATGACATTAAAAGTCCAAATGCTAAATCTAGTACTTACTTGCTCTGTGTTCTTTGGCAAGTAACATGACTTCTCTGAGCTTCTGCTTTCTCATCTAAAAAAACAAAGTCATAACATCTTCTTGAGGGCTGTTGTGAGGAGTATAATCCAAATATCCTCAGGCCTCACTGGCCTGTGGAAATAAATAATGTTAATATGCAGATTTTGCTGGCTCAGGGCCCCTACCGGTTCATCAGACAACTCAGGCTCTGAATTCACTTCACACTAAGCAAAACACTAAATATCTCAATATGAGACACACTCATACAGAGAAAATCTGCAAAACCGTATATATGCTAAATAGATTATAGTTATTATTTTTATTGTCTTAAATAGCACCTCATGTCAAAGTGGAATAGTGTCTATATTAACGATTTTAGAGAGTCTGACTAATCCCCACCCACTTCGATTAGAAAACCTATAGGAGCAATCTTTGCATGGCAGTATGCATATTCCTAGAGGAACTAGAAGACTTTCCGAGAACTGCGTGGACATGTAATCATCTTAAGATAATCTATTTTCAGATCCTCAATTTCCATAACTACTCTTCCCTAAAATTGATGCCTGAGGACGTGCCTATAGAGGAGGTGGGGTTCTCCTTTCTCACCACCCCACACAAAGCTGCCTTTCCACCATCTTGTTTGGTGCATTGTTTCCAAGGGACATAAACTTCCCAGTGACCTCAGAGACAATTTAAGGGAATGTCTGTGACAGTTGAGTGGCTAACATTTTGCAAGAGTCGGGGGAGGGGCAGAGCATGCAGTTCTTTTTTTTCCCCACACAATTGAAAAAAGGATCTTATGTTAGTTATATGCTCATAGATCATGAAAAACTGTTTTCATTGTGTTAAATTGTTATTTAATCATTGACATGTAACTCAGAAGGAATTCAAAGAATTGAGGAAAATTCACAACTCATTTCATTCCAATCTATTCATTTGACCGATGTTTGTTACTCTTTACCTGCATAAAGAGGAAAAATAAGAAAAAATGTATGCTGAACTGTGTCTCATTCTAACATAGGGATCATCCATCTGTACTAATAATTTTTTAGAAGATCTAATCTTTCACTAAGAAAAATATTTTTAATCAAATTTTAGTTTCATCTTTTATTTAAGTGTGTGTTATATTACATATCAAAATGTGTGCTATATTATTGTTTTGATCAGTTATAATAAGAATGCAATCCAGAAAAGAAAAAAATTTTAAATAAATAGAGATTTATGGTCACCAAGATGTTAAAACTTTTAGATTTCAACTTACATCTACTTGGCAGAGGCATAAGATGGGATGATCAACAAAAGACAATACTTTTGTGATCAGATCAGAATTTTAGGATTAGGATTAGATTAGGATTGGTGGGAATGACATGGAAATAGCTATTCAAAGAGAAAAGGGAACAATGGAAAATTTCCAACCATTAAAGTAAGTTTGGTCATGTATCCATGAAAGTGGTTATTAGTAATTATCAAATTACTATGATTCCACTGGAGTCCTTTAAAAGAAGGATATGGCAGTTTTATTTTTAAGTGTCAGTATTCACAATATGTTAAAAATTCTTCTTTGTGGCTATGTAAACGTAGACGAAACATTTTAGATGGCAGCTGAAAAATATGTAAAAGCCACATAATTTTATGGGGAAAAGGTATTAGAAAGCATATGAGCAAAGAATTGAAGACCCTTGACCTAGAACATTCTTTTTTTTTTTAAAGAGGCAAACCAAGAGATTTTTTTTTTTTTAAGATTTTTGTTTATTTGACAGAGAGAGAGTGAGAGAGAGAGAGCACAAGCAGGGGGAGAGGGAGAAGCAGACTCCCCACTGAGGAGGGAGCCTCACATGGGCCTCAATCCCAGGACCCTGGGATCAGGACCTGAGCCGAAGACAGATGCTTAACCGACTGAGCCACCCAGGTGCCCCGACCTAGAACCATTCTTGACCCAGCAAATGACCTGGCAGAGTTGGCCTGACCCCACCAGGACTGGGACTTGCATTTAGTCCATCTCTATCATTAAAAGATAAACTGAAGCATATTAAAATGTTTAATTTAATTGAAAAATTGACTCAAATTGAGCAGCACCAAGCCGGAAGTGGTTAGGAGCCTCCCCCAACAGGAGTTAGGGGAAAGACTTACAAAGAGAAGTTTCAGAAGCAAAGAAAGGAAGTTACTTGATTGGCTATGGCTTAAAGCCTAGGTAGCTGTTTGTGATTGGTTGTCTTCCGCTTTCAATTTTGGAAACCCTGAGGCATTTACAGGCTTAAGTTTTGGTTTAATTGTGTAGGCTGTAGGCCACCAGGGCATCAGAGACACCTCAATCTAAGAGCCTTCTTATTTAACCAATTGAACACCACTCATTGTCCCCAGCCATGGACCTGCTCCAGGTAGCCCGGGTAAGCATTCTGACAGTGCTTGAAGTGTACACGTGGGTGAGTGTTGGGAGGTATGTACGAGTATGAGTGTGTGTTGGCAAATGTATATTGGTTTGTGTGCCTGTCGGGAGTGGGGAGGCGGTGTGTGTAAGTGTGTGTGGATGTGAGTGTTGGTCTGTGTGCCCGCGTGCAGGGTCCGGGGGCGGGAGGTTGTGTGCACAAGGCCACCTCCCCCGCTCCTCTCCATGAGGAGCTTCACCTGTCACACGTGTGGATAAGGCCCTCACTAATGCTTGAGTCTCTAGAGTCTCTGGTTGTCGGACCTGCACGTGACAAGGGCAGAATGATATAAAATACAGCTTTAGGATTTGTTTCATTACTTTAACAACTGCCGAGGAGTACTGGGGCTTCCCTTATGATGAAGACAGAAAAATAGAAAAATGCCAAAATGAGGAAAGGGTTATAAAATATGGAGCTGTCTTTAATCCACTTTGGATTAGTAGTACCTC
Source organism: Callorhinus ursinus (assembly GCF_003265705.2). Taxonomy (NCBI): domain Eukaryota; kingdom Metazoa; phylum Chordata; class Mammalia; order Carnivora; family Otariidae; genus Callorhinus; species Callorhinus ursinus. The sequence continues at coordinate 18,614,845 of NW_027397094.1, forward strand.
TTGAAAATACATGATTATCATGTAAACTGTATCAAATGTCGTTCAGCACTGGAGTCCGTGTTGTCCTCCCCCAGCCGAAGTCCTGGTAGGAAAACTGCATCTTTAAATTCGCCTCCAGATTAACTGAGTCAAAAGCAGCATTCCTTGTATAAGAGGATGAAAAGAACCCCCGAAAGGACTTAAAAGCCTAACATGAAATCGTTTAAATTAGCAGGGGGCTGTCACAATTGTGTATTTGATGTCACGGCAAATTTTATTCTTTACATCCAAATCCTGCCACCCGGGTGGAGAGGAGCCGTCCTGTACTGCAGAAGGCTGGAGAAGCCGCACACACAGCCAGCCGGGTGTCATCTTGCATTGCGACTGTAATTGTCCCCACACGCTGCACCTGAGGCCACGCTAAGAAAACCTTGGATACCCACATTCCAAAACAGATCAATTCACATTTTCAACATCAGAAAAGAGTTCTTTGCCTTACAAAGGGATTCCCAGGGGAGTTCACTTAAGTAGAAAGTTCCTCCGCACCATTTACATGGTTCTTATTTCCAAAACATCTATAAACAATAAAATCTCAGGAGCTCCTTTTTGCAAGCTAAATGAGACACAGTGCTACTCAGCGTGCACTGCCGAGTTCTTAGTAGAGGTGGTTTCTTTTAAAAGACTGTGGTGACTGGACAAGATGAAATAGTGAGCTGTTAAGATAATTACAAAGAAGGACAATAGAGCCACCAAGAAGGAAATTGCAGCTGGTGATTTAGCCTGGAGGGATCTCGGCTACAGGTAGGCTGCACCGCGGAGCGCAGGTGTTTGGAGGCCTTCTGTAAGAAGGAAGTGAGAGCTGTTATCCAAATCCTGCCTCAGTATGTTCCCGTCTGCGCCCCCTTCTTCATCCCTGACGTCCAGGTGAACGGAGCCACCTTGGGTCTCGTAGAAAGAGCCAACTGTCCAGGCTTTCCCAAATATAACCACAGCCTGAGCCAGCTAATAGAAAAGCGAGAAAAAGATGCTTTTCCCAAGAATATGCAGTTTTATTAAAATAAGAGTATCTGTATCCATAACAGCAATGAAGAAGAGCTTTCTTATGTTTTGCAGCGAAGGCATCCCTCAAGAGTCTAAAAGTAACAGGAAAAAATGGAAATATTTACAAGGAAGGTGTTTCTTGTCTAAAAAACATAACTGAGTCCCTGCAGGTGGTGACTGGTCATTTCAAAGCTTTGTATAGCTGAGGGGAAAGCCTTTAAGAATTGTAGGACTCCATAAAAGGCTGGTTTCTCATTCCTGGGACACCCCAGAAGGCATCATTTGAAAAGGCGGTGAGAAGGAGGGAGATGAGAGGGGCTGCAGTGTCGGCTCCCAGCTCCTGGGTTGCAAATTCTGGGGCAATTAGAAAAAATATTCTCGTCTTCCACATAGGCATTATTTCAACATGGGCTGAAGCCTGTCTTTCCGGCTTTGTAGAAGGGCAGCCTCACAGCCTGAGAAGCACGCAGGTGCTGAAGGGCCAGCCCGCGCCCGAGCACAAGGACCGTCTCAAGGACCGGCGCGAGGACCAGCGCGAGGACCAGCCTGCACACCAGCCTGCACCCCAGCACGAGGACCGGCGCGAGGACCAGCATGAGGACCAGCCTGCACCCCAGCGCGAGGACCAGCCTGCACCCCAGCCTGCACCCCAGCGCGAGGACCAGTGCGAGGACCAGCATGAGGACCAGCGCGAACTACTGCACGCCCAGAACAATTTCCCCATCCGATAAATGGGAGCCATAACCATCCCACCTCCTTGGCCTGTGGGGAGGATTCAATGAAATAAGGTCCTTTTGGTGTTTAGCAGAGGACCCGGTGATAATAAACTCAGCCAGCGGCCGCTGCTGTGAATAGATGGTGCTATTAATAGGAACATGCCCTTGCTAGCCTTCACCTGTTATCTGTCATTCTTTAATAGGTGCTGTGGTTTCAGTTCTGCCTTTCACTTACTTTATTAATTGCTTTTCTGCCGGTTCTAATTGTCCTTTGTACTGTACCTTTTTAGCAGGAAAGAGAAGGGCTTTGGCTCAGGGCAAGCTCCTCTCTTCCGGAGGCCCCACAGGGTGGGGGCTTTCCTCACAGGAGCTGGCCTCCAAGCTCCTGACACGGACATTAGTTGTTAACAGCGGGCACTGGCAAAGAAAGGGTATTTTGCTCATCTTTGCATGTTCCCATCAGATTTACACACTTCCTTCAGAGAGATGAGACCTTTCCTTTTGTGATCACTTTAAAACACATTTGGACAAAATAGGCCTACCAATAGAAAACAAACCAAAAGTATCATTTTAAAGACAGAACCTGGAAAACTTCGTAACCATTCTAAGAGGCTCAGATGGCATTCACAGGCCATGGGGAGCTATAGGGGTGTTGATCAGGGGAGCAATCACACAGAAAGAGGTATGGAAGGGCAGGAAAACAGGAGACGTCAGGGGCCACAGTCACAGGGCAGAGGCTGCTGAAGGCCCCAACTGAAGGCAGGACCCCGGGGCTGAGAGATGCTGCAGAGGGGGCCCCAAAGGACCTTGTGTCTGTTTGGACGTGACAGAGAGGACATCACAGCCATGTATTTCCAGTCTGATTGACCAGGAGGCTGCTTTAACCAGGCTGAGGAATAAGACTGAAAGGAGTAGAAGCGTGCGTGGCAAAGTGTGGCTCACACATGACCTTGGAATGCAGGAGGGAGGGGATGCCCAGCAGGCAGCTCAGAAGCCAGGTCTGAGTCACTTCAAATCCTGTGTGGAAGAAAGGAAAAAGCATAAACTAATGAAGAAACTCTACAAACAAAGATAAACTCAGAAGCGGACTTGGGTGAGAAGTCAGGGTTGGAAGTGAGAATTCGGGCATCATCTGCTCAGAAGGGTTATTGCAGAGAAATGGGAGGCAGAGAATGAGCCTGCCCAGAGACAACTGGGGCTTCCAGGATGGTGGGGCTGACCTCAGGGTGGAATGCTCGGGGCCCAAGGGAGGGGAAGGAAGGAGACAAGCTCATGACATCCTACAGCCAAGCTGTGAGGAAGCCGGGGTTTGGGTTTTGAATTTTCCAGATAAAGACATTAACCCACCTTGCCCCAAATCACACCGCCAGTAATAAGACTTACCAGAGCAGCCCATGAAAGAGGCAGATTCTCTCCTTGTTTACCAGATGGTAAAATGACCCCCAAACTCCTGTAATGGAATGAAACTTGCTCCTGGCGCAGAGTTGAGTGGCCCTGGTGAGGAGACTGGAGCCCAGAAATCAGTTCAAGAGACATCAAGCACTTAACATATAACCGGGGGGATATCTCAATTTAGGGTGAAAATAATTGCTTTAATAATAAATGATGCTGGCATAATTAGCTCTTTACCTAGAAGAAAAAAATAGCTAAACTTCTACCTCACGCTATACCCAGAAATAAATTCCAAAGGGATACAATAAATTCCAAAGATATTTTATTTTACTTTATTTTATTTTATTTTTTTAAAAGATTTTATTTATTTTGAGAGAGTGAGAGAAAGCATGGGGTGGGGCAGAGGGGGAGAGAGAAGCAGACTCCCTGCTGAGCAGGGAGCCGGACATGGGGCTCAATCCCAGGACCCCGAGATCATGATCAGAGCTGAAGGCAGATGCTTAACCGACTGAGCCACCCAGGTGCCCCCCAAAGATATCTTAACACAAATATTAAAAATAAAATACAAGTAATAAAAATTTTTAATTGATGTGAATATCTGTATAATCTTACAGTATTTGGTGCCCTTTCTGAACCAGACATGAGACCTAGAAGCCATAAAGAAAAAACAGAAAATCTGATTAAATACAAATGACAGATTTTTGCATGTTTAGAAAAAGTAAACTAAGATAGTAGTAAAAAAAAATCTACTGGAAAAAGGTGTTTTTAATTTTTACAGTAAATAAAGATTTAGTATGCTCAGTATTTAAAGAACTGCCACAAAGTCACAGGTGAAGGACAAGCTCATTAACAAAGTAGGTGAAAGGTAATGAAGACTTCCCACAGAAGAAATTTCAAAGCTCAGTATTCACAGGAGAAGATGCTCAGTTTCACTTACAAGAAAATGTCAGATAAAGTGACATGTGACAATATCCCCTTGTCATGTGATGGACAAACACTGAAAAATAATAATAGCTAATGTTTTCAAGAATGCAAGAAATCAGGTGCTTGGATGGCTCAGTTGGTTAAGCGTCTGCCTGCCCCTCCCCCTCCTTGTGCTCTTGCGCGCGCTCTGTCAAATAAATAAATAAAATCTTTTTTAAAAAACGACATATATCTTTTTACAGAACTATCTCATTTTTTTCAAAGATCTTATTTATTTACTTTGAGAGAGAGAGAGTGCACGAGCGAGGGGGAGGGGCAGAGGGAGACGCAGGCTCCCCGCGGAGCAGGGAGCCTAATGCAATGCGGGGCGGGGCTCGATCGATCCTAGCCTGAGCCGAAGGCAGACGCTTAACGACTGAGCCACCCAGGCGCCCCTGGCCCCATCCCATTTTTATGAAGCTGTTCTGCAGCAATGAAAGCGCGGGTCGGTGAGAATACACACAGCGATGTTAAATACAGCACTGCTAAGGCCGCGGGGCAGTAAGCGACCAGAACCAGCCTTGACGCCTAGAGCCAGAGGGACGGTTTGTACAAGTCCGTCTCCACCATGAAATAGTACATGACTTTTATTACTTTTTGTACCCTATTAATCCACTTGTTAAAAATTACGAAAATACAAACTAACCTATAGTGACCAACCGATTAGTGGTTTCCTGGGGACTAGGCGGGGGACAAAGAAGGATTAATTCCTGGACAGCATAAGGTAGTTTTGGAATAATAGATATGCTCAAGCCTGGATCGTAGTGATGATTTTATGTGTGGAATCAGAAACATTATATGACTTTTAAAGAGAATGAGGTGGCACATATACTGATTGACCTGGAGGGATGTCTGTGATGTGTAGACACAAGAGGAAAGCAATTTGCAGGCTAATTTATACAGCATGGTCCCATTTGTTAAAAATCCACAGGAGGAGTGTCTCTTTATCGTGCATATATGTTTGTGTGAGAATGGAGACTTGTAGAGCTGTCACTTTTGTGATCTTAACATTTATAAAGAAAGTATTTTTTTAAAGGAGAGAATTTTTCGAACATCGCCCATATTCCCAGGCCCCCATTCCATTGGAATGGGTGGGAACGAAGCCTAAACATTTCCATTTTGACAAGAAGCCCAGGGTCAGGGGCACCTGGGTGGCTCAGTCTTTAAGCATCTGCCTTCAGCTAAGGTCGTGATCCCGGGGTCCTGGGACCGAGCCCCGCATCGGGCTCCCTGCTCAGTGGGGAGCCTGCTTCTCCCTCTCCCACACCCCTGCTTGTGTTCCCTCTCTTGCTGTGTCTCTCTCTGTCAAATAAATAAATAAAATCTTTAAAAAAAAGAAGCAGCAGCAGCAGCAGCAGCCCAGGGTCTACAACCCCTGTCAGGAAGCGCAGGACCAGGCCCCCAGGAGCTCAGAGCTGCCGAAGGAAAGGACAGTTTGGAAGAAACAAAAGGGAGGCAGGAGAGCTGGTGGGCAGAGAGCAGAAGGGGGGAAAAGGAGGGCTTCAGTGGGTGAAAACGGGGGCCCCCTTCCCCTGAGCCAAGAAGGAAGAAGGGGAGTACCCAAGAGGAACATGCGGAAAGATTCAGAGACTTCTCCAAGGGCAGGGAAGGAAACACAGGGAATTCAGTTAAGTGTGAGGAAGGTGGAGAAGGGACGAGAAGAAGGGACAGAGGCCACAGAGGGGCTGGCTGTGCTCAGAGGACAGGTTTCGTGCTCGGGTTGAACGGCAGGTCGTGATTCTCACCCCAGCACCAGCAGGACCAGATTAAACACGCCGTGCCTCCTCCCCACCCCCCCCAAAAAGGCAGAGTCTGGGCGGGTTATTCCTTCATCTGTGCAGGGAGAGACTGATAGTGATTGTGATTTATGCCGGTATCATAAGCACGAAATTGGATCAGATTCCAATTGGGAACCCCAGGAAATGACGCCCACCATTTATTAAGCACCCAGGCTGAACAAATAACACTGCTACTCTTTCCACACCCCCTTCAGGTAGATATACCCATTTCCAGATGAAAAAAATGGGGTTTAGAGAATTGAAGAGACTGCCCAAGATACCACGTTTGTTTGGGTAGAGGCAGCTCCAGGACAGACACGCATGTCTCTCCCTCATTAATGCTTGAGTCCTCTCAACTCCCTCTCCAAAGGCAGGGGGCGGGAGGCTGGGGGGGGGGATGTTGATGAACTTGCCCAGAGCCCCAGGATGAGGGAGAAGGAGACCAGTGGGTACCGCAGCCTTTTGTCTTCCAGAGCAATGAAGAGACTGGCCTCAGCAGCCCCCTAGGCTGAGCCCATGGGACTATGAATCTCTCTGGCCCCTCCTTCTTCAGCCAGCAAACAGCAGCTTTGTTGATGACTCAGCCACCCCACTGGTACACGTCACTGTCCTGCAAATAATGTAGCACAGAGCAAGGGTCAGGGCGGCAACCCAGGATACCCACCCACCCTGCCCCTCCCCTCCCCACAAAGCCCTAGGGCCCAGTTGGGAACTTCATGGAGAGGAAAAGTGGGTCAACCCTCTCCACTCTTCCCTCCTCCCCTCATCTTGCTGGGACAGCCGGGTCCCTTGTCCCTGTCTGTCCTCAGTCTGTGCTTAGAGCACGCAGGGTGATCCTGACCCCAGCCTTACAGACACAGACCTGTGTGCCCAGAGGGCAGTGCAAGGGGTGCTGGCTAGTGGGGGCTCACCCAGGAGGACAGGGTGAGGACCCAAATCTCTTATTAAGGGAAGATGTGGGATGGGAAGAATATACCAGAAGCACGTTTGTCTCTTATCCAGTGAGTATTCATTAAGTGACTGCTGTATGCCGGGGATTCCCAGGTGCTGGGGATTCTGAATTAATTGAGAAGGTTCATTGCAGAATCCCTGGTGTTTCGTTCACCCTTGCCTCTCCACGGTGCAGGTATCTGACACACATGGGCTCTCGATAAGTATCCGTTAAATGAAGGAGTGACAGGCTTGGTTCTGGTCTTTCTGAAGCTTTATGAAGTCTATGGAAGATGCAGACATCAAACAAATAATTACACAACTAATTCACTCCAATTGTGATAAGGATTATGAAGTTCAGGATGAACTTGAAATTGTTTTTAAAAGCTTTAAAGATTTTCCTTTTGAGAGAAATTTTCAGACTCTTCCCAGTTTTGGTATAAGAAAAACAGTGTAAAAATTAGCATCTTAGTGAGCTGTAGATAGACAATTTACCATGCTATATATAGCCTTATTTAATAGAAGAATAAATTCCTGTTGGCAGCAAAAAGAGAACACAGCAAAACAAAACAAAATGGTGCGCGCGTGCATGTGTGTGTGCGTGTGTGCGTGTGTGCGTGTTCGAGTATCCAAGTTTCTATGTCTGCACAAAGTAGGGGGTCAGGGGCCTCTTCAAAAGCAGCCCATGAGGGTTTTGGATCAGGTCTTTATCATCTATGATTCCGCCCCCCCCTCCAGTCATGGAACACTCGACAAGTCTCTCGGTTAAGATGCCCTTTCTCCCTTGTCCTGTCTCCCCCGTCCTGCGTCCCTCTGTGGTGGTCAGAGGCCACCTCCTACGGGCCCCGCTGACTGCAGGCTCGATACCACTCCCTGCTGAGGTAGTTCCTCCAAACAGGGTGGGCTCAGCCGCCTTCCTCTTGCCCCATGAGCCCTCGGTAAAGAGCAGGCTGTCTTCCACAGCCCCACTGCCCCAGCAGCTTCTCTAAGTTCCTGACCACTTAAAAAAATAAACAGCAGATAGGGTGGCCCTCTGTGGAAGGCAACACACTTTGGAGCAAGAAGATCTAAGTCTCAGATTGGCTGTTTTGCAGAATCATAATCTTGACCAAGTGACTTAACCTGCCTGAGCCTGTTTCCTCATTGGCAAACTGGGGCTGAGAATATCGTCTACCTGACCTGGGTGTTGAGAGGGAAGAACAGCCGAGGGCACACGTTTGAATCCCAGCCCTACGGGGAGGGTGGGGGGTGAGGCCTGGGAGACAGCAACAACACACCCAGGAGCCGGCCTGCCTCACCCACTGCCCGGGCCAACGACGGAGCATTTAGCGGTGTCCAGCCCTGAGTCCTGGAAGAAAGTCAGATACAGGCTGAGACCACCTCTTCAGCAAGGTCCTTCTTTCCTTGGAAATCCCACCCTCATGATTTAAGCACGTCCCAAAGGCCCCATCTCCAACACCTTTGCCTTTTAGGGGGTTAGGATTCCAACATATGAATTTGAAAGTGACACAAACATTCAGACCACAGCAATGTGACTGGATTAAAACAAGTAAGACAATGGGAGCAAATAAGCAATGAGAGGTCGGCCCCCAGGGTGCAGAACCCAGGTCTGCGACCCTCCTTGAGTGTGGCTGCTTGTGGGGGTTGCTGGGGGCCATGTCAGCATTTTTGTCCAGTTAGAGCTTAGTTACCCCTCAGGGGGTCTTTTAAACCCTTGAATGAAAGCAACTGGTTTTTTTTCTACCTGGGATTCTAGAACACTGAGCCCACAGGACACACCTATTTTTAAATTGCCACACAAAACCACATGGAGTGTTTTTAACTGAAGAGTAACTCAGACCGTCCCTTCCCTCAGATGGTGGAAACGCCTTGCATAAGGGTCACTCGGTACCGTTCGTGGGGGCCAACAGCATGAGTCATCGACCTCTAAGGTCATTTTGGTTCCAACTCACAGTAAACAGAGGACTGATTCGCAGGTACAGGTACGAAATGAAGGGGAAAAGAAACAACAAAAGCTGAAAGCACCTAGCAAGCAGCTACATCCTCTAGTTGTTTCTGGAACGTGTCCACGTGGCCCTCGCAGAGCCTCTGGCCGCTGGCCAGGCCGAGCGCAGTAACGGCCGAAGGCCTTTGCACTGTGTGATGTAATCATTACAGCTCGGCAGTTTGCTAGAGGAACGACCGACCATCTAGCTGCGAGTAGATAAATGGAGGGTACCCACGTGATGCCCCTCCTGTGAACCCCAGACATCGAGCTCTGGAGCTAAAACTGGCTTTTCCATCTGCTCATCTCTCCCGCCATGTGATAATCCTCTCTGTGCTTATTCCTTGAACACAACTCAAAACAGAAGTTAGAACAGTACCCAGATCGGCCTCCCTGCATTCAACTCTGTAATTGTTCAAGCTGGTTCTGTAACTGAAGGCTCTGAGCTGCCCAGAAGCTCCCAGGAGGCCAGAAGAGTCTGTCCAGACCTCTTGTGAAAGATTAACTGGCTGGAGTCATGGCCCCAGCCCTGCCTGGTTGTCGCTGCCGCCTCCACTCCGGGTGAAGGCACTATCAGGGGCAGGCCCAGAGCCCACTGAAGGACAACAACAAAAGCCACCAGCCCCAGAGGCGGGAGGCCAGTGTCCTGACTCCAGCTCTCCCCCTAAAGCAATGGGATTGGCCCTGACCCCACAGTACATGAGAAAGGGTGCAGGAGAAGGTGTCTATGAGGGATCCGGGTTGGGGTCTGGCCTGCTGCTGAGCCCCTAGACCCTTACTGCCCTACAGGAGGAAAACCGTGGACCTCAGTTTCCTCTGGCTGAGGGAGCACCTCTAGCATTCATCATCAGGGCTGCCCTGTGAGGGTCTTGGAAAGCCCAGCAGAAAGGCATTTTGAGGAGAAATCACAAGCTGCAGAGACTCAACGAATGAGCCACAGCAAACTCCCTATGGGACAACTGAGTAAAAAAAGAGAGTTTGGCCTTAGTCTGGGGAGCAGCATAGAAAGTGGTTTTATGTTCGGTGAGAAGTTTTGTTGTTTGCTTATTTTTAACAAGAGGCTTTATGGGAATTCCTACATTTTAACATAAATCTTTGACACCGTGAGTAAGACATTCCAAAATGACACAGAACTCAGAAATGCAAACCTGCATCTCTTACCCAGAAGGCTCATGTAGCATCAGGTGTTCATAGGCTCCAAATCCATTTTAATTCAGGAAAGCAAATGAAAACACAACACCAAGAAATTTAGAGAGCAATTTCTGGAGGGTTAAGTTAGAGGGTGTTTGTATTAATCTTTATCACTTTTTCCTTTCCCTTGTCGACACTGTTTACACAGTACATTAAATAAACACGGGCCTAGAAACATTGGGTCATCATTTTTGTCCCAAGCAGGTGGAAGCTTCTCACCACTGCTGTGTGGTCCTGAAACACACACATTCCAGTTAAAAACAAATTAAAGCAGGGGCACCTGGGTGGCTCAGTCGTTAAGTGTCTGCCTTTGGCTCAGGTCAGGATCCCGGGGTCCTGGGATCGAGCCCCGCATCGGGATCCCTGCTAGGCGGGAAGCCTGCTTCTCCCTCTCCCACTCCCCCTGCTTGTGTTCCTGCTCTCACTATCTCTCTGTCAAATTAATTAATTAATTAAAAAAAAACAAATTAAAGCAAAAACAGGCCCCTCCACCATATGTCTCCGTTGGTCCAGTCACCCCATCTGACATGGCTGAGTGACAGATGTTAGCGTCTGGACCTGCTGGTTCCGGGTAACTGGAACAGAACTACCCAAACAGGATCCTTCTTGCTCTATAAACATACAGAAACCTGAGGCATGAATACCAGCCTTATTCTAGAGTATTCTTACCCTTTGCTTGCACAGCCTTGATCTGTACTCTGGTTCATTAAAATGCTTGAGTCACCCTCTTTATCAGGGAACTTTGAGCTGCAGAACACTCTTAGAAGCTGTGGGGAGATACAGAAGACTGCATTCCTGCCCCGAGTAGTAGTCTTCCTTCTAAGGAGAAGAAGGCAAAATGCACATAAAAAGATAATATGTAGTGACATACATAAAAAAATGCAAACTCACTAGGATGAATGATATGCCCAGTCCTGGGGGTTATGGGATCAACGAACATCATAGACTAGGTGACTCAGAGAAAATGTTGTAGCCTAGTGAATTCCATCACAGATCTTAAAATCATGGACTGGCAGATTCCGGACATTCTGGTCGGTAAAAGTATATTCTCCAGTGTGACTACCAGGTGTAGACGCCTAATGTGGGACACTGTAAGCAGGCTTCCTTGGAGCAGAGTGTGGGAACGAGAAATAAGTAAGGATGAGCCTCGTGGAGGGTCTTACCACGTAGACCCTCAGCGTCCATTCGCACATCCATCCGCTGCGCAAGCTGTCCGGTTCCCTGCGACAGCAGAGCGGTGACACCACCAGAGCAGGGTCTGAAGAAGATAATTTCGAGACAATGTGAAGGAATGTTACAGAATAAGAGAGGCTGGAAGGGAAAACACATAAAATAACAAGACTTAGGAGAGTTTTATTTAGTGAAAAATAAAATAAATGACACAAAAATTGTAGAATTTTGGCCACATTACTTTTCGATCTTTAAATCCAGCCTAAAAAGTCCGAAGTAAGCACGTAGCACGCTGCAATAAAAACAGACGGTGAGATGGGTATTCATTAATATTAGCTGATTAAAGCCAATATTTTTCCATCAAATTCAATAAAATGTGTACACCCACAACTGGGATACCATAGAGTTCAAATCAAGTAACAATCCCCCCAAATGGTCAGAGATCCTGCAAGCCGCACAGCCACCTACCAATTCCTCTTTCTGGTTCCCATAACGGGGTAAAGACCAAAGTAAACAAAGACGACAGCTACTGGCTGATGGAGGAGTCAGCTCTCGTGTTTGGAGCCTGGCTTTGAGCAACCGGAGTAACCCTGTGGTCCGCATTTCAGGGCACTGCGTTAAATGCGCCAGACTACCCTCCCCAAGGCTCTCAGGAGCTGGCTTCCTACAGCCTTCCTTTGCTGGGCTACGCTACCTTCTGGGTTGCCCGCTGTTCCCCATGTGCACAAACACCCCCAGGCCAAGCCCACAGCACCAGCTCCTGCCTGAGCTATGCCTAGGTCTGTCCGCATGGTGAGGTGGTCTCTGGTCGGCCTCTGTAAAGGTGTTTCTTCAAACACTCAAGAGCCTCTTGGTCAAGGCGCCAGCTGTGGCTGGGCTGTCATGGTCTGAAACAGGCTGGCCAAGAAGCAACATACCTAAAAATGTCTCTCAGGGGCCATGGGCTTGCAAACTGCAAGAAAGCAAAACAATATTTTAACAGGCTGTCCAGCCAACAGGGATCCTGGGACTTTTATAGTAGGACTCCATGACTAATCCTGTCAAAACTAACACAGGATAGAACAATATTTGGCTAGGGAAAACTGCTGAAAGCTGCTAGTGTGTGGTCCTCCGTTTATTGGAATAGGATTGAGGGACTGGGTAATAATGATTTCTCAAGTTATAATGCCGGGCTTGGGTTTGGAAAGGAGATGGCATTTCAGAGAACGTGAATCTTACATGGAACGACTCCTAATACAAGAAAAACCCCTTTTCTGCATTCATAATCCAGAAACTGGGCTGCATATTTGTGGGGCGTTTTCAGGCACTCACCTTGGAAAAGACAAGCTGGTGTTCCCCCAAATAACACATTATTTTTGTTCTTCTAGCCATGGGGTTGGCAACTTCTACATCACCTCCAAGATTCTGAGCCTTCTCCCTAAAGCCTGAGAAAGGAGGCACTTCAGGAGGGGCTGTTCCTTGCCACTGGCCCTAGCAATGGTTCCTGCGGATGGAGAAGGAAGTCAAGTCCCGTCTGAGTTCTCAGGGCTAGAGCCAGGTCTCCAAATGTGATTCAGCAGGCAAAGTCAGGCAGACAGGAATTCTGTCTGGCCGCAGCATCGTAAGCCCTCTTTGGCTATAAGCCCTCTGTGCCATGGCTTCTCACACTCTGAAAGTACACACACATGCATGCACACATATGCGTGCTCACATGCTCATACAAGCACACACACACAACCACGTACACACGTACTCGTTCAAGCACATACACACTTCCCTGGGGAAATGGCAGAGGCAGACATGAGTGCATACCGCTCAGAAGGAAAAGCAGAGGGTTGGGTGGAATATACAAAGGCGATCTGCCGGGCAGGATCTGGGTCAGGAAACCTCGGACTCCCAGCTCCACGGCTGGCCAGCCCAATATTGCTGTATTAGGGACTTAATCTGAGACCCAGTTTCTTTTCCTCTAAAATGAGGATAACACCATCCTCTCAGGATATTTTTTTTTCTTTTTGGAGCATTAGTGAAATGATATATGCGAAAGCATTTTGTAAATTGCGGTGCCATGTGGACTCACAGACACCTTGAGGAAAAAGGAAAATGGCACCACTAGTTGCACCTATCGAAATATCCTCCCATATTTTGAACCAAGGGCAAAAAATTAATTAAAGCTCTACAGTCAAAAACCACAATTGCAACTAAAGCTAGTGTTGCCATTGTCAACCCTTGCATATCACCTGGCAGGGGAGGGAGTGCTGAACAGGCCTGGGAATCCTGGCTTGATTGGAAACCACCCTTTCATTGCACAATAACGTAGGGTCATAAGGCTAGCAGCGACATCTGTTCATCATGGATTTTTTTGTGTTAATTTTTAAGTATTGCATTAAAATATTATTCATTTTGATTGCTCAATTCTTTGGTGCTCCCTTAAATACCATGTGGGAGCTGAGTGCTTCCCTCACCTCCCCAGACCCAGCTCCTGTAAACTGGAAATGAATGTTACTGTTTGGTTTGGGTGGCTCTTCTGGTCAGCTTTCGCCAAGTCATTTTAGCTTTCCTCCCCATTTGTCCAATCTACAAAATAACAAAACTATTGTAAAGGTATAAAAGAAGTCAGAGAGCTGGTCCTTGATGTCAAGGGCCTTTCAGTCTGGTTGGGAAGCCAAACTGATACAGTCCAAGGAGAGTTTGAGCAGCTGAATTATACAAGACAGTGTGGTACAAACTGTTGTTACAAATGCTGTCGGAATTCGGAATAGAAGGAAGATGTCTGGGAGACTCTCCAATGGGTTCATCAAGGTGAACCTTAAGTGAAGTAAAAATCTGGGTTAGCACAAAAAAAGGAGAGGCATTTTCAGCGGAGGAATATTGCACGGACTGAATGGTGCACATCTACTTCCTTTCCGCTGGCTCACGGGGCAGAGCTCAGTTCTAAGTAACCTTGATACACAAAATCTATCGTAGGCAGCGCTCTCTCTCAAAAGAAGGATTCACATTCCCCCGATTGTCCCTAAAAACTCAGAGCACTTGGCAACATTTTTGGCCTTTTTGGCCATTTCAGCACCAAATCTTAAAATGGTTTTAATGATTGTTTTTTAGCACAATAAAAGAAAAACAAAGAGTGAAGGTCATCAAAAACAAGAAAAATCTGAGAAATTGTCACAGCCAAAAGGAGCCTTGGAAACAAGACAAGTAAATGTAATGTGGTGTTCTGGATGGCCCACTGGAACGTAATTAGGACATTAGATAAAAGCTATGGAAAACTGAGTAGCGTCTAGACTTTAGTTAATAATAATAAGTAGTTTACTATGTAGGGACACCTGGGTGGCTCAGTCGGTTGAGCAGCCGGCTCTTGATTTCGGCTCAGGTCATGATCTCAGGGTTCTGTGCTCAGCAGGAAGTCTGCTTGGGATTCTCTCTCTTCCTCAGCCTCTGCCCCTCTCCCCCACTCTCCCGCACATGCATTTTTTTCTCTCTCAAATAAATAAATAAATCTTTAAAAAATAATAAGTAGTAGGTTACTATGTAACATGTTAATAACAGAAAACTGTCAGGGTCACATGGGGGTTCTATACAAAAAGTATACTACAAAAATATACTATAGAATACAAAAGTACAAAAAGTACAAAGGTATAAAAGTATACTAAGCATGGTATGCTATAGTTTTCTATAAATCTAAAAACTATTCTAAAATAAAAAGCTGATTAAAACAAAAACAGTCTTAATGGCACAGTAAGATTAGAGCCAAAAGGAGGGGAAAAGATAAAAATGGGTCCTGAAGGTATCAGAGGTCAAAGTCACTTGTGTTAAAGGCTGTTTTCTGAACATCCCCAAAGGGGACCACTTGAGGGAGCACGTGGTGGGTCAGCTGAACTATAATAAAAAGGTTGGAGAAAGAGTCCAAGGGGCTCACTAATCCTTCACCCAATAAAATTCAAGTCATTAACCACAGTCTGGGTGTTCTGAGCTGAAATGACTCATATGAAAATCCCCTAGACCTAAGCACAAGACCTCAGAAGGTCTTTTCCAATGTTAGGCAGCTAATAAGTGACAGGGTTAGGACTTCCAGGCCCGTCTAATACCAAAACCAAACTCCTAACCATTATACTCCCCTGCTTCCCTATGGTCAACGGTTATTTAAAGTTTCCAAACACTGATTTTGAAAATGTAAATTCTTGCAGTTCATTTAGTTAACCCTAGATTCAGACACTTGAGTTAATGTTGCCTGGGTGGATCTCTGCCTATCCTGGAATTTATTTTGCTTTTAATCATCCTTCATGTTTTCATAATAACCCTCATGTTTTCAGGACCATTCTCACTGACAGAGAAGGTAGAAGCCAAACAGAAATTGAGAGACTCTGCTTCTAGCTAATGTTACAGTCCTTTCCCAAGTAGTGGCCTACCTCTTTATCATTCGTCTTTTTTCTATGAACAAAGCTGTGTCACAATTACAATCCAGAGAACTACAAGAACTTGTAGATGAAATACGTATTCTCTTCCCCACTCCTGTTGTCCTGGTCCCAATATTGCCCATTGCAATCACAGCAGTTTTGTGGATTTCTTAACCCATAGAGGACCCTCTCTCTTCTCGGTTCTATGTAATTTTTTTGAAGTAGCTATATCCTTCCACACAGTTTTATACTGGGTTCACACAATAACAAGTGATATTTGGCCCATTTTGTCCTATCTACATCATCATCCTATCTCCAGGACAGAATCCAATCCTATTCTGCATCTGTTGATACTGACCAAAAGATGGACTGTCCCGTTCTAGGTTAAGGAGAGACGTGGCTCTGATACCTGGAGTATTTTCCTGCCTCAATAAAAATCACAGATATGAGTCACAGGTAAGTAAATAACTAATCAACACATGTATTTGTTGGATAAATAAAATTTTATTGACTGATATAAATCTATCATTTAGAACATTGGTACTAAATAATAGCTAACAATTTTGTCTTCATTTATCATGTGTTAGAGAGCACACTAACGTCTTTACTCACATTGTCTCATTTTATCTTTACAACAACAATTTAAGATGGATATTTTATCATCCTCATTTTACAGATGAAAGAAATCAAGGCTTAAGTAGTCTAAAAAAGTACCCATGGTTAGTAAGTGGTAGAGCCAGCATTCAAAGTCAGGCTCCCCAACTTAGGAGGCCACACTTTTAGCCACTCTCTGTGACACTATCCCTTTGCTACTTGAAATGCATTAGCCAATGGAAAAGGAGCTTCTGACATAAAGCCACTCACGTACAATATTGTCACATGAATTCTGAGAAACAGGCTTCCACTTTCAGTCATCATTGAGTACCTTGGGACACATTAATGTTCCTGCCAAAAATAACAAAAAGCTGCATTAAATAAAATTTAAATCATCTTCCACACATCAGAGAGCCACTGAAGCAAAGAGGACTAGAGGGTCAAAGATTCCAAAGAGTGAAGAACAATGAAGAAGTGAGCTGACTTTGTGCAGCTATGTTAACCCTTGGGGCATTTGCTGGTTCTGAGCACAGGGCGATGGTAAGGATCTGGGCTTTGCTTGAGCAGAGGCTGCTGCTGGGGACAGAGGACCAACAGAGCTTTGGGAGTTTTTTGTGCACGCTTGAGAGGCCAATTATTCCAATGAGAATGAAAAGGCAGAGAAGTAGACCTGTCACACTGCCAGATTTTCCCTCGAGAAATTTCTCAGAATCTGAAGCTAAGGCAGAGCAGAAAGTTAAAAGTAAGCAGACATCCCAGGAAGGCGGAGTAGATCTCTGTTGCATTCTTATTCCTGCTGAGTACAACTAAAAGCCCTGGACAGCATGTATAAAACAAACCTCAGAAACCTCCAGAGGGTGGAAAGAAAGGCAGATGGGTTAGGGGCCTCAGGACCCAACAAATGACATGGCGTGAGTTCTCCAGGTCTTTTTATTGGTTTTGGTTTGTTCACCTTGTATAATCCATCACTGGAGCTGAAGAAGCCTGCAACTCAGAAATGACAGTGGGCACAAATCAAATAGTCCCACGGAAGCTTCTCTCTCTAGCCAAAGGGTCAGGAAGGGACAGCCCAGCAAGACAGAGAACTTTTAGACAATAAGTACTCTACTTCAGCCAACCACAGAAAAAACTGTGGTCTCACTCCCACCCTCACTGGTAAAAGCCTAGACTTTTACCCGCACCATGTTATGAGAAATGGTACCCAACACCCCTTCAGGAGTAGTGTCAGAGAACACAAGTAAGGAGTGGGGACTCTCATCCCCACTGGCTGGCACGAGGCCTCCTTCCCCACAGAGTCAGTGGAGACCATGTGGGGAGAGTGGAGGTGCACCCTCACAGGAAGTCCTCGACTTAGAATTTTTCAACTTTACAATGGTGTGAAAGTGATACGTGTTCAGTAGAAACCACACTTCAAATTTTAATTTGGATTTTTTTCTGGACTAGCAATATGCCATAAGATCCTCTCTTGTGGTGCTCGGTAGCAGCCACAGCTCCCAGGCAGCTGTGAGATCCTGAGGGTCAACAACCAACACACTTACCACCGTTCTGTACCAATAGAGCCTTTCTGTTTCTCACTTTCAGTACAGTATTTAATAAATTATAGGAGACATTAAACACTTTAGTATAAAATAGGCTTTGTGTTAGATGATTTGCCCAACTATAGTCTACTGCAAGTGTTTTGAGCATGGTTAAGGTAGGCTGGGCTACGCTAAGTTGTTCAGTAAATTAGGATATTAAATGCATCTTCAACTTACCATATTTGGGTTTATCAGGAGGTAACCCCATTGTAAGTCGTGATATGGTCTTTGTCCCTGATTTCTGGGATCAAGCCTCCAAATCCTCGGAATTTCCCAGGGATAAGTGTCTTTGTTATTCATTGTGGGCCCCTGGGACCATCCCTGAGTTATGCTAATTCAGTAACTCACGGTGGGCCCCTCGTTTCAAGATGGGGACTACCTACACCAGAAAAACCAACCATGTCATTAGAGGGTTGGTACCTTGAACTACATGATATCAGCCCACCCTCCCAATGTCCAGGGAAGGGAGGGGGCTGGAGACTGAACTCAGTCGTGTGGCCAATGATTCAATCCACCATGCGTTTGTAATAAAATCCCAATAAAAACTCTGGTACCAAAGCTTGGTTGGGCTTCCTGGTTGGTGAACATATCGATGGGCCCAGAGAGTGAGACGTCCTGATTCCCTGGGGAAGGGACACAGAAGCTCTGCTTTGGGAACCCTCTCAGATCTTGCCCTTCGGGTCTCTTCTTTTGGCTGCTCCTGATTTGCAACTTTTATAATGAAACTTTCATAGTAAGCATAGTACTTTCCAGAGTTCTATGAGTTATTCTAGTGAATTACCAAACCTGAGGTGATAGTGGGAACCCCCAAATTCGTAGCCAGTTGGTCAGAAATTCAGGTGGCCTGAGAAACCTGAGAAGTAGCTGGCATCTAAAGTGAGGACAGTCTGGTGGGGGGCTGTGCCCTAAACCTGTGAAGTCTACACCACTCTGGGTAATTAGCATCAGAACTGCATTGCAGTATTGTGTACGATCATACCAATTGATGCAAAAAAATAATTTGACAAAATTCAACATGCCTTCAAGGTAAATATTCTCAGAAAAATAAGAAGAGAGAACCTCCTCAACTTGATAAAGAGCATCTACAAAAAAATCTACAGTTAACACCATATTTAATGGTGAAAGAATGAATGTTTTTTCCCCAAGACTGGGAGTAAGGCAAAGATATACACTCCCACCGCTCATATTCAATATACTGCTAGAAGTTCTAGCCAGTGCACAGTCAAGCAACGGAAATACTTGACATCAAAAGCACGATCCATGAAAGGAGAAACGGGTAAAATGGACTTCATCAAAATTTAGGACACTGTCAAGAAGATGAAAAGACAAGCTATATAGAGTGGGAGAAAATATTTTCAAACCATCTACCTGACCAAGGTATAGTATCTTGAATATATACATATATATTCCAGAATATTTATTTAAGAGTTTATATATATTATATATATTTAAGAAAAATTATATATATAATATACATGCTCTTTATATATATTATATATATTTAAAAGAATTATATATTTAAGAAGAATTATATATATATTTTATATCTATATAATATATATATACACTTAAAACTCCACAGCAGAAAATAAATAATCCAGTCAGAAAACGGGCAAAACATAATAATGAGTAGCCAGGTTGAAACCATGTGACTGGTTTTGCCCAAATGGCTCTGAGCAGAAGTGATACATCACTTTCAGGTAGAGCAGTTAAGAAATGGTGTGAGTTTTTCATGTTTTCTCTTTTCCCCCTCCTAGAAGCCAAGTGTTGAGATGGTGGCATCACCGGGGGGCCTGGTCCCCGACTCACTGTGTAGAGAAGAGATTCTCTGGTGAGTTGCTCAAGTTACACTGGACATTACATGAGCAAGAAACAATTTGTTTCTTGTTGTGTTCTTTGTTGTGTTAAATGACTGCAATTTGTGGAATTATTTGTTACTGTGAGAAACCTGTTCTATCTAACAAATGCAGTGGATGAATTATAATGTAAGAACTTAATACACATTTCTATACCATCAGGCAATTATGTGGCTTCCAATTTTTCAGTTATTTATATATTGACTATTTCTGTTTATGTATATACTCAGTGCAGGATTTTCTTTAGAGTAGTGTAGGGATGAAGATTATTTCCAGGAAATTCCTGGAAGCAGTATGACTGGGTAAAAGGAAATAAAGGTTTCTATTATTCTATAATATTAGTGCCTTTCTTAGTGTCTGATATACAGACTTTGGCCATCAAAACTTTGTTGAATGAATACTTTCTAATACTTGCCACCACCAATCTTGCCAACTTTTACTATTACCATGTTTTTGGTAAAGTTAATGAGCATAAACTTATTCTTTCTTGATATTTCAGTTTGCACGATTTTAGTTAGAAGTCAGTTTGAGCATCTCTTCATATATTTGTTTGCTAATTGTAATTCTTTTTTATGAATTTCTAGAACAGAGATGTTTGTAATTGAGAAACAAAGCAGTAGCTTTGTCTGGTAAAGTTATTTCTCTTTGTTGGCTTCCCCAAAATAGCAATCAATCATACTGAAAGGTGAAAAGTATACTATCACTTTCTCTAACTGTGACTCCTTATATGGAACAAAGCCAACTCATTCAGCTGAGGTTAGCTTTAACTAATCCTTTCAGCTGAGAGTCTCAAATGTTCTTTCATTATGTTCATCCAAATGTTTAATTAACTACAGTGATGACTAATTAATAGACACCATTTCTGCCATCTGGAACTAGCTCCCTCTATCCTTGGGCTTATCGTTTTTCCAGTTCAGCTAAGATCTCAATGAATGTATTTGTCTTCCTTTTCATCTTATTTTTCTTCCTCTTTTCTTTTTAATGTTTAACATGTAAGAGAACTCAAGGTGGGAAAATTGTTGTCTAGGAGAAGCCTAGGAGAATTCCCTTGGATTTTCTGGATCAGTGCTATGAAGTTTTGTTATAGTCATTTATTTGCCTCTATTGTCTATAAAGCCATACTAAGTTGTTCATTAGCAAGTCTGAAAAAAAAAAACAAAACCTGAATAACAACAGGGCTTTTCTTGCTCTGGCCGCTGTCTACTTGTCCAGTTCTCTTCTGAACACAACACCGTACATTCTTATCACACCAAACTGCTCACACTTCCTGGCATGGCCCCTGATCTTGCATCCCTTTGTCTCTGGTTATGCAGTTACTTTGGCCTAGAGTGCCCTTTCCCACCTGGGAATTCCTCTTAGTCATTAGGATTCACACTAATGTCAACACGTCTGTGAAGCCTCACTCTCTCCCCACATTTCTGCAGGACACATCACTGCTCACACCTTCCTCATCGTACGGCTCTCTCCTCCTCCAGATTCTGAGTCAAGAACACATATTCTCTATCTGGAGAGCAAAAACATTAAGTGGTTTTTGTTTGACAAATGGCACTAGGTCAAAGCATTTACCAAAGCTTTTCTCTTTCTTTCCTTCTTTCTTTCTTTCTTTAAGATTTATTTTCTTTGAGAGAGAGCAGTGGGGAGGGGCAGAGGGAGAGGGGAGAGAGAATCTTAAGCAGACCCACGCTAAATGTGGAGCCCAACACAGGGCTCAATCCCACGGCCCTGAGATCATGACCTGAGCAGAAACCAAGAGTCAGACGCTTAACCAACTGTGCCACCCAGTCACCCTGCTTTTCACTTTCAACTTCTGATTAGGCCAGACAGATATTACCCCAATTGGTCATCAAAACAAACCTATAGTGACTTTTCTTTGAGCAAAAGCATGCAGAAGAACATCATAATGATGAGGGGCAAATTATAAATGCTTCAGTTCAGAACTTAGCACCAATATTCCACACCCTTTCAGGGTCTCCATTCCAACCACTGCCCTCTCACTACAACCTTAGGTTCTGAAATACCATTAAAATATACCCAGGAAATAGGTCT
The DNA here is from genome assembly GCF_003265705.2 of Callorhinus ursinus. Taxonomy (NCBI): domain Eukaryota; kingdom Metazoa; phylum Chordata; class Mammalia; order Carnivora; family Otariidae; genus Callorhinus; species Callorhinus ursinus. The sequence goes on from NW_027397094.1 coordinate 18,636,432, forward strand.
GTGCAAGTCCAAGCACACATTTGGGAAGTGCTTACATATACACACATACATATATGGTTAACTAATATTGACAAGGGAGCCAAGAGTACTCAATGGACAAAAGACAGTCTCTTCAGTAAATGGTGCTAGGATAATTGAATATTACATATAAAAGAATCTTACACCACTCCCAAAAATTAACTTGGAATAGATTACAGATTTAAATGTGAGATTGGAAGTTATAAAACTCCTAGAAGAAAACATAGGGAAAGGCTCTTTGACATGGGTTTTAACAATGCTTTTTCAGAGATAACACCTAAAGCACAAGCAACAAAAGCAAAAATAAGTGAGAGTGTATCAAACTAAAAAGCTACACAACAAAAGAAACCATCAACAAAGTGAAAAGGCAAGCTTTAAAAAATGGAGAAAAACATGTTTGCAAACCATGTATCTGATAAGGGGTTAATATCCAAAATTATGAAGAACTCATACAAGTCAATAGCAAAAAACCACACAATCCAATTTAAAAATGGGTAAACGACCTAAATGGACATTTTTCCAAAGAAAATATACAAATGGCCAACAGGTACATGAAGAGGAGCTCAACATCACTCATCATCAGAGAAATGCAAATCAAAACCACAGTGAGATATCACCTCACACCTGTTAGGATGTCTGTCATCAAAAAGACAAAAGATCACAAATGCTAGCGAGGATGTGGAGAAAAGGGAACCGTTGTGCACTGCTGATGGGATTGTAAATTGTGCATCCACTGTGGAAACCAGTATGGAGGACCTTCAAAATATTAAAAACAGAATTACCTATGATCTAGCAATTCCACTTCTGGGTCTGTATTTCATGGGAAATGAAAACACCATGTCAAAGAGACACCTGCACCCCCATGTCCATAGCAGCATTATTTGCAATAGCCAAGACATAGAAACAACCTAAATGTCCATCAACAGATGAATGGATAAAGAAGCTATGATAATATATACACAATGGAATTTTATTTAGCCATTAAAAAAAGGAAATCCTGCCAACTGCAATGCCATGGATGGACTCTGAGGGCATTGTTTTAAGTGAAATAAGTCACACAGAGACATACCATACAAATACTGTATGAAAAGATCTCACTTATGTACAGAATCTAAAACAAACAAAAAAAGACAACCAAACCCAGAGGAAAAAAGAGATGAGATTTGTGGTTACTAGAGTCAGGGGTTGGGGGTGGGGGGTGGATGGAGGAAGGTGGTCAAAGCCACAAACTTCCAGTTAGAAGAGACATAAGTACTAAGGATGTAATGTAGAGCATGAAGACTGTAGTTAAAACTCCACGGTATGCTTGAAAGTTGCTAGGAGAATAAATCCCAAGAGTTCTCATCACAAGGGAAAAAACATTTTTTTCCTTTTTTTGTGTGTATATCTATATGAGATGATGGATTTTAACTAAACTTGCTTTGGTAATCAATTTTTTTTAAGATTTTATTTATTTATTTGACAGAGAGAGAGAGAGCACAAGCAGGGGCAGCGGGCAGGCAGAGGGAGAGGGAGAAGCAGACTCCCCGCCAAGCAGGGAGCCCGATGTGAGACTCGATCTCAGGACCCTGGGTTCATGACCCGAGCTGAGGGCGGATGCTTAACCAGCTGAGTCACCCAGGTGCCCCTGTGGTAATCCTTTAATCAGTATATGTAAGTCAAATCTTTATGTTGTACACCTTAAACTTAAGCAGTGCCAGATGTGAATTGTATCTCAATAAAATGGGGGGAAATAGAGCTTATTTCAGGACTGGATTATTTCCTACCTCAGAACACCGATCGCTGGGACACTGGGTGGCTCAGTCGGTTAAGCATCTGCCTTTGGCTCTGGTCACGATCTCGTAATTGGTTATTTCAGTTAAACTCACATGTATTATAAGAGTTTAAAAATCTAAAGTGTTCTCATAAATTAATTTGGTTGATGCTGTTCCAGCACTTTTATAGCCTGAAGCATATGGTGTGACCTATGTCCAGAGGTGGGGTTCACACTCTGAGGGTCCCTACCTACCTGTTTGGCCCTGCTGTTTAAACAGGACAGGTACCAAATGCCACTCCACCGAGCTCATTTACCTGCTCAGCCTCTCCGTGGGACAGGGTAAATGATTGAAGGGGGGCTGGAGGTAAGGAAGCAGAAAGAGAGGTAAAATTTAACCCCATTTCAGGGGGCAAAGCTATACCTAGAAACAAATGTAAAGATCAGATTAATATGGGCAAATTACCATTAGCTCAAGCAGAAGACCAGTGATTTAACATCCTTACCTAGTGTCATCGAAAATCTCCTTTATAGGAAAGCTTCAGATGCTGATAACGACACTGCAGGGGACAAAGGTATCTCCCAGCCTAGGGGAGGAGCCTGGGTTTTGTGGCGTGCTATCTCATCCTAGGATCTGGTTTTAACAGCTTCCGTCATTAGGAGTGAAACTTCCCAGGAACCTTTTGCTCAAAATGGGCTGTGTTAAGTTCCAGACAGTTCAGATCAATATTATGGACCATTAACTCGATGTTTTTGTTTAAAGATGAGCAGGAATGAGTAAGTATTGTCCTTTATCCAGAAAGTTCCCAGAACACAGGTTGTGGAGGAGCCTTCAGAGCTGTGCTAGTCTTGGGCATATATAAGTCAGCTGCTTGGTGGCTTTTCCGTGGTAGACTTCGGGTCCTGAGATGTCTGTGGTCTGGAATGCCCATGACTGTCATGTTCGTGGGACAGCACATTTAAAGAAATATGGAACCGAAGACGGAAACTTTACAAAAGTAACAAAAAATTTAAGAGCTCACTGGCAGCAGTATGTTCAATTAGCAAAAGGAGTTTTTAAGTGACATTGCCCAGGAGAGTAATGAAGTAACAGAACAGCATGGGCCAAATGCAGAAAAATCTAAGGATTGGATGGACTTGAATATTCAGTGACCTAACTGCGTCACTGTTCAAATCTCAGATGTTTAAATACCAAAGAAAAAATCCATGAGGGAAAAAAACAAAACAAAACGGATTTTCTCTCTTCTAAATAAATCAATCATCTATCAAGTTGTAATAGGATGGCAGGTTGCGAGTGATTTTCTTTAATTTTCCAAACTCCTTGATATATTCATTTCCTGTTTTGCTAATAACAATAATAAGCAGAAAAGTTAACCTAGCAACAGGTTAACATAAACAATAAAGGCTTTTAAACAATGACATATGCAAATAAAAAGAAGAAAACATTCATCCTCCAGGAAGCTGTTTACAGGAAAACACTTCCACAGCAAACAAGTGAGGTCTCCCCACCCCAGCCTCCACCGTCCACACAACTATTCTGTTGCAGACCCCAGGTTGCTCACAACTCAGGTTGCCCTGGAGAGGAGGTTCCTCCGTCCCCCTTACGCCTGACTGTCTGTGCCACATTCTTCCCTCATGCTGTGTCTTGGGCACCATCTGGACCAGCTGTGGCCCGCTCCTGCCATAAATATCCCATCCCACTCTGGAATCCTCAGGGACCTTCAGACATGGCCCATCCCACCTCCTTGGACTTCTTTCATCCAGAGATTCTCCTTTCCCCTTCCTGTTCAGGCCGGGCAGGAAAAGGACTCACCAGGACAGGGGTGACTATGGGGGTTCCACTGGTAATTCCCAGGTAAATTCTTCTTCCACCTAGTGTGATGTCTAACACCCCTAGAAGGAGCCCGTTCCAAGCTGGCAAACTTTCATCCAGGGAGCTGGCAACAACTTCATGAATCTTGAACACACTCTTCTGAGGCACAGAGATCAAGAGTACTACTGGCTTTGATTTACAGAGAGTTTAGAGAATGGGGTGAAGTTTTTGGCCAAGAGTTCCTTAGCAAAGCAGGAAAAACAAAAGATGATTTCTTTGCTTTCCGTGTACTACTCAGAGAAGGTAGATCCCTTCTCTGTCTTGTTTTATTTTTATTTTTCTTATTGAATTATAGTTGGCATACAGTGTTATATGAGTTTCAGGTGTGCAACACAGGGATTCAAGAATCCTGTTCCTCACCCAGTGCTCACCGAGGAAAGTGTACTCATCACCCATCACCATACAACGTTATTAGGATGTTATTAATGATATTCCCAATGTGGTACTTACTGTTTTATAACTGCAAGTTTGTACTTCTTTTTTTTTTAATTTTTTTATTGTTATGTTAATCACCATATATTACATCATTTGTTTTTAATGTAGTGTTCCATGATTCATTGTTTGTTCATAACACCCAGTGCTCCATGCAGAATGTGCCCTCTTTAATACCCATCACCAGGCTAACCCATCC
>NW_027397094.1:18645706-18647052 GCF_003265705.2 Callorhinus ursinus
CTCTTCTCCCGAGCTGCTTTCAGGATTTTCTCTTTGTCTCTGAGACTCGTAAGTTTTACTATTAGATGTCGGGGTGTTGACCTATTATTATTGATTTTGAGAGGGGTTCTCTGTGCCTCCTGGATTTTGATGCCTGTTTCCTTCCCCACATTAGGGAAGTTCTCTGCTATTATTTGCTCCAATATACCTTCTGCCCCTCTCTCTCTTTCTTCTTCTTCTGGGATCCCAATTATTCTAATGTTGTTTCGTCTTATCGTATCACTTATCTCTCGAATTCTGCCCTCGTGATCCTGTAGTTGTTTCTCTCTCTTTTTCTCAGCCTCTTTATTTTCCATCATTTGGTCTTCTATATCACTGATTCTCTCTTCTGCCTCATTTATCCTAGCAGTTAGTGCCCCCATTTTTGATTACACCTCATCAATAGCCTTTTTGATTTCGACTTGGTTAGATTTTAGTTCTTTTACTTCTCCAGAAAGGGTTTCTCTAATAACTTCCACGCTTTCTTCAAGCCCAGCTAGTATCTTTAAATCATGATTCTGAACTCTAGGTCCGACATCGTACTAATGTCCATATTGAGTAGGTCCCTGGCTGACGGTACTACCTCTTGTTCTTTTTGCTGAGGTGATTTTTTTCGTCTTGTCATTTTGTCCAGAGGAGAATAGATGAATGAGAGAACAAAATGCTAACAGGTTTACAACGTCCCCAGCAAATATACTGTATACAAATCAGAAAAGACCTGAAACCAGGGGAAAAGAAAGGGAAAGAAAGAAAAAATAAAGAGAAAAAAAAAGAAAAAAAGATAAAAACAAAAACAGAACAATACAAAAAAAGCAGAATATGATCAAATATGATCAGGCTAGTGCATAGATCAGTGCCACACACTAGATTTTGGGCGTATTTTGGTCTGTTAGAAAAAAGTGCCTCCTAAAATTTTAAAGGAAGAAAGACATATATGTACAAAATAAGGGTTGATACAATGAAGGGATGGAAGATGACTGTAAAGATGAAAATTATAAAAGATTTTATAAAAGGACTTGATAAGATAAGAAGTTGTTTGGAAAAAGAAAGAAGAAGATTTAAGAAAAAAAAAAGAAAAAAGGGAGAGAATGTGATCAGGTAGGAGACTAGAACAGAGCCATACACTAGTGATTTAGGGTATATTTTGATCTGTTAGAAGAAACTGTATCTCAAAATTTTAAAGAGAGAACAACTTATATATATATGCCAAAAATAAGGGTAACTACTATGAAGGGATAAAATATGACTCTAAAAATGAAAAATAAAAAAATGTTTTTTTTAAAAAAGAGATTGATAAGATGTTGGTTGAAAAAGGGAAAAAGAAAAAT
>NW_027397094.1:18647152-18662058 GCF_003265705.2 Callorhinus ursinus
TAATGAATCATGGTAAAAAAAAGCCATGAATTCTATGTGCAGTATTCCCCTAGCGCTGGAGTTCTCCCGTTCTCCTTGATCGGTAAACTTGGTCTTGGCTTGCTGGCTGTTCGTGCTGATCTTCTGGGGGAGGGGCCTTTTGCTGTGGTTTCCAAATGTCTTTGCCGGAGGCTGAATTGCCCCGCCCTTGTCGGTCCGGGCTAAGCAAGCTGCTCGGGTTTGATCTCAGGAGCTTTTGTTCCCTGCAAGCTCTCGGTACAGCTTTGGAGGACCAGGGTGAAAATGGTGGCCTCCCAATCTCCACCCGGAGGAGCTGAGAACTCGGGGCCCTGCTCCTCAGTGCGCCCCCAGAGAAAAGCAGTCACTCCCGTGTCCCCGGTCTCCGGCCGCACTCCGTGCTCACCCGGCCTGTGACCGAGTTGCTATCTCTGGCACCCGACCCCATGTGGAGTCTCCAAACCCAGCAGATCCCTGCGGTGCGCTCCCGCACCGCTCCTCCCGGGGGAGGAAGGGGAGTCTCCCCGGATCTGCCGCTTGTTGGGTCCCTGCTGGAGGAGCAGTGGCCCGACTGGGCCGCGGATCACGGTTTATGGCCACCCCGAGCTGAGAGCCCGCGACTCTGCTCCATCTCTGCAGCCGGCTTCCCCGCTCTGATACCTGGGAGCTCTGGCGCACTCAGGCACCCCCGGTCTCTCTGTGACCCCGAGGGTCCTGAGACCACACTGTCCCGGGAGGATTCCACCCCCCGCTTAGCCACTGCAGCGACGTCCCTCCACGGAGCCAACTTCTAAAAGGTCCGATTTTGTGCTCCGCGGCTCTAGCACTTGCCAGAAGCGGCCGACGGAGGCCCCCTCCCCCGCCGTCTATCCTCCCGAATATCGCCTCGGATTCACTTCTCCGCACCTCCTACCTTCCAGTAAGTGGTCGCTTCTCTGTTCAGAGAGTTGTTGCTACTCTCCTCTTCGATCTCCTGTTGAGTTCGTAGGTGTTCAGAATGGTTTGATCCCTATTCAGCTGAATCCCTGAGACCAGACGAAATCTAGGTCTCCTACTCCTCCGCCATCTTGCTCCACCCCCAAGTTTGTACTTCTTAATCGCCTTTACTATTTTGCCCACCCCCCACCCCTTCTCTCTGGCACTCACCAGTTTGCTCTCTGTATTTATGAGTCTGTTTGTTCATTTCTTCTGTTTTTTAGAATCCACCTATAAGTGAAATCATACAGTATTTTCTTTCTCTGTCTGAGAGAATGGGGCAGCCCAATGAGGTGAAGGCAAGCAAGGGCTCTGCAGTGCGCCCTCCCACGTCAGGGCGCGACCCCTGAGGGTCAGAAGGCAGAGGGGAAAGGATAAAGCTGCCGCCCTTTCCTTCGAGGTGGACAAGGACAAGACTAGGGCTGCCGGGAGGGAATGCCTGTCCCCAGTAAAAGGAGCCTCCAAAATTTCAGAATTTCCAAATTTATCATTGTAAAATGACACCTCAGCCTGGACCCCCGACTCATACTTCTGAGAGGCCTAGTGTCTCTCCCCACAAGCCTGCAGCTCCGCTGTCCCCATCAGAAAGGCCACTGCTACTTGGAACCCGCTGGGCATCTCATCTGCCCTCCGGTGTCCCCTGCTTCGTAAACTGCTGCTCCTTCGTGGTGGATGCCGTCGGGCGCTCTGCCCTCCCAGCCCTCCTCATCACTGCTCTCCGTGGCTCTTCTGGGCCCCACCCCGGCCCCTGCCCTTCCCAAAGACTTTGGCACCTGACCCCCAGTCATCCTCTCCCCTAACCTGTCCCCCACCTCCCCATTCCTCCCGTTACCCCAAGTGACTTTGTTGTGTGTGACTGACCCGCCCAGATTCTTGAACTTCTCACACTCAAAGTGCTTTTCCTCACCTTCCCCACAGGTGCCCATACAACACAGCTTCATGGCCACAGGGAGCAGCTCCACATTCCAAGTTCAGATGCCCCTGAGTATGCCCCATGTCCTCCTGCCTTTGCAGTCTGCTTCTGCCCTCCCCCAGTCTCCTGTCTTCCTCTCCCTTTCTAACTAGTGTGAATTCCAAAGCCTGTCTCTTCAGCCGTCCCACACAAACATCTCCACCCTTGTGCCACCTTGTCCTTCAGTTTGGAATATACTGGGCTTCTCAGGGCTCGGCCTGAGGCTTCTGGAGAACTCACACAGCCTCTGCAAGCCTTGCGCCCCCCCAGGTGCGGGCTAACCCAACATTTGTTCCTAGGCCTTGCGGGCCTTGAAAACAGACGTGAGGCCTCCATCTGAGGAAAGGTTGAAAGGATGGCCCAGATGTCCACCCTGACATCACAGAGCCTCTGAACCAAATGCCTACCCTGTCTCCATTGGACTTCCAGTCACATGCCCCACTTTATTAAGTCAAATATATCCAAATGTAAACCGATGCAGAGCCTCTGAAAATTCATTATCACCCGCCTCAGTTGAGCCCTCATTCAACAATACCTGTGTATTATGCTCCAAAACAACCCGTAACTGTCTCCCCTCTGCACTGAGCCACTTTTGTGTTCCTTTGGCCAGCACGGTGCCTGGTTTACACAGACAACCATTAATAAATGCCTGGCTTCAAACTGACTTGAAAATAAAACCTAAGGTTTCTTTGAGCTTTGAAATTACTCAGTCCAATCTGCAGACACAATGCATTTGTATTTACAGTGAAATTTAGAATTATGGCGCAGGACCCAGAGGCTTTGCTTATTTAGTTACAGACACCGAAATGATGCTAAAAGTCAATCATCAAAAGGGAAAGGAAACAGCGAGCAAGAGAGAGGCAATCAGCCAAGAAAATGTAAACTGCAAGAGGAAAAAGGGCTCTCAGAGTTCTGGGAGCAGACAGCGTTATGAAAAAGCAAAAAGAGTCAAGACAGAGAGATGAAGCAGGCTGGGTAAGTTATCTTTTTATTGTTTCAGGGAACATTTCATGCCTGAGCGTTCCAGTAAAATGCATAAACAAGACTAAGGGGATATTGATGTCTGACAGGCCGTCTAGCATTTTAACAGCTTGGGCTTACTTTCCAGGAAGCAGTGCCATTGGTTTGGGGCACTGATTTCATGACTATGACTTCCTTTGAGCTTCTGTGCTGACACCAGCCTGCTGTAAGAGATACTCAAACAGGCTCATTCTTCTATTTACAAGTGGAGAAACTGAGGCATGGAGGTTCAGAATCCTAGGAAATCTCTTATGGCCAACCCCAAGTATCTGTGGTTAAGACTCTTGGCTCACCAGGGCAGGCAAGGGCAGAAAAATGAAGATTAGCCTGAAGACCAGCAAGTGTTTATGTAATGAAGGCCATCACCCAGCTCCTTCCTCCCTCCCTCCCAAGACCAGGAAGAATTAACCTCTGCAATGGGTCTGGCTCACTGGACTTGGGGCGGCATTTAGTCGGGGGTGAGGGTGGATCCGGACAGGACTTGGGCAGCCACAACAGGATAAAGACTAGGAGAGGGAACAAAAGAGAGAGGAATGGGGGCATCAACATGGCCTGCTTTGCAGTTGTCTGGGGAAGGGCCGGCCTGAGGTGCTAGGAGAGAAGGCGCTTTCTGCAGCCTCAGCTGTGGGAGAAGCACCTGCAGCCCTCCATACCTTTCTGCCCCCCACTTCTTTCTCATCCCCTAAGTCCCAGTGGCAATGCCTCAAGACCTCGAAGAAGGGTAATTACCTTTATTTCAGTTTATGTTAATATGAAATGTTGGAGGGAGCTGGGGCAGGTGCGTCCCTAGCTCACAAGCAGGCACCAGCCTCGCAGGGGCGGCCTCCATGAGCTGGAAGCTGAGGAGACGTGATAAAGCTACCTGCCTCGCCGTTGCAAAGGACTATTCCGTGGATGCCTGGTGGCTCAGTCAATTAAGCAGCAAGACTCTTGGATTTTGGCTCAGGTCATGATCTCAGGGTCGTGAGAAGGAGGCAGCCTCAGGCTCCCCACTCAGTGCAGAGTCTGCTTGAGATTCTTCCCTCTCCTTCTGCCCCTCCTCCCCCCTGCTCAAGCGCTCTCTCGCTCTCTAAATAAATAAATAAATAAAATCTTAAAATAAAACAAAAACAGAAACAAAGGACTGTTCTATTTTCCTGTGTCAAAACACACTGATCTGCTTTTGGAAAGAACCCAAGGTCTGAAGACCTGGGGACAACTTGTGAAAGATGTGGTGTGTTCAATCATCGTCTCCTGACACCGGCTCCAACAGCATCAAGCAAACCACAGGAGGGAGGGCCAGTCACTGGGACAGGGCACTCAGCCCCCCACTGCCAGGGCCACGTTGTCTGGCCTCCCCGTCCCTTCACCCCAGGCACTGAGCTCGGCCAAAGCACAGGCATTAACAAAGATTTGTGGAGAACCAGGAGGCAAACTGGAGAGGGGAGGAGGTGTGGTATAAAACCATGAATTGTTTTTCTTCTCCAGAAAGTCATCACTTCATCTCTTTAATTCTCCCCAGTAGCCTGAATCAAGTTGTAGTCTTAATCACCCTGTGTTCACTCTATCTCAGCAACAGAAAACTCTGTTTGGTGGGAGCGGCCTGTGGTCCTACACCCCTATCAGAGAGTGGCCCAGGTCCAAAGTCAGGGGATCCCCGAGGATCTGGATGTGAGCAGACGTGCCACAAACACAGTTCAAAGTGTTCTTTGTTGTGTGGACAAGAGGGGTAGAGGTGAACGGGGTTGCCCAACCTCATGTGCCAAAGTCACCCAGTGCTGATCGAGACAAAGGCTTCAAAGCAGTTTCCTAATGGTATTCTTTCGGCAAGAAACAGAGCTGAATTTCTCCATCTACTTTAAGTCCTCAGAGCAGGTGAGGGCTGAGCCGTGGCTGGCTGGTTCCATGTCTCATGGGAGGTGTTTACTCCATTTCAAAGCCAGAGTCACAAAATCCTCTCTGCAGGATAAAGTTGGAAGTTTTCCTTTCTGGTACATGAGACAATGAGTCCATGAGGCCCTAATGTCCAAGGTCATCAGCCCAACACATTACACTGAGTTCCAGTTGAATGCTTTTTTCTGGATTTGACACAAGTTCAAATGGAGCTCTAGAACTGGTGAAGAGTAAAGATAGGGTTTTTGATAACCCCGAGGATCACAGAGAACTCTATTCTCTGGAATATTCCATTTCCATGCTGTTTAGCTACCCTGAAGTTAAGCAGAAAATAATCATGTTAGGCTTAGATCAAACCAGAAGCCTTCATCTGCTGGAAGGTGGCTGTGTGCCCAGAAGAGGATGTACAGCCTGGGATACAGGACCTCACAATGTGAGTTTGGGCTCCACCCTGACTCTTTTGCTTGGATGTGACTTTGAGCAAGTTACTAAACACTTTGAATCTAAGTTTCTTCATTTGAAAAGAGAGGTAATAATGGCACATACATATAGGGTTGTGGGGATAGTTACCTGAAATAACGACGTGCCTGTAATCCAAATAATACTGGGCTTCTTCTCATGTTTCTTCTTGTTACAGTCTCAACAGGTTTTCACAGAAAAGAAACCACCAACACCCCGGTGCATGTCAAGATAGCAGCAGGCTTCCTCCCAGTCCTCTTTACATGTCTTCCTCCCCGACAACTGCTCATGTCTTCCCACAGCCCTCTTCTCCAACCTCCCTCTTCCCACCGATGAAAAACAGACTGAAGAGGTCAAGAGTTGATGTGGGTTAACTGGTTCAGAAGACTGCACTGGTCAAGCCAGAGGAGATCCTTTGTTGGGATGGACTGAGGTGAGGGAAGGTGGACATCAAAGGGGGAAGTGGGCAGATTTTAGGAGATGCAAAGGATATAAAACTTAGGCTGGTGATTGTGAATGGGGTCAAGTGTACAGTTGCTCATTATTCATGGATTCTGCATTGGCAAATTTGCCTACTTGCTAAAATGTATTGGCAACCCCAAAATCAACACTCACTGTGGTACTGCACAGATAGCATGGTGTGGTAAAAAATTTGAATCTGCAGATGCCCACGTTCCCAGCTAAGGCTGAACAAAGAGATGCACTGCCTTCCTGTTCCAGCTCTCACACTATAAACAAGCGTCCTTTTCATGATCTATTCAGTTCCACATTTTTTGCATCTCTGTGCTTTTTGTTGGTGATTTCACTATTTAAAATGGCCCCCAGGGGTAGTGCTAAAGTGCTGTCTGGTGTTCTTAAGTGCAAGAAGAGTGTGATATGCTTCACAGGGAAAATCTGTTACAGTGCTGTTCAACCCTAATGAATATAGTGTATTCATTTTTTGTGTATATAGATTTTTTAAAGATTTATTTATTTCAGAGAGAGAGAGAGAGAGAGCAGGGGGGAGGGAACAAGGGGGAGAGAGTCTTAAGCAGACTGCACTGAGCATGGAGCCCAGCACAGGACTCGATCTCACAACCCTGAGATCACGACCTGAGCCTAAACCAAGAGTTGGATGCTCAACTGACTGCACCACCCAGGCGCCCCTGAATCCACAGTATATATTAAATAAGGTATCTTTAAACAGAAATAAACACAAAGTAAGTTTATGCATTGATCATTTGACAACAATGTTGTGACTAGAGAACCTAACTCTGTATTTTCCCTAGGAGTAATGGTTCAGTACTCACTAATTCAGTGTTCACAGAAACTTTATAGAACATAACTACTGCAGTTAATAAGAATCAGCTGTACTTCCGCCCCGGGATTCTGGCTTTAACAACCGGGTGGCTGGTGGTGCCCTGTGCTGGACCACATGGGGGGAGGACATGATAAAGTGCTGGAATGTTTCTCTTGTCCTGGGACCCCAGCATTATCTGGCTGGACAAGTCCTGCTCTATTGTAATATTGTTACTCCCTATGCCTTCCTTCTTTGAGCGCCCAATTTAATCCTCCAAAACCAAAAAGATGTAAACCATAGGGAGATGCCATCAACAAAACAGAGATGTGCAGCTAGAAGTTCAGAATAAGCCCAGAGCTCACCAGCAGCAAAAGGACCAACAGATGACAGAGAAAGAGAGGGGGGATGGAGCCATGTGAGGGACTGCTGAGGGAAACGGGGAGGAAGAAACACCCCTCAGCTTGGCAAGGGTCTTGTGGAAATTAACCAGACAGGCCTGGAAGATAGGATAAGAAAAAGGATTCTGGAAGAAGTTTCCAGGATATTTGGAGTATTGAGGAGAAAAAGAAAAGAGGGAAGAAGTGAGAGGAAGAAAACTAAGGAATAAGAGCATTTACAAAGAGAATCCCAAACAGCCTCCGAAGCTGAGTGGGATAGCTTTGTCATGTACCTAAAACTTGCCTGACCCATATGAAGCTCATCACCTTGAGAGTCCTCGCACTGTGATAAAACGGAGCAGGATTTGGAAGACTAGGGTGCATGGGCCACAGCCCACCTGCCTTCTCTTTCTGTGTGGCCCATCAGCTAAGAATGGTTTTTACATGTTTAATGGTCGAAAAAAAAATCAAAGGAAATATAATACTTTGAAACTTGTGAAAATCATACAAAATATAAATTTCAATGTCCTTAAGTGAAGTTTTATTGGAACACAGCCACACTCATTCATTTACCTATTGTCTATGGCTGCTTTTGATCTACAACAGCAGAGCTGAGTAGTTAAGACAGAAACCACATGGCCTGCAAAGCCTAAAAATATTTACTATCTGGCCCTTTACAGAAAAAGTTTACTGACCCTAAATACAGCTTGCCTGTTAAGCAGTGTACTCAGGGACTCGGGGTATGTTTTGGATACCTCAATACAGTAGAAGAGGAAACAGGCCAGGAGGACCGAATGGCAGAAGCTGGGTGCCACATGCATAGTTTTGGGTTTTTTTTTTAAGATTTTATTTATTTATTTGACAGAGAGAGACACAGCGAGAGAGGGAACACAAGCAGGGGGAGTGGGAGAGGGAGAAGCAGGCTTCCCGCGGAGCGGGAAGCCCGATGCGGGGCTCAATCCCAGGACCCTGGGATCATGACCTGAGCCGAAGGCAGACGCTTAGCGACTGAGCCACCCAGGTGCCCCGCCACATGCATAGTTTAAAGAGGTGAGTGCCCTAAAATTCTTTGCGTAATGGCCACTAAGTCAACACTGACCATAAAGAGCTGGTGTCTTTGGCTTCTTTATGGCCATATGTTTAAAAGAAAAACAAAACAAAACAAAAAAACCCAGCACAGTCTCACAATAAAATAGAGTTTCAGACATCTGTGCAACATGGTAGACTGGACAACCATCTCTAAAAGCCCTCCGCTGGTTTCTCTTTTAAAGAAAACTGAGTCATTCTTTAATCATCCCAGCTGGGAAAGTCGAGATTCCTGGCCTTTCGCCTCCTGATGTTAAAGAATGAAGCTGTGCTTCTCCCCGGCCTTCCCTGAGAGCATAGACTGGTCCTGCCCGGTTACAGGCTGCTCACTCAGTCAGCCTCCTCAAATCAGAGGCCCAAGTCTTGGCCCTGGGGCCCAAACCAGCTCACCTCCCGCCTGGACTCAGTGCCTTCCCATAACACACTTTTTACTCTGATTTGACCTTCCTTCTCCCTGCTGTTGAGATTAATGTCTCCTCCTAATCCCTGCTAGCTCTCGGGGAAACAAAAAGCCCAGCAGTGTCCCCTATGAGCTCCTTCTCTGCCCTGTTCTCAGTCTCTGCTTACTGAGGAAGTGGCAGCCCAATGTCCTTTTGATTTTCTTCCTTGCTCCTCTTTCTCATGGAGCTCACTTTATCTGTGTCTCTTACCTTTCCAGGCCTTATCTGGTCTTTCTCACATGTCCCCCAGAGCCAAATGCTCACACATAGCATGTTTCATTTCTGGATTTCCCTTTTCTTGGAGCTTTGGTGACAAGAGTTATGGTTTTACAAAATGATCCTCTTCCTGCTAACGCAGTGGCAAGAAAGAGGATGTATGTGTGCATGTGTATCGTGTGCACAGAGAGCCCATGGGTGCTGTGCGCACATACGCGTGGCCCTGTACCCAGACCCACAGATGTGCCTGCAGTTCTGCCTGCCCCGGCTGGCTCACCTGCCGCATCGGGGTACAGAGCCTGGCAGTCTCCGCGGCCAGGCTTAGCTCTAACTGCCCACAATACAGGTTTCTGATTGATTTTTTTGAATGTATATGTGTTTATTTATAACAAAAACCTACTTTATAATATATACATTTTTAATTGAAGTATAACTGATATACAATATTATGTTAGTTTCAGGTGTACAACATAGTGATTCAACAATGATACATATTATGAAATGCTTACAAGTATTATGACTCTTATATTTTATAATAAAAATGATCTTGCAAGAAGAAAAAAAGATGGTGGAGGAATAGGGGACCCTATTCCAACCGATCCCCGGAATTGAGCTGGCTATCTACCAGACAGCTCTGAGCACCCACGAAATCAGCCTGAGATGTAAGAAAATCTGGATCTCTACAAACAGAGTATCGCAGGCGGTTGGTACCAAGGTACAAAGCGGGGAGCCATGATTCCGGGGGCAGATATCGGAGGATAAACGGGCAGCAGGAGGGAGCCTGGTTGTGGGGATCCTGCACCGCTGGTGAGCGATAGCCTACCGTGCTGGGGACAGGGCACAGACTCGCAGACCAGAAGCGGCGGGGAAAGGACTTTAGAGCAGCCCTGCCGACTGAAACCCAGAGCAGTGGGGCCACACGTGCGAACTGGGGGTGGCTGGCAGTTTTAGAAGCACAAAGGGGAGAGACGTGCCCCGACCTGGAGGCAGGACTGGGGGTGCTGTGGAGGGGCGCACAACCCAGGACCCTGCAGTTGATAGCAGCACAGACAGAGATGGAGATAGTGTGGCCTGGAGAGCTCACTGAAGAACAGACTGCGATCTCTCTGCTCTGAGGCAGAGGGTTGGAAACAGTCTTTTCTGCTCTGACTCTTGGAAGAGATGCAGAAAGCTGCCAGGGAAAGCCACCAGAGAACAAAAGCCCCCCAAAACCGGTTCCCACTGAGCCCATCTCCCACCACGGGGCAACTCTGCCCAAACAGGGTTGTCTGAGAAACAGCATGGCAGGCCCCTGCCCCAGAAGACAGGCTGGGAGAACAAGAGGCCAGCAATCCTAAGGTCCCTAGAAAACAGGTGCATCTTGCTTGGGTTCTGGTCAATAATTTGGACTCTATACATCCCCTCAACCACCCCTCAACAGAATGACTCAGAGGAGAAACCCTCAAAATAGGAAAGACTCAGAGACTGTGACTTCTGCCACAGATTTACAAATGGATACAGATATAAACAAGATGTCAGAAATGGACTTCAGGGTAACAGTTATGAAGACGATAGCTATGATGGAGAAATCGATTAATGGCAACATAGAGTCTCTAAGGGCAGAAATGAAAGCTGAAGTGTAGAACTTACAAATGCTGTCAATGAGATCCAATCTAATCTAGATACTCTAACAGCTAGGGTAAGTGAGGCAGAAGAACAACGTAGTGATCTAGAAGACCAATTGATAGAAAAGAAGGAAAAAGAGGAAGCCTGGGAGAAACAGCTCAAAATCCATGAAAACAGAATTAGAGAAATAAGTGACGCCATGAAACGTCCCAATGTCAGAATTATTGGGATCCCTGAGGGGGTGGAGAGAGAGAGAGAGGACTAGAATATATATTTGAGCAAATTGTAGCTGAGAACTTCCCTAATCTGGGGAATGAAACAAACATTCGTGTCCTAGAGGCAGAGAGGACTCCTCCCAAGATCAAGGAAAACAGACCAATGCCCCAGCATGTAATAGTAAAACTCGCAAATCTTACAACCAAGGAAACCATCTTAAGGGCAGTTCGGGGAAAGAGATTCCTTACGGACAGAGGGAGGAACATCAGAATAACGTCAGACCTATCCACAGAGACCTGGCAAGCCAGAAAGGCCTGGCAAGACATATTCAAGGCACTAAATGAGAAGAACATGCAGCCAAGAATACTTTATCCAGCAAGCCTGTCATTTAAAATGGATGGAGAGATGCAGAGCTTCCAAGAAACTGAAAGAATATGTGACCACTAAGCCGGTCCTGCAAGAAATATTAAGGGGGGTTTTATAAAAGGAGAAAGACCCCAAGAGTCACATAGAACAGAAATTTACAGAGACAACCTATAGAAACAAGGACTTCACAGGCAACATGATGACAATAAATTCATCTTTCAATAATCACTCTCAACGTGAACAGCCTGAATGCTCCCATAAAGTGGCACAGGGTTGCAGATTGGATAAAAAGACAGGACCCATGCATAAGCTATATACAAGAGACTCATTTTGAACCTAAAGATACATCCAGACTGAAAGTGAAGGGATGGAGATCCATCTTCCATGCCAACAGACCTCAAAAGAAAGCTGGGGTAACAATTCTTATATCAGACAAATTAGATTTTAAGCTAAAGACTGTAGTTAGAGACACAGAAGGACACTATATCATTCTTAAAGGGTTTATCCAACAAGAAGATCTAACAACTGTAAATATCTATGCCTCCAACATGGGAGTAGCCAACTACATAAGCCAACTGTTAACCAAAATAAAGAGTAATATTGACAATAATATGTTAATTGTAGGAGACCTCAATACTCCACTCTCAGCAATAGACAGATCATCTAAGCAGAAAATCAACAAAGAAACAAGAGCTTTGAATGACACACTGGACCAGATGGACCTCATAGATATATACAGAACATTCCACCCTAAAACAACAGAATATTCATTCTTCTTGAACACACATGGAACTTTCTCCATAATAGACCACATACTGGGTCACAAATCAGGTCTCAACCGATACCAAAACATTGAGATTATTCCTTGCATATTCTCAGACCACAATGCTTTAAAATTGGAACTCAAGCACAAGAAAAAATTTGGAAGAAATTCAAACACTTGGAAGCTAAAGACCACTCTGTTCAAGAATGTTTGGGTCACCAGAAATCAAAGGAGAACTTAAACAATTCATGGAAACCAATGAGAATGAAAACACATCAGTCCAAAACCTATGGGATACTGCAAAGGCGGTCCTAACGGGGAAATACATAGCCATCCAAGCCTCACTCAATAAAACAGAAAAATCCCAAATTCACCCACTAACTTTACACCTTAAAGAACTGGAGAAAAAGCAAAAAATGATGCCTAAGCCATGCATTAGAAGAGAAATAATTAAGATTAGAGCAGTGATCAATGAATTAGAAATCAGAAACACGGTAGATCAGATCAATGAAACAAGAAGCTAGTTCTTTGAAAGAATTAATAAGATCGATAAACCACTGGCCAGACTTATCCAAAAAGAAAAGAGAAAGGACCCAAATTAATAAAATTATGAATGAAAGGGGAGAGATCACGACTAACACCAAGGAAGTAGAAACAATTACTAGAAATTATTATCAACAACTATATGCCAATAAATTAAGCAACCTGGAAGAAATGGATGCCTTCCAGAAACCTATAAACTACCAGGACTGAAACAGGAAGAAACTGACAAACTGAATAGGCCAATAACCAGTAATGATATTGAAGCAGTGATCAAAAACCTCCCAAAAAACAAGAGTCCAGGGCCTGATGGATTCTCTGGGGAATTCTACCAAACATTCAAAGAATAATACCTATTCTCCTGAAGCTGTTTCAAAAAACAGAAACAGAAGGAAAGTTTCCAGACTCATTCTATAAGGTCAGCATTACCTTAATCCCCAAACCTGGCAAAGACCCCATCAAAAAGAATTTCAGACTGATATCCCTGATGAATATGGATTCCAAAATTCTCAGCAAAATCCTAGCTAATAGGATCCAACAATACATTAAAAGGATCATCCACCATCACCAAGTGGGATTTATCCCAGGGATGCAAGGTTCAACATTCGCAAATCAATCAGTGTGATAGAACACATTAATAAGAGGAGACAGAAGAACCATATGGTCCTCTCAATTGATGCACAAAAAGCATTTGACAAAATACAGCATCCTTTCCTGATTAAAACTCTTCAGAGTATAGGGATAGAGGGAACATTCCTCAATTTCATAAAATCCACCTATGATAAACCCACAGTGAATATCATCCTCAATGGGGAAAAACTGAGAGCCTTTCCCTTAAGATCAGAAACACGACAAGGATGCCCACTCTCGCCACTATTGTTCAACATAGTACTAGAAGTCCTAGCAACAGCAATCAGACAACAAAATGAAATAAAAGGTATTCAAATTGGCAAAGAAGAAGTCAAACTCTCTCTCTTTGCAGATGACATGATACTTTATGTGGAAAATCCAAAAGACTCCACCCCCACATTACTAGAACTCATACAGAAATTCAGTAATGTGGCAGGATACAAAATCAATGCACAGAAATCAGTTGCTTTCTTATATACTAACAATGCAGCTGTGGAAAGAGAAATTAGAGAATCGATTCCATTTACAATAGCACCAAAACCATAAGATACCTCGGAATAAACCTAACCAAAGAGGTAAAGGATCTATACTCTAGGAACTACAGAACACTCATGAAAGAAATTGAAGAAGACACAAAAAGATGGAAAACCATTCCATGCTCATGGATCGGAAGAATAAACATTGTTAAAATGTCTATCCCGCCCAGGGCAATCTATACTTTCAATGCCATCCAGATCAAAATTCCAATGACATTTTTCAAAGTCCTGGAACAAACAATCCTAAAATTTGTATGGAATCAGAAAAGAGCCCGAATCTCCAAGGAAATGTTGAAAAAGGAAAACAAAGCTGGGGGCATCACGTTGCCTGATTTCAAGCTATATTACAAAGCCGTGTTCACCAAGACAGCATGGTACTAGCACAAAAACAGACACATAGACCAATGGAACAGAATAAAGAGCCCAGATATGGACCCTCAACTCTATGGTCAAATAATCTTCGACAAAGCAGGAAAAAATATGCAGTGGAAAAAAGACAGTCTCTTCAATAAATGGTGCTGGGAAAATTAGACAGCTATATACAGAAGAATGAAACTCGACCATTCTCTAACACCATACAGAAAGATAAACTCAAAATGGATGAAAGACCTCAATGTGAGACAGGACTCCATCAAAATCCTAGAGGAGAACATAGGCAGTAACCTCTTCAACATCAGCCACAGCAACTTCTTTCAACATACATCTCCAAAGGCAAGTGAAACAAAAGGGAAAATGAACTTTTAGGACTTCATCAAGATAAAAAGCTTCTGCACAGGAAAGGAAACAGTCAACAAAACAAAGAGGCAACCCACAGAATGGGAGAAGATATTTGCAAATGACACTACAGGTAAAGGGTTGATATCCAAGATCTATAAAGAACTTCTCAAACTCAACACCCAAAAAACAAATAATCAAGTCAAAAACTGGGCAGAAGACATAAACAGACACTTTTCAAAAGAAGACATACAAATGGCTAACAGACACATGAAAAAATGTTCATCATCTTTAGCCATCAGGGAAATTCAAATCAAAACCACTTTGAGATACCACCTTACACCAGTTAGAATGGCAAAAAATTGACAAGGCAAGAAACAACAAATGTTGGAGAGGTTGTGGAGAAACGGGAACCCTCTTACACTTGTTGGTGGGGATGCAAGTTGGTACAGCCACTTTGGAAAACAGTGTGGAGGTTCCTCAAAAAATTAAAAATAGAGCTACCCTCTGACCCAGCAATTGCACTACTGGGTATTTATCCCAAAGACACAGATGTAGTGAAAAGAAGGGCCATATGCACCCCAATGTTCATAGCACAGGGTCTGCAATAGCCAAACTGTGGAAAGAGCTGAGATGCCCTTCAGCAGATGAATGGATAAAGAAGATGAGGTCCATATATACAATGGAATATTACTCAGCCGTCAGAAAGGATGAATACCCAACTTTTACATCAACATGGATGGGACTGGAGGAGATTACGCTAAGTGAAATAAGTCAAGCAGAGAAAGTCAATTATCATATGATTTCACTTATTTGTGGGACATAAGGAGAAGGAAGGGAAAAATGAAGGGGGGGGGCAGGAA
>NW_027397094.1:18662158-18674460 GCF_003265705.2 Callorhinus ursinus
GAAGGGGGGGGGCAGGAATCAGAGGGGGAGACGAACCATGAAAGACTATGGACTCCGAGAAACAAACTGAGGGTTTTAGAGGGGAGAGGGCTCGGGGGACGGGTCAGCCTGGTGATGGGTATTAAGGAGGGCACGTATTGCACTGGGTGTTATACACAAACAATGAATCATGGAACACTACATCAAAAACTAATGATGTGCTGTATGGTGACTAACATAACATAATAGAATTAAATTTAAAAAAATAAAATAAATAAAATTTAATTTAAAAAAATAAATAAAAATAAAAATGATCTTGCAGCCAAGCTCTCTTCCTGATAGCAGAGTAGGCCTCTTTTCCTACCTTCGATAAGAACAGATGGAGCTACGGAAAGCCGAGGTCCGAATCAAGCACTTTAATTTTTAAGAAAAGAACCACAGGGACATATTAGAATTATTCCCTTCTAGAACTATTTTTAATGGACAACAGCTCATATATAAACAGAAGTCCATGCACAAAGAACATCTCCTATAGCTAGCATGGCAAGCACACATGCCTATACATGTACAGGTTCATCAGAAGGAGTGCTTCCTGGAACATCCAGGGCATGTCTCTTCTGCTTCAAGCTTGTTTTGCCAACCAGTGTGTACGCAGCATGTAGTACATTGCCTGACAAATAGGAAGAGCTCGAGAGAAATTCTTAGGCCAAGTAATGAATGACTGTGTCCTCAGAATCAGCCCAAGCTGAGGGAGTTCTGATAGGAACCAGTTTGCATAAGGCTTTTTTCTGGTGAAGGGAAGGAAGTAGGGTGTGGAGGATGGAGGGAAAAGGAGTCTGTAGCTCTTAACAACAGGGTGGGGGCTGGGAGGGGAGGAAACGGATGTCAGCCCCATGCACTAGTCCTCCTGGCCTGTGCCCTAGGCTTAGATCTCAGCCCCAAGGGGAGAAGACCTGCAGACAGACAGGGGAGGCACCCAGTTCCATTAGTGTGGCTTTGGTGTCAGATGACACGAAATGAGGCTCCTATGCCACAGAGTCCAACCCTGGTGCCCCAAGGGCCCAAGGCAGGTGTCACCTAGGAGGATAAGAGCCTTACCGAGCAGTTCTGCCGACCCATAACCAGAACGAGGGAGGCAGCTCCCAGGAGGCAGAATAACAGGGGAGGCAGAAGCAGAAAACCAGCACCAGACAGGATCAGACTGTTCCAGAACTCATGTCTTTCATATGACCCCCTTTGGTACCCAGAAGCCAATAAGCCTACCAAAACTCAGCTATCCTGTTCCTGTAGGTAATGAGATGCAATTTTATATGATTTTTTTTAAGATTTTTTTTTTTTTTTTTTGAGAGTGAGACATAGCAAGAGAGAGCAAGAGCACAGTTCAGAGGGAGAAGCAGGCTACCCGGATGCGGGGCTCCATCCCAGGAACCCAGATCATGACCTGAGCCAAAGGCAGATGTTTAACCAACTGAGCCACCCAGGTGCCCCAATTCTACATGATTTTAGGGGCGTAACATCCTTCATCAGGTCCCTTGAAGCTGCAAGTCGAGGATTCTTACTCCTGCATGGTCCAGGGATGGCTGGACCCTTAGGGAGTCTTGAGGGGGAGGGTTTGTGGCAGCTCATTCCTGGCCAGTGGCACTGGCTTGGGTCGAACTGCTAACGACTAGGGGCTTGTGAGTCCTTCACCCTCAAGACCGAAAGAGCAGGGCTTGCGGATTGTTTCCTCCCATTTCTACCTTACAACTAACTGTTTAGAATCCAGATTACTTATTACAAAACCAATTTCCAAACAAATTCTTAGATGGGATTTTTTCAAGTCTCAAAATTTCAAAGGATTCTTTTTTTTTTTTTTTTTACCATTTTGTATCTGTTTTTTTTTCTTTTTTTTTATTGTTATGTTAATCACCATATATTACATCATTAGTTTTTGATGCAGTGTTCCATGATTCATTGTTTGTTCATAACACCCAGTGCACCATGCAAAACGTGCCCTCCTCAATACCCATCACCAGGCTAACCCATCCCCCCACCCCCCTACCCTCTAGAACCCTCAGTTTGTTTTTCAGAGTCCATCATCTCTCATGGTTCGTTCAAAGGATTCTTAGTCAATAAATATCTTCTACCTGCTTGATTGTTTCCAGTTGCAGTGAGATAGAGACAAAATATTTCAGTAGAGCGCTGATTTTTCCAAAGAGGTTCAGGTGTTAAAGAACCTGTTTCTTCACCTCCTTTTCCTTTCTGACACCCTATTCTGAGCTTCACTTCACACTACCAGACACACAAATGTTCATTGCTGCCCCTGACGACTAGCTCAGTATTCAAGAGATGACTAAAAGGTAGCGAAATCTCTGTCACTTCGATCCCGTGTGGTTGGGCTTCTGTCCCAGAACTAAAGATGTCGAGAACCACACAACACTACTGACATTTGCCACTCAGATCTTACTCCCATCCCAGTGGCCACTGTCCTCGTAATCCAGGCTTTGGTCACCTGTTACCTGTACTTCTTCAGTATTCTCCAAAGTGACAGATCCCTGACTCAGTCTGACTCTCCATTCTGGCCTCCACTTCCAGGAAAGTATACCTAACTGCCAGTCCTACCATTTTATTTTCCTCACTGCAATAGTCTGAATAATGGCCTCAAAGATACATAGGTCCTAATCCGTGGAACTGTGAATGTGGCCTTCTATGGAAAAATGATCTTTGCGGATGTAATTACGTTAAAGATTCTTAAACGGGGAGATTATCCTGGAACATTCAGATCGGCCCCAAGTGCAATCACAGGTGTCCTTAAGAGAGAGGGGGGATCACAGGAATGGAAGAGGAAAAGGCAATGCAGCCCCAGAGGCAGAGACTGGAATAATACAGTCGCAAGCCAAGGAACACCAGCAGCCCCCAGGAGCTGGAAGAGGCAAGCAAGGTCCCCTAGACCCTCTGGAGGATGCATGGTCCTGCCAACACCTGGATTATGGACTTCTGGCCTCCAGAACTGTGACAGGATAAATTTCTTTTGTTTTAAGCCACCTGTTCTGTGAATCGTTATGGTGGCCACAGGAAACACATATGACCATGACCCTGTTGCTCCAAACCACAAAGCCCCCAGCAATCTGAACCCTGACTATTCACACTCCTCTCTCTGCCCCTCACTTCATGCTTTATCCCTGTCCATGTTTCCACTGACAGCACTGTGAGACCTCCCACTGCTCCCTTGTTTGCACCCGGAGGACATCTGCACAGAGCAACTACCTCACCTTGAAAGTCAGAGGCCTTAACAATCTGTTCCACTGGGTCACTATATGGTTCCGAGTTCCCCGTGTATTCTACAATTTAGTCCACATACCTGTTTATGGCATCTCTTTGACTGAACTGTAAGATCGTTATGGGCGGGGGATAAAGAACCTCTGTTCCTGGCATAGGGTTGTCACCATTGGAAGGCTAGTAAATATTTTCATGTTTAGATAAAATTACTTCTGTGCCACAATTTTATACTGATGTTCATTGTGTCTTTCCTCCCACTGCTGCCTGGCTTCTGGTACATGATCTCCCTGTGGTCCACTGTGACCTTAGTGACTCTTTCTTCATTCTGCTTCCCTGGCTTTCAAGCCCTATCCACCTCACATTAGCATCGCTTAAAAGTCGATCTTCAGTCTCCTTCTTCTTTTTTTCACTCCCACTTACACTCTTTCTGAGCAATTTTGACCATGCCCATGTTGTTGGCTTCCAAATACTGTTCCCTAATCTCCCCTGCACTCTTTCCCACTGCCCAATGGAAATCTCTGCACAGATATCCCACAGACACTCTCAGCCTAACATGTCAAAAATGATTTTCTTCTCATCTGCCTCTGCATATTAATCTGGACAAGCAAGGCCCCTGGGCTAGGATTCTGGAAGCCAAAGCAGAACACAGGGAAGAGTAAGACAGAGCTGGAGGCCTCACAATCAAGGACATCCAATGCCAATGTTTATGGGGAAGTTCACATGAAACTTCTCTTCAAAAGGGGTCAGCAGAGACACAGAAACCAGGCATGAGACCACGACCAAGACACCAAATTAGACCAGCAGGGAGGGGTTTCCAGGAGGGAAGGAACACATAGAAATATTGCCAGGAACAAAGACTCCAGACTCTTCTCATGGGGCACTTCAACATGTCACTTTGGATAACATCCACTTCTCCTACACTCCCTTTCTTCTTTCACTCCGCTGTTCAAACTAGAAACCTCAGAGTTATTCTTGATCCTTACCCAGTCTTAGCCTACTCCAGGGAGCAGGTTTTGTTGAAGAGAGCTCCCAAGTATCTCCCCGTGATCTTTTGCCCCATCACCTCTCCTTTCTCCAGGCTGAAGCACTTCGCAGACCTCCAGAGGAGACTCCCCTTCTCCAGCCTCTTCCCACACGGTCACTTCCAACATGCCACCAAAATTCAGAGCTGCGTTAAAATCGTTAGTGGTCTCTTATTGCCTCTAGGATGAAATGTGAACTCCTAAGTAGCTACACCCAAAGTCCTTCCCACATGCCAACCCTCACCCCTCCTCAGCCTAGTCCACTGCCAACCCCCCCTTACCTTAAATCCAGCTCTGCCCAGCAACTGGTGGGCCCTCAACACACCGTGCTATTTTATACCTCGAGCATTCACACTCCCTTACCATTTCGACCTGCATATTCTGGCTCATCTTTCAGAACCCTACTCCAACACCACTTCTTTTGTCATATCCTTTCCGAGTGCCTTCTGGTCAGACCCATTTTCTGCACTCCTGTGATGCTTCCCACTTACCTCCTTGATCACTTACCACACTATTCTGGGATACTTGTTTCCACACCCATATGGCCCCCTAAACAGTGGGTTTCTCAAACACACTGCTAGCTTCCTATAAACCTCCATATTCCTAGTACTTAGCTTGGAATCTGGCACATTGTAGGCACTTCAAAATTTATTAAATGAACGAGTAGGCTATAAGCCAAAGTGATGACTAAGAACAGAAAGCCCGTAGGACAGGGTTCAGTGGTTCCATACCTCCTTGTCTTCGTCCACCTGGACAAAATACCATAAACTGGGTGACCTCTAAAGAACAGAAACTTATTTCTCACAGTTCTGGAGGCTGAGAAGTCCAAGGTCAAGATGCTGGCAGATTCAATGTCTGGCAAGAGCCACATCCCCGTAGACTGTTTTCTCTTCACTATAACCTCACTTGTTGAAAGGGGCAAGGAAATTTTCTTGGGTCTCTTTTACAAAAGCACTATTCCATTTGTGAGGATTCTGCCCCCATGACCTCATCAACTCTCAAAGGTGCAACTTCCTTGTATCATTGTCTTGGGAGTTAAGATTTCAATATTTGAATTGGGGAGGAGGACATAAACATTTAGTCCATTGCACTCCCCAAGAGCTCCCATCGACTAACCACCCATTCTCAGGTAGAGAAGTTTTCCTAGCTTGTCCTGGGGGCAGGACAAGAGCTCGGGGCGGGGGATAGGGGTGAGAAAAATTCCAGTGCTTCATCCAGGACTGGACATGAGGGATAAAGCTAGGGAAACTGACAAAGCATTGATAGAAAATGTGAGTGTGGCTTTCAGAACATCAGAGCTAGGAAATTCTTAGCTCTCACCTAGTCTACACCCTTAACTTATAGGTGAAGAGACTGAGGTCCTGTGAGGTGAGGTGACTTACCCAAGGAAGTGACAGGTGCTGTTCATCACAAGGCAAATGGGCAAAATATAAGAAGGCAGCACGGGAAAGGGGAGTGGATGGAGCCAAAAGGAAAACTAAGTAGATATAATCTAAAGCACTAGAGACATCGTTCCTCTCCTTGGTAGATGTTTACTGCTTACATATACATATATTTAGTTGTGGCCTTGTGTGACTTGATAAAGAGCTTTTTCCATCTGTATATTCAGTAAACAAGTATTTATCTGTCTCTCCAACCAGATTAAGAGCTCCAGAGGAAGGGAGCACACTTCTCCATTCTTTGGGTTCCCGTCTCACTTCCCCACACACCCCGCCTGCTTAGCAGGGATGAAGGAGAATCTCCCCTGGTCGGGGAACGAGGTAGGAGTCTGTCCCCTTTCAGCATTCGGGGCCATCTTTGTCCCAGGAGCAAGGCATACTCACCTCAGTGAGTTGTAAAAGACCAGAGGGCAGGTGGAGAGCTGTTCCGGAAGCGGACAGGGGTCATTCCATCCTACATCTGCAGGTCTACTTCAGCAACACCTTGGCAGCAACACCATGGAGGGAGGGTCCACAAGCACCAAAGATTCTGGGAATCCAAGGATGAATAGACGAGGGCCCCGGCCCCAGTGATGTTTGTCACCCAGTCTAGAAGACAGACATGTAAATAGATCTTTTGGATATTAGGCAGCAACGGCTGTGAGGAGTCCCAAGAGTAGGTGGGGGAGAAACCTCCGTGGATAAGGGGACTTATCAACCCAAATCAACCCAAAGGACCAGTGAGGCCAGCTGACAAGGAAGGCCCAAGAGCATGTGGTTCAAGGGACACAAAGTCCAGAGCAAGGGGATCAGCGAGGGGCGCCCCTGAGCCCTGTGGATGTGGCAATCAGCATTTCCTGTCATGGAGTACAGATGGAGGGTCAGCGCCAGGCAGGATGGCCGTGGAGGCCACAGTAAAACATTTGCTGAGGACGAATCTTAAGGCTTTAAACGAGGGAGTAACTTGACAGGTTCTACTTAGGATACAGCCATCACTCACATAACTGGAAAATGAATTTGAAGGGAGCGGAATGAGAAGTAGATCAGTTATATCAGACATGTGAGTGATGACAGGAGTCTGGTCTGAGACAGAGGGAAGGTGGGAGAGAGAGAGACACTTGGTTGAAAAATATTTTGGAGGTAAAGAGCATGTGTGAGGAGCAGACAAAAAGGAGTGGTGCAAGTGGAAAGAGCCAAGATGTCCATCGACAGATGAATGGATAAAGAAGATGTGGTATATATACACAATGGAATATTATGCAGCCATCAAAAGGAATGAGATCTTGCCATTTGCAACGATGTGGATGGAACTGGAGGGTGTTATGCTGAGTGAAATAAGTCAATCAGAGAAAGACATGTATCATATGACCTCACTGATATGAGGAATTCTTAATCTCAGGAACAAACTGAGGGTTGCTGGAGTGGTCGGGGGTGGGAGGGATGGGGTGGCTGGGTGACAGACATTGGGGAGGGTATGTGCTATGGTGAGCACTGTGAATTGTGCAAGACTGTTGAATCACAGATCTGTACTTCTGAAACAAATAACGCAACATATTTTAAGAAAAAAGAAAAAGAAGAAGATAGCAGGAGAGGAAGAATGAAGGGGAGTAAGTCAGAGGGGGAGACGAACCAGGAGAGATGATGGACTCTGAAAAACAAACTGAGGGTTCTAGAGGGGAGGAGGGTAGGGGGATGGGTTAGCCTGGTGATGGGTATTAAAGAGGGCACATTCTGCGTGGAGCGCTGGGTGTTATGAACAAACAATGAATCATGGAACACTACACCAAAACAAATGATGTAATATATGGTGATTAACATAACAATAAAAAATTAAAAAAAAAAAAAGGAGTGGTGTAAGATGCCCTGAGTTTATGATTTGACAGAGCCAGGAAGAGTGGAGGAGGAGCAGTGGGGGGTGGGGAGGTGACTACAAATCAAAACTCCTGGTTCCCTTTTCCATGTCCCCTGATGGGGAAGCATAGCAGGAGAATGGGACTGGAGAAGGAGTAGTAGTAGTCTCTAACAGGAAATAAGATTACGCCTCACAATAAAATACCTGAGCAAAAGTGAGGCTGCCTAATTCTCCGGAAAAGTTAAGGGCAGCCTAGATGTGGGCTGGCAAAGAGTGGTGCCTCGTCTACCCCAGACGGAGCTGAGCAGTAGGCCGGTTTCTCACGTCACTATGGAGAATTACCCGCTCCATCCTGTGCTCACACGGGAGTGTGGTGTGCGACCTCCAGCCCATCCCCTCAGCCAGGGTATTGATCTGACCGCGAGAGTCGGGGGGTAAACTCTGAAAACAGTTTCTCTCCCCATACTGATTACGTTTTCTTCCACAACCTTCCCTCAAACCCCAGGAGCCAGTGTCTGTGCGTGTGGTAAAGAGCAGAGCCAACAGCTTAAGTGCCTAACTGCCTGGACCCTGGCGCTAAACGAGCTCCACCTCTCAGTTGCTCTGGGGCCTCCCCTCCCTCCCGCCCCCTTCCCCCAACCCGCCTGTTTCCCGTTTCCTCCCGGGGGTTAATACATGCAGACCTCTCAGAGCAGAGCCTGGGGTCAGGGCCCATAGGAAGGGCTGGTCTGCACGGGCCTCTCCTTCTCCCTCACTGACCCAGGGTCAGGTTTTCTGTTCTCCCCACAGTTGCAATTCCAATTCGGTCCTGCCTGTTTTTCCAACCTATGTAGGAACCCTGGTTAAAGTAGAAATCTGATAGCAGTTTTCAACTCCAGGTTGATTTCCTAGCACAAACAATCCCCTAGAACTGACAGTGAAACAGAATCAGACTGCTCCATATTCTAGCTCCATCATTAAACCCTCTTCTTATCCTTACGGTTTATATGGACAGTAATAAAAATTATTTTCAACCTGTTGCTGGAATTCTTTCTGTTTGGTCATAGGTATAAAATTAATTCCCGGGAGCAATTTGAATGAATTCATTATCTTAGCATTTTACATGGTTTCATGTTGGGCAATCTAAAATTGTTGGTATTTGACCATTCTGACCTACAAAATGCGTTTCTCAGGGTTCAAGCTAATTTTTTCGACCACTGATGAAATTCGTACTTATGCAGATGGGGTGGGGGAAAGAGCTGTTTGCTGGGATAACAACAGAATTCCTCTGGGGCTGGGACTGTCTTTCTTTGGGGACACACCTTCATGGCGTTTTATGTTAAAGCTGTGTAAAAGACTAGAGCCTGGAGAAGCTAAAGGGAGATAAAATTGTTCTGCTTAATCAAATCCTGAAGTTCTCAAGATTGTTTTGCTTTGTTTTGTTTTTGTCTATTATCTCAGACAGAGGAATTTCCCCTTTTGTGGCAGGGCAAGTGAGATAGGGAGGCCTGGGTCCCGGGAGAGCAGGCCCTGGTGCTAAGAAAGAAACTGCAGAGTAATGGGCCGCACCGTGTGGCCCTGGGCCAGGAAGCTCCAGGAGCAGACAAGCCCCACACTGGGTTTGAAGCTGAGCTGTTCCCTCCACCATCTCACACAGAGCCCGCTTTCCTTACTGCCTTGTGTGAGTGGTGTTTGGGGAACACCAGCGCCAGAGCCCCGTCTACACTGGAGGGAAAGGCCCTCAGGACCAGGATGGGAAAGGGGATGGTCCGAAGTGCTCTGCACAAACCACTCCTGGGGGCCAGTGACGGGGTCACACCCAAAGGCAAGTATCCCAAGGGACCTCTCAGAAATATTGCACAACTGGGCCAGCATTGGTCATCCTGTACTTTCAAGTGTGATTCCAGAAGCCTGGAGGGCCCGGGGACATCTGGGATCTTTCGTTCTGAGAACTCAAATTATCTGTACCCTTGCATCTTGCTGTCAATATTAACAGGACTTTGCTCTCTTGGGAAAGTCTGACCCAGGAAAAGAAAGCTCCAAATAACTGTTTGTTTCAAGAATTGCCCTGAAAACCCCATTCAAAGGAACACTAAACTATTAGACTTTTCGATAGATAGCATCAACAACTATTTACACCCCAAGACTCTTCGAACCCCTGCCTCAAAACCCTCACATTGTTGTCTGTGTTCCTCAAACCTAAACTCTAATATCATGACCTTTACCCAATTTGATCTAAACCCCTCACCCCCTTTATATTGAAAGACTATTTTAAGCCCACACCTAAAGCTCATCAATTCCCCTGACTTTGACTCCCCTCTCTGAGATGCTATTAAAACTGTCAGGGTCATGCTGTCCCTGACCGCAGTAAGCAAGGGACGCGGCTTATCAGCAGGTTATATAGTGGTATTTTCAGGGAGCCAGAATTTGTTCAGAGGACCTGTGCTAGGTGCCTGGGGGCGGGGGTCAAAGGTCAACAAAACAGTCCTTGCCTTCATGGAGCCTACATTCGCATGCACAGACACACATTAAACAGCTCATCACAATTAAGTTATTTGATAATCGAGGGAAATTATCTAAACCCCACAGTGGCAAGTGCTACAAAAAAGTACAAAGCCTCAGCCAGTGCAGCCCTGACTGGTCTCCTGGGAAGCAGGGGCTCATGCTGGAGTCACGGGGGCTTAGCCTGCACGGGGAGCTGGAGAGGCGGGGGCTCCTCCCTGTTCATGGCTACAGGTGCTCATTTTCGTGGAGGGGCAGTGCAGGGTCTCAGGAGGGTCTCAGCTTTATTACAAGGGGCCTGCCTTCAGGCAGTGCGAGAAGGGCTGCCCTGGCCCACCGTGAGGGCGTTTCAAAGTCTGGGTTGTGCGCAGCAGTGCCTCAAGTGACAGCAAGCATCGTTCACAGATGGGGAGGACCGGGGGTGCTGCCAGGGAGGGTCAGGCAGCAGCGGGGAGAGAGGACCAGACGTGAGCCACAGAGAAGTGTGCCCAAGACGTAATCCAGAGACCTGGGCAGGGAGGAATGGATAGCTGAGGGTGCTTCTCGGGGCCAAGTTAGAAGCCTCTCCAATCCTCCAAAGAATTCCTAGAGGCCTGGACTGATGCCATGGAAGGAGGAATCTTGAAGAGAGGAGACTTGAGCATATAAAATAAATGTCTCCTGGTGTCCTATGATGAGATGCGTGGAGGTAAGGGCAAGGGAGGGAGTGGTTTTAAGTCCTGTCCAGATTCTGGACTCTAGAATAGATTATAAAGGTAGGGCCTGGTGCCCCAGAATATGAAAGAATACAGCCAGTTCCTGCAACAAAGTGCAAGATCGGTCTCAGAAATGCAGGCACAGCCCATGAATAGAACCGGGCCACCAGGTCTGGGCTGACTTGGGCACAGCAGCCGTGGGTGGATTCCCAGCTGCTGCCAGACATTGCGCGAGCCCTCTGATTCCTCTCGAAAGACAAACAAGACTCAGGCAAGCCCAAGTCTGCGGGCAATGGAGGGAGGGATGCAGGAATGAGAATCAAGTCGGAGACAAAAAGTTGAGAAGACAAGGGCAAGTTTGGGGGACGAGGGAGAAAAGCCTGTGCTCAGTGTGGGGACTCATGAAGAGGGAGAGCCAGCTGTGGGCCAGAGGGATGCCCGGGAGGGCTTGGAGCAGGTAAGGGATGGTATTAAAAGCAATGTCCCTGGGCTTCCTCAGCTGAGCTGACTCAGGTCTGCAACAGGACAGTGGCTATAGGAGGGCGGGGCCAGGCAGGAGCACAACCCCACAAAGGCGGGATCCTGGGAGCCTCCCGATGGTGCAGAGGGTGTGAAGGAGAGGAGCGGTTACCGAGACTGACCTTGAAGCCTTCCTTGGTGACAGAACAGAAAGGCCAGGGGCAAGTGGGCTCGGGAAGTTACACTGTCCTCAATTTGGATGCACTGAGTGTGCAGTGAATGTGAGGTCCGAGTGGGAGATGGGGCATAACAAGGCCCAGCGGCCATCTGTCTCTCCACTAGTCTGGAAATCAATGGACATCCCAGATCTGACTGACTTGCTTTTGGTCCCCTCAGCGCCCAGCATCTGGTCCACGTGGGATGGCCTCGGTCAACGGCTCATCTGGCTGAATGGGATGCCTGAAGGCAGCTGGAGAGGTGCAGCTCACACGCGCTTATGCTCGGGACCCTCACGCCCATGCTGGGAAGTAAGGAGAGGCACCATCAAGCCCACTCCAAAGACGAAGAGTTTAGTAACTTCTCTAGAAAGTAGCAGAGTTGGACTTTGAACCCACTCGCTCTGATACCGGGACTGCACTCCTGACTGAGGCTCGGGGGGGCGTCGCTACAGATGGGCGATCAGCAGACCTGCGTGTAAGAAAGCAGGAGAAACCTCACCCTCCGTACTGGGGAGAGGTGGGAAAACAGACCCGAGAACTGACCTTTGTGCACCTTCCCTTGCCCTTCAGGGTAAAAGGAGTGGAAGAAAATGTTAATTCTTTCCTCTCCTTCATCCCCACCCTCATCTACAGGATAGGCCTCAGTGAGCTACCTCAGCTCTTAGGAATTAGATCTTTCAGGGGCCCTGAAACTTGGAGGCTGTTGCTGAGTTCTTCTCCTGGATGACTCATCTGGGCTGTAGGACAGTCAAAAGCCCACGGTGCTGGATGCTAATTCGCTGAACTTTTGAGTTCTAAAATAAATGAATGAGAATATATCTGTCATTCCTATGGAGGTGACCTTCCAAAATGTCTCTTTATGTCTCTGTCCCCCTACACACACACACACACACACACACACACACACACACACACACACA
>NW_027397095.1:0-80609 GCF_003265705.2 Callorhinus ursinus
CTTATCAATTCCTTTTTTAAAATTTTTTTATAATTTTCATCTTTATACTCATATTCCATCCCTTCATTGTATCAACCCTTATTTTGTACATATATGTCTTTCTTTCTTTAAAATTTTAGGAGGCACTTTCTTCTAACAGACCAAAATACACCCAAAATCTAGTGTGTGGCACTGACATATATACCAGACTGATCATATTTGATCATATTTTTTTTTGTTTTGTTCTGTTTTTGTTTCTTTTTATCTTTTTCTTTTTTTTTCTCTTTCGTTTTTCTTTCTTTCTCTTTCTTTTCCCCTGGTTTCAGGTCTTTTCTGATTTGTTTAGAGTATATTTTCTGGGGACATTGTTAACCTGTTAGCATTTTGTTCTCTCATTCATCTATTCTCCTCTGGACAAAATGACAAGATGAAAAAAATCACCTCAACAAAAAGAACAAGAGGTAGTACCGTCTGCCAGGGACCTACTCAATATGGACATTAGTGCGATGTCAGACCTAGAGTTCAGAATCATGACTTTAAAGATACTAGCTGGGCTTGAAAAAAGCATGGAAGTTATTAGAGAAACGCTCTCTGAAGAAATAAAAGAACTAAAATCTAACCAAGTCGAAATCAAAAAGGCTATTAATGAGGTGCAATCAAAAATGGGGGCACTAACTGCTAGGATAAATGAGGCAGAAGAGAGAATCAGCAATATAGAACCAAATGATGGAAAATAAAGAAGCTGAAAAAAAAAGAGAGATAAACAACTACTGGATCATGAGGGCAGAATTCGAGAGATAAGCAATACCATAAGACAAAACAACATTAGAATAATTGGGATCCCAGAAGAAGAAGAAAGAGAGAGAGGGGCAGAAGG
Organism: Callorhinus ursinus; assembly: GCF_003265705.2. Classification (NCBI taxonomy): domain Eukaryota; kingdom Metazoa; phylum Chordata; class Mammalia; order Carnivora; family Otariidae; genus Callorhinus; species Callorhinus ursinus. Next base: position 857 of record NW_027397095.1, read on the forward strand.
TATATTGGAGCAAATTATAGCAGAGAACTTCCCTAATGTGGGGAAGGAAACAGGCATCAAATCAATATTTTATTGATTTTGAGAACCCCCCTCAAAATCAATAAAAATAGGTCAACACCCCGACATCTAATAGTAAAACTTACGAGTGTCAGAGACAAAGAGAAAATCTTGAAAGCAGCTCAGGAGAAGAGATATGTAACCTACAATGGTAGAAACATTAGGTTGGCAACAGACCTATCCACAGAGACCTGGCAGGCCAGAAATGACTGGCATGATATATTCAGAGCACTAAACAAGAAAAATATGCAGCCAAGAATACTATATCCAGCTAGGCTGTCATTGAAAATAGAAGGAGAGATAAAAAGCTTCCAGGACAAACAAAAACTAAAGCATTTTGCAAACACGAAACCAGCCCTACAAGAAATATCGAAAGGGGTGCTCTAAGCAAAGAGAGAGCCTAAAAGAAGCATAGACCAGAAAGGAACACAGACAATATACAGTAACAGTCACCTTCCAGGCAATACAATGGTACTAAATTCATATCTTTCAATAGTTACCCTGAATGTAAATGGGCTAAATCAAAAGACACAGGCTATCAGATTGGATTAAAAAACATGACCCATTGATATGCTGTCTGCAAGAGACTCATTTTAGACCCAAAGACACCCCCACATTGAAAGTGAGGGGGTGGAAAACCATTTACCATGCTAATGGACACCAAAAGAAAGCCGGGGTGGCAATCCTTATATCAGACAAATTAGATTTTAAACCAAAACTGTAATAAGAGATGAGGAAGGACACTATATCCTACTTAAAGTGTCTATCCACCAAGAAGATCTAACAATTGTAAATATCTATGCCCCTAACATGGGAGCAGCCAATTATATAAGGCAATTAATAACAAAAGCAAAAAAACACATTGACAAAAATACAATAATAGTGGGGGACAATAACACCCCCCTGACTGAAATGGACAGATCATCTAAGCAAAAGATCAACAAGAAAATAAAGACTTTAAATGACACACTGGACCAAATGGACTTCACAGACATATTCAGAACATTCCATCCCAAAGCAACAGAATACACATTCTTCTCTAGTGCCCATGGAACATTCTCCAGAATTGATCACATCCTAGGTCACAGATCAGGTCTCAACTGGTACCAAAAGATTGGGATCATTCCCTGCATATTTTCAGACCACAGTGCTTTGAAACTACAACTCAATCACGAGAGGAAAATCGGAAAGAACTCAAATACATGGAGGCTAAAGAGCATCCTACTAAAGAATGAATGGGTCAACCAGGAAATTAAAGAAGAATTAAAAAATTCATGGAAACCAATGAAAATAAAAACACAACTGTTCAAAATCTTTGGGATGCAGCAAAGGCAGTCCTGAGAGGAAAGTATATAGCAATACAAGCCTTTCTCAAGAAACAAGAAAGGTCTCAAATACACAACCTAACCCTACACCTAAAGGAGCTAGAGAAAAAAACAGCAAATAAAGCCTAAACCCAGCAGGAGAAGAGAAATAATAAAGATCAGAGCAGAAATCCATGAAATAGAAACCAAAAGAACAGTAGAACAGATCAACGAAACTAGGAGCTCGTTCTGTGAAAGAATTAACAAGATTGATAAACCCCTGGCCAGACTTATCAAAAAGAAAAGAGAAACGACCCAAATCAACAAAATCATGAATGAAAGAGGACAGATCACAACCAACACCAAAACATACAAACAATTATAAGAACATATTATGAGCAACTCTATGCCAGCAAATTAGATAACCTGGAAGAAATGGATGCATTCCTAGAGATGTATCAACTACCAAAATTGAACCAGGAAGAAATAGAAAACTTGAACAGACCTATAACCACTAAGGATATTGAAGCAGTCATCAAAAATCTCCCAACAAACAAAAGCCCAGGGCCAGATGGCTTCCCAGGGGAATTCTACCAAACATTTAAAGAAGAATTAATACCTATTCTCCTGAAAGTGTTCCAAAAAATAGAAATGGAAGGAAAACTTCCAAACTCATTTTATGAGGCCAGCATTACCTTGATCCCAAAACCAGACAAAGACCCCATCAAAAAGGAGAATTACAGACCAATATCCTTGATGAACATGGAAGTAAAAATTCTCACCAAAATACTAGCCAATAGGATCCAACAGTACATTAAAAGGATTATTCACCATGACCAAGTGGGATTTATCCCTGGGCTGCAAGCTTGGTTCAACATCCGCAAATCAATCAACGTGATACAATACATTAACAAAAGAAAGAACAAGAATCATATGATCCTCTCAATAGATGCAGAAAAAACATTTGACAAAGTACAGCATCCTTTCTTGATCAAAACTCTTCAGAGTATAGGGATAGAGGGTACATACCTCAATATCATAAAAGCCATCTATGAAAAACCCACAGCGAATATTATTCTCAATGGGGAAAAACTGAGAGCTTTCCCCCTGAGGTCAGGAACACGGCAGGGATGTCCACTATCACCACTGCTATTCAACATAGTGTTAGAAGTCCTAGCCACAGCAATCAGACAACAAAAAGAAATCAAAGGCATCCAAATCGGCAAAGAGGAAGTCAAACTCTCACTCTTTGCGGATGACATGATACTTTATGTGGAAAACCCAAAAGACTCCACCCAAAAAGTGCTAGAACTCATACAGGAATTCAGTAAAGTGGCAGGATATAAAATCAATGCACAGAAATCAGTGGCATTCCTATACACCAACAACAAGACAGAAGAGAGAGAAATTAAGGAGTCGGTCCCATTTACAATTGCACCCAGAACCGTAAGATACCTAGGAATAAATCTAACCAAAGAGGCAAAGGATCTGTACTCAGAAAAACTATAAAATACTCGTGAAAGAAATTGAGGAAGACACAAAGAAATGGAAAAACGTTCCATGCTCATGGATTGGAAGAACAAACATTGTGAAGATGTCAATGCTACCTAGAGCAATCCACACATTCAATGCACTCCCCATCAAAATACCACCCACTTTTTTCAAAGAAATGGAACAAATAATCCTAAAATTTGTATGGAACCAGAAAAGACCCCGAATAGCCAGAGAAATCTTGAAAAAGAAAAGCAAAGCTGGCGGCATCACAATTCCGGACTTCCAGCTCTATTACAAAGCTGTCATCATCAAGACAGTATGGTACTGGCTCAAAAACAGACACATAGATCAATGGAACAGAATCAAGAGCCCAGAAATGGACCCTCAACTCTATGGTCAACTAATCTTTGACAAGGCAGAAAAGAATGTCCAATGGAAAAAAGACAGTCTCTTCAACAAATGGTGTTGGGAAAATTGGACAGCCACATGCAGAAAAATGAAACTGGACCATTTCCTTACACCACACACAAAAATAGACTCCAAATGGTTGAAAGACCTAAACGTGAGACAGGAGTCCATCAAAATGCTAAAGGAGAACACAGGCAGCAACCTCTCCGACCTCAGCAGCAGCAACTTCTTCCTAGAAACATCGCCAAAGGCAAGGGAAGCAAGGGTAAAAATGAACTAGTGGGATTTCATCAAGATAAAAAGCTTTTGCACAGCAAAAGAAACAGTCCACAAAACCAAAAGACAACCGACAGAATGGGAGAAAATATTTGCAAATGACATATCAGATAAGGGGCTAGTATCCAAAATCTATAAAGAACTTATCAAACTCAACACCCAAAGAACAAATGATCCAATCAAGAAATGGGCAGAAGACATGAACAGACATTTTTCCAAAGAAGACATCCAAATGGCCAACAGACACATGAAAAAGTGCTCAACATCGCTCGGCATCAGGGAAATCCAAATCAAAACCTCCATGAGATACCACCTCACACCAGTCAGAATGGCTAAAATTAACAAGTCAGGAAACGTCAGATGTTGGCGGGGATGCGGAGAAAGGGGAACCCTCTTGCAGTGTTGGTGGGAATGCAAGCTGGTGCAACCACTCTGGAAAACAGTATGGATGTTCCTCAAAATGTTGAAAATAGAGCTACCATATGATCCAGCAATTGCCCTACTGGGTATTTACCCCAAACATACAAATGTAGGGATCCGAAGGGGTATGTGCACCCCAATGTTTATAGCAGCAATGTCCACAATAACCAAACTGTGGAAAGAGCCAAGATGTCCATCGACAGATGAACGGATAAAGAAGAGGTGGTATATACACACAATGGAATATTATGCAGCCATCAAAAGGAATGAGATCTTGCCATTTGCAACGACGTGGATGGAACTGGAGGGTGATATGCTGAGTGAAATAAGTCAAACAGAGAAAGACATGTATCATATGACCTCACTGATATGAGGAATTCTTAATCTCAGGAAACAAACTGAGGGTTGCTGGAGTGGGGGTGGGGTGGAGGGATGGGGTGGCTGGGTGAGAGACATTGGGGAGGGTATGTGCTATGGTGAGCACTGTGAATTGTACAAGATGATGAATCACAGATCTGTACTTCTGAAACAAATAATGCAATATATGTTAAGAAAAAAAAAGAAGAAGATAGCAGGAGGGGAAGAATGAAGGGGGGTAAATCAGAGGGGGAGACGAACCATGAGAGATGATGGACTCTGAAAAACAAACTGAGGGTTCTAGAGGGGAGGGGGTGGGAGGATGGGTTAGCCTGGTGATGGGTATTAAGGAGGGCACGTACTGCATGGAGCACTGGGTGTTATGCACAAACAATGAATCATGGAACACTACAGCCAAAACTAATGATGTAATGTATGGTGATTAACATAACAATAAAAATTAAAAAATTTTTTCCCAAAACATTTGCATTTCCCATAAAAGAGGAATCCAGAATGGGTGAAAATGTTTTCATTGAGCATTTAGTCTCCACCAGATACTGTTCTCAATGTTTTACATTAACTCAATCCTCCACCAAGCCCTGAGTTAGGTGTGATTACTCTCTCCGTTGTTAAAAATGAGGAAACTAAGGCACAGACAATTAAGAAAAAGTCCAACTAACTGAGGAATTTGGGGTGAGGTGGGACAACTCTAAGTCAGTTTCGTTTTGTTACAGAAGAGAGGGTAGCATGTTCTCTGCCTTTCTATCAATGATCTCTTCCATGAGAGCAGATACAATTCTCTTCGTCTTCATGCTTCACTGGTCAAGTCAGTATGTCTCTCTCACAGACACTACACACATCTCACACTAAGATGTCCATAAGGACAATCCAATCATGGCAACATCATATAGTACTTCAAGTTTCAAGAGGAACACTTAGCCATTTTCTGGGTGGCGCACTAATGACTTGAATAATGGAAACAGAGGAAGTAGACTATGATCTCTACATCAAAGGGGTTACTGGAGGATGAGGTCGGCAAGAACATAAACTCTGGAGTCAGAAAGATGTGGACTCGAATCCTGACTCTATCTCTTATCAGCTGTGTCACTCAGGACAAGGCATTTGACCACTGTCAGCCTTGATTTCTTCTTGTTGTTTTTTAAAGATTTATTTATTATTTATTTTGAGAGAGTGAGAATGAGAGAGAGAGATAGAGAGAGAGTACATGAGAGGGGGGAGGGTCAGAGGGAGAAGCAGACTCCCTGCTGAGCAGGGAGCCCGATGTGGGACTCGATCCCGGGACTCCAGGATCATGACCTGAGCCAAAGGCAGTCGCTTAACCAACTGAGCCACCCAGGCGTCCTTGATTTCTTCTTATTAAAGGGCAGATGGGAACACTTTGCAGAACAGTTGTGGGCATTAACCGTTTTAAATGACAACTATTATTTTTGTCCCACCAACATACTCTCAGATCAGGAGGCTCCCACTTTCTGTTCACAGAACAATACTTGTATCATATTTCACCTTTTAAATAAAAAGAAGTAGAGCATATGACCTTCATTCATCCTTTGAAGAAGAAAACAGACCAAAAATACCACAATTTGAGCAGAAATTGTCATAGTTATCTTACCTTCTTACCATTTTTAAGCAGATAGCCAAAAGTATAAACTCTTTCATATTGTCCTGGATCAGTCTCTTGAGGGGGAGAAGCCATGGTCTTCAGATGTTTCTCATAATTAACTATTTGTGCAAGCAGAACACTCTGATAGGAAAGTGGGAAGTCAGCGGGGAAGAAATTGATGCTATACAGCTCAAATGTACAATCCTCTAGGGAGAACATGGCCAAACACTATGTTAGTGATGTGCACCATGGCACTAAATAGAATTTAGAATCTCATATCTAGGATCTGTATCACATTCTAGAGTCTAGAATCATCTCTCCTCATCTAAGTCATTAATCAGTCCACCATCACTACTGTCTATAGGCTAAAACCACTAGGTCCAGAACAACTCCCTTATGCCACAAGCCAGGTTAGAAAATGGGCTGATCAACCTTATACCACCATCCCAACTAAAAGACCATATTTCTTCCCCATTTGGAAGAGCCTAGGTTCCATGACATTGTTTTATAGTCCAGAGAGCCTTGAGGACCTTAACTGCTTTGAATAATTTCATTAAACCTACAGACTTTCTTTCTAGGAGAGTTGCTTTACAAACAAAACTTGGTGTATAATTTCAGGGGTGCGTCCAGCCTAAGATATGTTCAATTTAATGGACAGATTATCCCACTTAAAATCATCAAAATGGGGCAAAGAAACATTATCCTGCATACTATCCATTATTTTCATATAAGTAAGGAATTCTCTCCTGAACTCATAACTGTAGGCAGTGTGATGTAGTGTTAGGGTGTGCAGTCTCTGGAATCTTCTAGATCTAGATTCTGCCACTTTTCAACTGGCTAAACCTGGGGGAACTACTATTACCATAAAATGAGCATCAAAGAGTATCTACCTCATGGAGCTGTTTTAAGGATTACAAGAGCAAAAGCATGAAGAGGGCACTGTATGGGAGATAGTCCAAGATGGCGAGGGTAGGAGACCTTAGTTTCATCTGGTCCAAATAATTCAGCTAGATAGCTATCAAATCATTCTGAACACCTGTGAATTCAACCAGAGATCTAAGAATAGCTGCAACTCTAAAATTAGAAAAGAAACTACTTTCTGAAAGGTAGGAGATGCAGAGAAGTGAATCTGAGGTGATGTATTGGAAGATAGACCGTGGAGGGAGGGAGTCTCTGTAAGCCAGCTACCGGAGAGCAATATACCAGAGAAGCACAAAATCAGAACTTTTAGAAGTCTGCTCCAATTGGGGGTATTCTTGCCTAAAAGGCACTCAGGTGATGAAGCGGGGCAGAACCCTAGGTGGGACAGTGTGGTCTCAGGACCCTCGGCGTCACAGAAAGACCAGGGGTGCCTGAGTGCGGCAGAGCTCCCAGGCATCGGAGTGGGGAAGTTGGCTGCACTTAGCGAGCCCAGGAGCAGGCTCTCAGCACAGGGTTGCCATAAACCAAGAACCACAGCACAGTAGGGAGACTGCTCTCCGAGCAGGGGCCCAACAAGTGGCAGAACCGGTGACACACCCCCACCCCAGGAGGAGAAGCTCTGGTGTGCACCACAGGAGTCTACAGGGCTTGGAGACTTGAAACAGGGTCGTGTGCCTGAGATGGAAACGCTCGGTCACAGGCCAGGTGAGCACAGAGTGTGGTCAGAGACCGGGGAGACAGGAGTGACTGACTGCTTTTCACTGAGGGTGCACTGAGGAGTGGGGTCCTGAGTTCTTGGTTCCGGGGCGGAGACTGGGAGGCCGTCATTTTCAGTCTCGTCCTCTAAAGCTGTGCGGAAAGCCTTCAGGAAACAAAAGCCACAGAGAGCAATCCGGGAGCAGCTTGCTTAGCCTGGCCCCCTTGCATGGGCGGTGCAATTCCACCCAGGGCAAAGACAGCTAAGAATCAGTGCAACAGGCCCCTTCCCCAGAATATCAGCAAGAACATCCAGCCAAGATCAAGTTTACTGATCATACAGAACTGCAAAACTCCAAGGCCAAGGGAATATAGCATATAGAATTCATGGTTTTTTTCCCCACAATTCTTTAGTCTTTCAATTTCAATTTTTCTTCTCTTTATTTTTACAAATAATTTCTTATTTTATCAACTCTTTTTTAAAAATCTTTTTGATTTTTCATTTTTACAGTTACATTCTATCCTTTCATTATATTTAATTGTGTGTGTGTGTGTGTGTGTGTGTGTGTGTGTGTGTGTGTTTCTTTCTTTACAATTTTGGAATGCATTTTCTTCTAACAAACTGAAGAAAATACACCCAGAATCTACTGTATGGTTCTGTTCTCTTCACCTGTCTGATCATATTCTCTTTTTTTTCTTTTTCTTACTTTTTTTTGTTAAAGTCTTTTTTAGTTTTCATCTTTACAGTTACATTCTATCCTTTCAATGTATTTAATTTTGTTTTTGTATATATATAAGTTTTTCTCTCTTTACAATTTTGAGATGTAGTTTCTTCTAACAAACCAACCAAAATATATTCAGGATATAGTGGATTGTTCTGTTCTGTTCACCTGTCTGTTTATATTCCTTCTTTTCATTGTCTTTTAATGTTCATTTGTATAGATACATTCTATCCTTTCATTGTATCTAATTTTATTTTTGTACATATAAGTTTTTCTTTCTTTACAATTTTGGGATCTAGTTTTCTAACAAACAGACCAAAATACACACAGGACCCATGTTCTGTTCACCTGTCTGATTGCGTTCTCATTTTTAATTTTTGTTTTTGGTTTCTGGTCTCTTCTGATTTGTTCAGTGTATATTTCCCTGGGGTTGTTGTTGCCATTTTAGTATTTTGTTCTCTCGTTTATCAATTTTTCCCTGGACAGAATGACAAGATGGAAAAACTCAACTCAAAAAAGAGAACAAGAGGGAATGCTGACTGCCAGGGACCTAATCAGTATGGACATAAGTAAGATGTCAGAACTAGAGTTCAGAATAACGATTATAAAGTAACTAGCTGGGCTTGAAAAAGGCATAGAAGACACTAAATAATCTCTTTCTGGAGAAATAAAAGAACTAAAATCTATTCAAGTTGAAATAAAACAGGCTATTCATGAGATGCAATAAAAAATGGAGGCTCTAACTGCTAGGAATACCCCTAACCAAAGAGGCAAATGGTCTGTACTCAGAAAACTATAGAACACTCATGAAAGAAATTGAGAAAGACACAAAGAAATGGAAAAACGTTCCATGCTTATGGAGTGAAAGAATAAATATTGTTAAAATGTCTATGCTACCTAGAGCAATGTATATATTCAATGCAATCTCTATCAGAATACCATCAACTTTTTTCACAGACCTGGAACCAATGATCCTAAAATTTGTATGGAACCAGAAGAACCAAAATAGCCAAAGGAATGTTGAAAAAGAAAACCAAAGGTGGCGACATCACATTTCCAGACTTCAAGCTCTATTACAAAGCTGTAATCATCAAGACAGTGTGGTACTGGCACAAAAACAGACACATAGATCAATGGAACAAAATAGAGAACCCAGAAATGGACCCTCAACTCTGTGGTCAACTAATCTTTGACAAAGCAAGAAAGAAGATCCAATGGGGGAAAAAAAAACAGTCTCTTCAACAAAAGGTTGTTGGGAAAATTGGACAGCCACATAGAGAAAAAAACTGGACCATTTCCTTACACCAGACACAAAAATAGACTCAAAATGGATGAAAGACCTAAATGTGAGGCAGGAATCCATCAAAATCCAAGAGGAGAACATAGGCAGCAACCTCTGTGACCTTGGCCACAGCAACTTCTTGCTAGACAGGTCTCCAAAGGGAAGGGAAACAAAGGCAAAAATGAACTTTTGGGACTTCATCAAGATAAAAAGCTTTTGCACAGCAAAGGAAACAGTCAACAAAACCAAAGGAAACAACCAACAGAATGGGAGAAGATATTTGCAAATGTCTTATCAGATAAAGGGCTAGTATCCAAAATCTATAAAGAACTTATCAAACTCAACATCCAAAGAACAAGTAATCCAATCAAGAAATGGGCTGAAGACATGAACAGACATTTCACCAAAGAAGACAAACAAATGGCCAACAGACACATGAAAAAATGCCCAACATCACTTGGCATCCGGGAAATACAAATCAAAACAACAATGAGATGCCACCTCACACCAGTCAGAATGGCTAAAATTAACAAGTCAGGAAATGACAGATGTTGGCAAGGATGCACAGAAAGGGGAACCCTCTTGCAGTGTTGGTGGGATTGCAAGCTGGTGCAACCACTCTGGAAAACCGTATGGAGGTTCCTCAGAAAGTTGAAAATAGAGCTATCCTACAACCCAGCAATTGCACTACTGGGTATTTACCCCAAAGATACAAATGTAGTGATCCAAAAGGGCACCTACACCCTAATGTTTACAGCAGCAATGTCCACAATAGCCAAACAATGGAAAGAGCCCAGATGTCCATAAACAGATAAATGGATAAAGAAGATGTGGTACATATATACATTGGAATACTATTCAGCCATCAAAAAATGAAATCTTGCCATTTGCAATGACATGGATGGAACTAGAGGGTATTATGCTAAGCGAAATAAGTCAATCAGAGGAAGACAATTATCATATGGTCTCACTCATATGTGGAATTTAAGAAACAAAACAGAGAATCATAGGGGAAGAGAGGAAAAAATAAAACAAGATGAAATCACGGAGGGAAACAAACCATAAGAGACTCTTAAGCATAGGAAACAAACTGAGGGTTACTGGAGGGGAGGTGGGGGGAATGGGGTCACTGGGTGATAGACATTAAGGAGAGCACGTGATGTAATGAGCACTCGATGTTATAAAAGACTGATGAGTCACTGACCTCTATCTACCTCTGAAACTAATAATACATTATATGTTGATTAATTGAATTTAAATTTTAAAAAAGGAAGTTCTGTATGTGATGATTAACACACACCTCCCCTTAAGCTTGAGAAAAATGAATGTGTACCTAGGTAGATGAAGGGTTTCAATGAAAATGGGTGTTCTAAATATTAAAGTATTACAAAATAACCTACTCATGCAATAAATATGTGAGCTAGACCTGATATTTTCATAATCAACAAATGTCCTAAACAAAATCTTGTCTGTTTTCAGCAGATCAATGTCCTTGTAGTTAACGGGTCTGACTACTACATGCAATATCAAAACATTTCCAGATTTCAAAACTTACTACAAAGCTACAATAATCAAGACTGTGGTACTGGCATAAGGACTGACATGTAGGCCAAAGGGACAAACCTGAGAGTCCAGAAATAAACCCCTAATCTATGGTCAATTGAAGTTTGACAAGGATGCCAAGACTATTCAATGGGAAAAAAAAAAATAGTCTTATCAACAAATGTTGCTGGGAGAACTGGACATCCACATGCAAAAGAATGAAGTCAGACCCCTTCCTCACACCATATACAAAAATTACCCCAAGTGGGGCACCTGGGTGGCTTAGTTGGTTAAGCATCTGCCTTTGGCTCAGGTCATGATCCCAGGGTCTTGAATCGGCCCCTCGTCAGGCTCCCGGCTCAGTGGAGATCCTGCTTCTCCCTCTTCCCCTCCCCCCCGCAACTTGTGCACTCTCTTTCTCTCTCTCAAATAAATAAATACAATCTTTAAAAAAAATTACCCTACGTGGATCATAGACCTAAATGTAAGCAAATAAGTGCCAACTACAAATAGGCTTTGTGATCAGAAAAGAAAAAAATCCACAACAGCATTCATTCATGTTTTAATATATTGTCAAAAATCTAAATTAAAAATTAAAAACATGCCAGGCAAATATTTTTATACCAGGCAAATATCAACCAAAAGAAAGCTGAGGTAATTATATTAATATCAGTAAAAGAGACCAAAAATGCATTACTGCGGTGCAAAGGTCACTATAAAATAATCAGATTTTATTTCACCCGAAATGTTTAACAACTGTCCATTTGCATGAACCTAATAAAACAGCCTCAAAAATATATAAAGCAAGAATAAGCAGAACTACTGAAGGAAATTGAAAATTTCACCTTCCTTGTGGAAGATTTTTAACACAATTCTCTACATTACTGTTAGTTCAAACAGACAAAAGATGAGTAAATGCGTAAATGTTAACAATACAATTAACAAGTTTGATTTATGGCCAACAATCATAGTACAAATTCTTCTCAAGCATACTAAGGAAAATGGCCACAGTCTCATCAATGTTCAAATACATAGTTTCATACAGCACATACTCTCTAAGCAAAATGAAATTAAATTAGAAGTCAAGAGCAAAAGGAAAATATAGTTAGAGGTTTTTAAACACTCTTCTAAACCAATACATAGAAATGAATAAGGACAATACTACATAACAAACTTTTTGGATGCAGTGAATGTGGACCTCCAAGGTATCGCCTTCCTTATGCTCTTTTGTTAAAAAGGGAAAAAAATGGGGCACCTGGGTGGCTCAGTTGGCTAAGCGTCTGCCTTCAGCTCAGGTCACGATCTCAGGGTTCTGGGATCGAGCCCCACATAGAGCTCTCTGCTCAGTGGGGAGTCTGCTTCTCCCTCTCCCTCCGCCCTGCCCCCTGCTGTGCTCTCTCTTTCTCTCAAACAAATAAATAAAATCTTTAAAAAAAATAAAAAGGAAAAAGGGAAAAAAAGCCTGACAGTCAGTTATCTGTGTCCAATGTTAGAAGTTGGAAGAAGGGTAGAATAAACCCAAAGAAATTAGAAAGAAATAGAACAGAAATTAATGAAATAGAAAAAGAAACTGCAATAAAGAAAATCAACAAAATCCAAAGTTTGTCCTTTGAAAACAACAAAAACACAGACAAACCTTTAATGAGGTTGATCAAGAGAAAGATAATCTACCAATAAATAATACTAAGAATGAAGAGGGAAATATAACTATGGATCCAGCAAAGATTTTTAAGAGGGGATGGTAAATACTGTGAAGTTTCTATTAAATTTGAAAACATAGGGGAAATAGACAAAGTCACAGAAAAATATAACTGCATATCTGTGTGGAAATGAGAATCTTTTTTTTTTCTTTTTAAAGAGCGAGAGAGAATACATGCAGCAGGGAGGGAGGAGCAGAGGGAGAGGAACAGAGAGAAACTTAAGCAGCTTCCAAGCCCAGCACAGAGCCCAACAAGGGGCTCAGACTCACGACACTGAGGTCATGACCTGAGCCAAAATCAAGAGTTGGACACTTAACCAACTGAGCCATCCAGGTGCCCTGAGAATCTTTTAATAAGTCCACTAGATAACCATATGGGAAAAATGACCCTTCATCTTTACAACATTCCATACACAAAAATTATTTCAGATGCATCAGAAATCTAGAAGAAAACTTGGGACATCATCTTCATGACTTTGAGGTAGGCAAAGATATTTAAACAGGGTACAAAAATAAATCTGCAATTGACTAATTGGACTTCATTAAGAACTCCTTTCATCAAAAGGCACTATTAAGAGAGTGAAAAAGTAAACCAGAGACTCACAGAAGATAAATTATATATTCATAATATATACATCCGACAAAGGATTTGAGTTCAAAACTCCTACAAATTGATAAGAAAAAGGCAACCTCTAAAAAGATGGACAAAATGTCTGAAAAGTTACTTCATAAGAACATCCCCAAATGGTCACTAAACATATAAATAAGTATAACTCATTAATCTGCAGAGGAACATAAATTAAAGCCACAATGAGATGCCATTAAACACCCACCAGAATGGCTAAAATTTAAGAGAAACTATGACCATATGTTTGTGAGAATATGATATAACTGGAACTCTCATGCATTTCTGGAACCAGATTGATACACTGGTTCCCCTGTGCCTCAGTTGGCACTTTATCACAATCATCCATTGTGACAGTCTGACAAATTGTGACATCACTGTACGCCATGGATTATTTTTATCCCGTTTACTACTGGCAAGAAACAGAGCACTGCCCTCAAGCCCAAAGGCACAACCAAACCAACAGCAAAATCTCATCTGAAGGGTCTGCCTCAGGGACCATCTGGGTACACACCACCAGCTCTGTTTCAGAGTGCATCAAATCGGTAGAGAGAAACCACAGAGTAATTTGAACAGTAAATGTTTAATACAAATCATTATTAACTATAACAGGGGGGAAATAGAGTAACAAGGGATTGTCTGGTAAGAGGTAAGGAGAACTCTAAATAAAGGAAGAGGGGATACAAGGAACAGCTACTGTCCCCAGAACTGAGAGCACCTGCAATGGGCTGAATGTTTGTGCCTGGCTCCCTAAATTCATCTATGACATCCCAATCCCACTGTGGTGGTATTTGCAGCTGGGATCTTTGAGAGGTAATTGCATCATAAGGGCTCCACTTCCATAGTAATTACACTATGGGGGCTCCACCTTTATGGGAGTGGGATTAGTGCCCTTATAAGAAGAGGCTCTCTTTCTGCCACGTGAGGCTACAAGAAGTCAGCCGTCTGCGACCCGGAAGAGGTCCCTCACCAGAACCTGTCCGTGCTGGCACCTTGGTCTTGAACTTCCAGCCTGAGAACTGTAAGAAATAAATCGCTGCTGCTTCTTAGGCCACCCAGTCATCTGTTACAGCACCCAAGACAGTCTATCCCCCCACATTCTTCACCCCGCCATTGTTGAGATAGAACATTCAAAGAAAAGCCCACCGCCCGCCCCCCCCCCCCCGGGTCATTCCTTGGCTGAATTAAAGCACTCAAGGTGGAATTTCCCCAAGGATTGAATTAGGTCCCACAAGGAAGACTCTCCTGCTCAGAGCGGAGAAGGAGCCCCCAGGAAGTATCCTGTCAGGGCTGAGATAGAGCACACAAGGCAAAGTCTCACCAGAAGACTCTGATCTATTATTACTGCCCCAGGGAGGTGTAAGGGAAGCTGCGGGACTTGGGGTGTTGCTGGCCACGCTGCCCTGCAGCAGCCTGGTCCCCGAGAAGCTGTGTGCGGTGGGGAGCCTGGTGCAGGAGAAGCCTCATGCCCCCCAGGAGCCTGCTGTGCCCGCTGCCCAGGACCAGGAAGTGAAACTTTTCTCTTGACTCTGGCGCCCTCTAGAGGAAAACTTCAGTAACAACAGCTACAAGAAAAAATTAAAGGCCCCAGAACACTTCACAGAGCAGGACAAGAGTGAATTTGGGGCTTACAGGCAATATAACCAGGCACTTTATTAACACACTAAAAGAGGAATGTCACATCATCCCCAAGAATGCAAAAAAATGGGATAAAAAGCAACAACTATTCATGAAGAAAAAGTTAAAAAGCATGTGTTAAGAAGGGTATATAAATCTACAGAAATCAAAACAATAACAATAAAAATAAATCTACAGAAATACAGCATACATTATTCCTAGGTGAAAAATTAGAAGTATTGCTTGTGAGATCAGAAACAAGGTTGCCTACTGTTGTCCCTTCTATTCAACACTCCCTACAGGGGTCCTGCCTGGCACCTTAAAATAGTGAACAAGGCTGTGCCCACAGAGGGAGCTCTAGACCGTTCAGTGATGGACGAGCCCCGGGCGCGGTGCTTTTCAGGGAGTCACCAGGCACGTCAAATCGTGACAACTGTCTGGGAAGAGAGAGTTGTGGGGAGCTGCAATCACTTTAGTCCCCTCCAGCGGCTGACAGGTCGCTGGGGTTCAGAGCAACTGTGCCCGTGAGGTCCTTGGTTTCAGGGCCACCACAGAGCCGAGGAGAGGGCGGTGGGAACAGTGCTCGTCACAACAGCCCAGAGCTCACTGTCCCTACTGGGATGGAGCCGTCCTTCCGGACGGAGCGCTCTTCCATTGTTGCCAGGCTTGAGTTAATGTGCACGGTCCCGAAAGCATTTATCTAGACAGGGTTTGCCCGTGTTCTCATTGCTTGTATGCTGGAGTGGATTTTCACAGGCCCTTCCTCCACCAACCCAGAAGCGCCTCCTCGTATAGGCTACATATTATTTTTTTAAGATTTTATTTATTTATTTGACAGAGACAGACACAGCGAGAGCGGGAACACAAGCAGGGGGAGTGGGAGAGGGAGCAGCAGGCTTCCCGCGGAGCAGGGAGCCCGAAGCGGGGCTCGATCCCAGGACCCTGGGATCATGACCTGAGCCGAAGGCAGACGCTTAACGACTGAGCCACCCAGGCACCCCTAGGCTACATATTATACTAAGTATCACTCCAGTGTATCCGACTGTAAATCATTTATACTGTTTCCCTTCTTGTTGGGGAAGGAAACTAGTATAGGCAGGGCCTGCATATCAGGAAGAACTATCTATAATCCAGCCTTCATGTATTGCTTCTCTAGCCAACTGGTTTTAGTGAAATCCACATGAGCGTATGTGGATCCCCATTCAGAGAGGGTATTTATTCATTTTTTATTTTGTGTGACAAATTATCCCCAATTTAGCGGCTTCAAAAATTTTACCAAACTTAGAGGCTTGAAACAATATTTGTTCTTTCTTCCCTCACAGTCCTGTAGCTCAGAAGTCTGGATGGTTTCGACTTGGTTCTCTGCTTCAGGGCTTAAAAGGCCGGAGTCAAGATTTTAGCCAAGCTGGGTTCTCGCCTGGAAGCTCTGGGGTGGCATGCGCTTCCAGATTCATTGGGATGGTTGGCCAGATTCAAGTCCTTTGTGCTATGAGACAGATCCTGCCTTTCCCACAGGCTGTTGGCTAGGGCTCAGTGTCACCTCTAGAGGCCACTCTCAGGCCCTTTTCCTGTGGCTCTGTCCATCTCCAAGTCAGCAATGACACATCAAATTCTTCTCGTGCTTCCTAACCAGCTCGGCCGCTGGCGCTGCGGGCTGGAGGAAACTCTGCTTCAAAGGCTCAGGAGAGTGGCTTGGGCGTTTCCGTTCGTCCCACTATAAAGGTCAAATGATTAGCAATCTTAGTTCCATCTGCAAAGTCCCTTTTGTCCTGTAACGTCATGATGGGAGAACACCAGAGGGCGAAGGTCATGGAGAACATCTTAGAATTCTTCCAAGCCAGAGAAAGAAGTTAGGTAGCAGGAGTTGGAGCCGTGGGTTTGGGGCCACTTCCTCATGCAAAGCCCTTGTGTCTTCAGGACCTGCATGGGTTGATCTTGCACACACCGCTTCCATTTGAAAAGGGGTGCTTCTGTGCACACCCACGGCTGTGACTTGGTGGGTCGGAAAGCACCCAGGTTAGGACGGACAGCTCAGGCGGCATGGGGACTCGGTGTCCCCTGCCCAAGCATTCAATCCTACTAAGGCCCAGTAGTAAGCCCACTGTTGTTCCAAAGGACCAGAATGACGTTTCGTGTGTCCAGGACATTAGTGCCCATTTGGAGCCGGGGTCCTATAATCATGGACAAATCTGATTATTTCTTGTCCGCAATGGACAGTCACACTAGTAAAGGGTTGCAGGCCCCTTTGGGCATGCATGGGAGAAAGATAATAACAGAAAACTTTTTAGAAGCGTCCTTCCTTAAGAAGCCTCCCCTTCATACACGAGTTTTTGGATCTTTAACCAAGTCAAGTGTGAGGTTTGATTAATTCAGGGGCCCTTGGTCAGGAGCGGGGTAAGCAGGTGTATGTGTGCAATGCAAGAGATACTCCCACATCAATACTCCCACGTCCACTTACTACGGTCAGTGGAAACTACACCAGGCTAATCGACTCAGGACTGCTAATGGCCACGAAACTCGGGAAAGAAAGTTTGGGTCACCCCATCAGGAAAAGGAGCATCACCAGGCAAGGTGCTTTGCTGAGGGTTAAGGGAATGTGGAATGGACCTACATTTGTGCATCATTATCAACCAGAGTTTACATTAGGGTTCAGTCTTGGTGTGGCACATTCTATAGGTTTTGGTAAATGTATAATGACATGTATCCACCAGTATAGTATCAGACAGAGTATTTTTACTGCCTTAAAAATCCTCTGTGCTGGGGTGCCTGGGTGGCTCAATCAGTTAAGCATCCGAGGCTTGGCTTTGGCTCAAGTCGTGATCTCAGGGTCATGAGATCGAGCCTCACGTCAGGCTCCCCGCTCAGTGTGGAGTCTGCTTGGGACTCTTTCTCTCCCTCTCCCTTTGCCCCTCCCCCCATGCTTGCTCTCTATATGTAAAATAAATAAATAAGTCTTTTTAAAAATCCTCTGTGCCTGGTCCATTCATTTCTCCTCAATCCCTCCAACTTCTGGCAACCACTATATTTTTATTGTCTCCAGAGTTTCGCCTTTTCTAGA
This sequence comes from Callorhinus ursinus, assembly GCF_003265705.2. Classification (NCBI taxonomy): domain Eukaryota; kingdom Metazoa; phylum Chordata; class Mammalia; order Carnivora; family Otariidae; genus Callorhinus; species Callorhinus ursinus. Next base: position 18,956 of record NW_027397095.1, read on the forward strand.
ATGGCAGATAGTTGGAATCGTGCAGTAGATGGCTTTTTCACATCAGCTGCTTTCACTTATTAATATGCACTTAAGGTTTCTCAATGTCTTTTCATGGCTTGATAGTTCATTTCTTTTTAACACTGAGTGATATTCCATTGTCTGGATGTGCCAGTTTATTTATCCATTCACCTACTGAAGGACAATGGTCACTTCCAAGTTTTGGCAATTAAGAGTAAAACTGCAATAAACACTTAGGTGCAGGTTTTTGTGTGGCCATAAGCTTTAAACTACTTTGGGTAAATACCGAGGAGAGTGATTGCAAGATGGTATGGCAAGAATGTGTTTAGTTTTGTAAGAAACTGCCAAACTGTCTTCCAAAGTGACTATGCCATTTTGTGTTCCCACAAGCAATGAATGAGAGTTCCTGTTGCTCCACATCCTTGTCAGCATTTGGTGCCGTCAGTGTTCTGGATTTTGGCCATTCTAATAGGAGTGTAGCAGTATCTCATTGCTGTTTTAATTTGCAATTCCCTGATGACATAGGACATGGATCATCGTTTCATATACTTATTTGCTATCTGTATATCACCTCTGGTGAGATGCCTCTTATCTCTGGACCATTTGTTTTTTAGTTGGGTTGTATTGTTTTCTTATTGTTTTAAGAGTTCTTTGAATATTTCCAAGAAAAGTCCTTTATCACATATGTCTTTTGCAAATCTTTTCTCCCAGTTTGTGGTTTGACTTCCCATTCTCATGACATTGTCTTTCATGGAGAAGAAGCTTTTAATTTTAATGAGGTCCAGATTGTCAATTTTTCTTTCATTAATTGTGCCTTTGGTACTGTGTCTAGAAAGTCATCATCATACCCAAAGTCTTCTAGGTTTTCTCCTATGTGATCTTCTAGTTTAATAGTTTTCTATTTTACATTTTGGTCTATGATGCATTTTGTGTTAATTTTTGTGAAGGATCTGTGTCCAAATTCTTTTTTTTTTTTTTTTTTTTTTTTGGTATGTGGATGTCCAGCACCATTTGTTGAAGAGACTGTCTTGGCTCCACTGTATTGCCTTTACTCCTTTGTCAAAGATAAGTTGACTATTTTTTATGGGCCTATTTCCAAGCTCTCTATTATGTTCCATTGATCTGTCTGTTCTTTTGCCAATACCACATTGCAGCTTCATAGTAAGTCTTGAAGTTGGATAAGGTCAGTTCCTCCAACTTTCTTCTTTTCCTTCAATATTGTGCTGTCTCTTCTGGATCTTTTGCTTCTCCATATAAGTCTTAGAAACAGTTTATCAGTATCCAGAAGATAACTTGTTAGGATTTTGACTAGGATTGCATTGAATCTATAGATCAAGTTGGGAAGAACTGACATCTTGACAATCAAAGACTGGAGTTTTTAACTCTTAGACTTGTCCACACTAAGCATTTAACAATTTGTTGATTATAGTTCAGGTTTTTCTACCCTGGCCCTCATTCTCATGGTGGTTTCCTATCATTAATCTCTGCTCCAAAAAACCATGACCCCCTGTTATTTGCCTGTCTGTCTCTCCAATCTTGGGAGCAGTGGTCTGCCCTGTGTCCTCCCCTCACTTACAGATCCAAGAAGAGTTGTTGGTTTTTCGGCCTGTTCAGCCTTTCACTTACTGGGATGGAGTGATGAATTCCAAGCTCTTTACATGCAGGACCAGAAACCAGAAGTCAATGATTTTTTTAAAAAAACATTATTACTTCTCTCAAAAAATCAAAAATAGAATTACCATTATGATCCGTTAATTCTACTACTAGGTATTTACCCAAAGAAAACAAAAACACTAATATAAAAAGATATATGCACTCCTATGTTTACTGCAGCATTTTTTAAATAGCCAAGATATGGAAGAAACCCAAGTGTCCATCGATAAATGGATAAAGATGAAGATGTGGGGTGTGTGTGTGTGTGTGTGTGTGTGTGTGCGCACACACGCACATGTGATGGAATATTACTCAGCCATAAAAAGAATGAAATCTTGCCATTTGCGATGACGTGGATGGAGCTAGAGGGTATAATGTAAGTGAAATAAGCCAGTCAGAGAAAGACAAATACCATATGATTTCACTCATATGTGGAATTTAAGAAACGAAACAAATGAAGAAAAACAAAAAAGAGACAAACAAAACAACGGACTCTTAAATTTAGAGAACAAACTGGTGTTTGCCAGAAGGAAGGTGGGAGGGAGGACAGGTGAATTAGGTGAAGGGGATGAAGACCACACTTACTGTGATGGACACTAAGTCATGTACAGAAGTGTTAAATCACTGTATTGTACATCTGAAACTAACATAACACTGTATGTTAATTATGCTGGAATTAAAATAAAACATTATTACATCTCATAATTTTGCGTGTCAGGAATTTGAGCAGGGCTGAGATGGCACTCATTCTGCCCCATATGGCATCACGTGGTATCAGATGGCAGCGGGACTACTCTGGAGCATTTTGTTGTTGTTGTTGTTGTTGTAAACTACACATAAAATCTACCATTTTAAAAGGTACAATTCAATGGCATAAAGTTCATTCACGATGTTGTGCAACCATCACAGAACTATCTGGTTCTAGAACTTTCTTAGTATCCCAAAAGGAAGCTACACTAGCAGTCATCCCCCATTTCCTCCTCTCCCCAGCCCCTTAGAGCCAGTTATCTACTTTCTGTCTCTATGGATTGGTCAGTTCTTGATATTTCATATAAATGGAATCATACATATATGTGCCCTGTCTTGTCTTTTGTTTGGCTTCTTTCACTTAGCATAATGCTTTCAATGTTCAGCCATGTTGTAGCGTGTGTCAGTACTTTGTTCCTAGCAGTGTATGAGGGTTCCAGTTTCTCTACATCCTCAACACTTGTTCTGTTTCTTTTTGATTATGATCATCCTGGTAGGTGTGAATTGTTTATCTTATTGTGGTTTTGATTTGCATGTCCCTAATGACTAATGATGTTGAGCATCTTTCCATGTGTTTGTTGGCCTTTTGTGTATGTTCTTTAGAGATACATTTTTTCAAAGAATTTTTGGCCTATTTTTCCTTAGACTGCCTCTGTGCTATTGAGTTGAATTCTTTTTATATTATGGATACTGGACCCATATTAGATGTATGCTTTGCAAATATTTTAAAATACTCCCATACATGGGTTGTCTTTTCACTCTCTCGATAGTCCTTTGATGCACAGAAGCTTTTTAATTTTGATGAAGTCAAATTATCTATATTTTTCTTTCATTGCTTGTGCTTTTGGTGCCATATTTAAGAAACCATTGCCAAATCCAAGGTCATGAAAGTTAACTCCAAAGTTTCCTTTAAGAGTTTTATGGCTTTAGCTCTTATTGATTTATTTTTAGTTAATTTTTGTATACGGTATGAAGTGAATATCCAACTTCTGTTATTGGTTTCCAGTTTGATTCCATTATGGCAAAAAGGATACTTTGTAGGGGCGCCTGGGTGGCTCAGTCAGTTAAGGGTCCGACTCTTGATTTTGGCTCATGGGATCGAGCCATGAGTCTGGCTCCCTGCTAAGTGGGGAGTCTGAATGAGATTCTCTCTCCCTCTCCCTCTGCTCCCTCCCCGCCACTTGCACAAACTCACTCTCTCAACAAATAAATAAAATCTTTTTTAAAAAGATACTTTGCATGATTTCAATCTTTTACAATCCATCGAGACTTGTTTTATGGCTTAATATGTGGACAATCCTGAAGAGTGCTTTGTGAGCGCCTGAGAATATGTACTCTGCTGTTGGTGGTGGGTGTTCTATAGGCACCTGTTAGATCTAAGTGATTTACAGTGCTGTTCAAGTGCTCTATTTCCTTACTGATCCTCTGACTAGTTGTTATACCCACTATCGTGCTGAGCCTAAAGCTTAACCAGAGGTGAAGTCTTACGGGCTTCTCAGGTCTTTTCTGACTCTTGAGCTCTGCCCCGGGCATGCACATGGTTTTCTAGATACCCAAGTACACACGGGAGCATGTCAAAGCCCTTATTTTCCAAGGTAATTCATTCCCTAGTGTTTCCTTCCAGGAGGTGGGCCAAAGAGAAGCAATCACTCCCCCTTGTGTCAGTCCCTCCAGGAGCCCCCAGGCAGGCGCAAACAGACAAACACAATTCCTTGGGACTCAGGTCCACTCACCTCCCTCCAGAATCAGGAACCCTCACTTAGAATGCAAGCTGCCATCCTCAAGACCAGGGAGGGGGTGGGCAAGAATATGTTCAAATGCCCCAAAACTCTCTTATCATGATTCGATGGCTTTTTTCCTGATTCAGTGTTTTGCCTGGTTGCTGTACATCTTTGACTCTCTTCCAGAGTCCTTCATTCCGACAGGTTTTTCAGCGTGTCTGGAGAGGGGCTGACCCCCCAGAGTACCCTGCTCTGCCATTTTCCCCAACATCACTGGGTTCTGGGTTTAATTTAATGTTGAGGATTTAAACATTAGCTTAAAACCTAGTGTTAACATCTTCATTTAACAATGTGTACTCTGTTTTCTGAAAGGAATAATGCATCACAGGAAAGATAAAATTCTTGGGGCGCCTGGGTGGCTCAGTCAGTTAAGTGTCTGCCTTCGGCTCAGGTCATGATCCCAGAGGCCTGGGATGGAGCCCCGAGTCAGGCTCCTGCTCAGTGGGGAGAATGCATCGCCCTCTGCCCCTCCCCCCACTTGTGCTCTCTCTCTTTTAAATAAATAAATAAAATCTTTAAAAAAAAAAAAAACTAGAAATTTCTCTAGCATTACCAAACTTGTGAAAATCCATAAAATGATTTATTTCATATACGCAAACTCAAAATCTCTTGGTACACTTAAATTTTTGCAAATTAATACAGACATCACAATACTGCTCCATATAAACCTTTGTATAAACATTAAAGGAAATATATACATGATTTTTTTCTTTTAGTGCTTCCAAAGCACAGAATGTCCAAGTCCACCTGAAGACTTTCTGGTGTCACATGCAAGAACAAATGTCAGGGCTGGGGTAGTCTCAGGTGCACTTAGTAACGTCTCTAGACAAAATAGAAGAGAGTTGGAGGTAGATCGTTTGCGACTCTCCCTGCCCCCTCCCACAGAGAAATAAGTTACCCGAATAGCAGCTTTCTTACTCTTTGATTCAAACTGTCCTGAATATTGCATGGTTTAAAAGGCACAACTATGAATTGTTGAAAACTTTGTTCGGTACGCACAAGATGACCAATTGGCTTCTGAACACCTATTCTTTCTGGAGGACTTGGTAAAGGCACTGAGCAGTGCTCCAGTTACAGGGGGCCCCTAGTCACTCTGGAAATGCCCAGAACAACAAAGTTCCACGGAGGAAACCCTTATCACATCTAGTAGGGGTGACAGTGTTTACTGAATTGAACCTGCTGATGTTACTAACATCACCTTCCTCAATTGGGAAAAGAAACAACGAAACAACAAACTAATACTTTCAAGGGACAAACTCTTAGGGCAAAAGCCAGCCTTTTACTTCCAGAGACTCATTTAAAAAAAAAAAAAAAAAAAAGCTCCATGGCTTTTTCTTAGCCTCAGGAAGGCAATTCCCTTGGCTAAAACATTCTAGGAAGCTTTAACAATATCCTGTTCCATCCTACAGCACGGAGAGCTTGCCCTTTTTTCTCCTTGGTCTTTGCATTAACACAATGATCTGCTGTTGATGTGATTAACATTGTTGAGGTGGTGGTGGGAGTCTATTTTTTCTAGGACCTTCTCAAGGTACTGGATTAAGACTCGTCTTTTAAACCTAAAAACAAAGAGAAATTTTATTAACCGAAAGATACTAAAAGCACTTCCAATGTGCAAGGCACCGTGCAGGGGACAAAGTTGGGCTGGTGATCTCCGTGGGAATCGAAAATGCATCCTCGTGTAAAGACGGGGCTGAGCAGATGCTAACAGTGCCAACTGAGGGAGGGCCCAAGCCCACCTCAGACTGTGCTGAGTCCACAGGATTCCATAGAGTGGGTTGAATGAGTTGGGACTCAGATACTATCAATCTAAATGCCTCTGGAGACAGCCTTCACTCTGAGTGAGGGCCAGAGTTGGAGAAAAGCAAAGCGGAGCTCATTCCTCCCCCTGTCCTGCATTGGGCCCTACTGCTTCCAAAAAAAAAAAAAAGGAAGAAGGTCTCCTCTTTACACCCACCTTGCGGCTTCCTTGATGGTAAATTCAACAAATTGTTTCTTGACTGCAAGAGGCCCTTGCACTTCTTCAAGCAAAATGAAAATCCTTTCATACTCTGAAGATATAAAAAAGAAAACAGCTTCACTCTTTTAAAAAAAACACGAGTGGGAAATAAAATTCAATCTTTACACATCCTTGGGAGTCATTCTTCACGGGCGGAAAGTTAGATATAATTTGTACTTTAACCGTTCAAATCAAAATATCTGCCAATTAGCTACTAAGGAAACTCTCGTAAACACTGCACAGATGGGGTAGGTTGAGTCACGACCCCCAAAGTTGTCTGCGCCCTAATTCCCAGAACCCGCGAATACGTTATCGTATATGGCAGAAGGGACTTGACTTTGCAGATGTGATTAAGTTAAGGATCTTGAGATGGGGAGAGTATTCAGGTTTATGCATGAGCGTAGTCACAAACACCCGAATAAGAGGGAGGTCGTAAAGTTGGCGTCAGAAAGAAAAGATGTAAGGACGGGAGAAGAGGCTAGGCAGGAGAGAAGGTACCAACGTGATCGGCTCGGAGACGGAGGAAGGGGCCAGGAGCTAAGGAGTGCAGGCAGCCGGTGGAAGCTGGAAAGGGCAAGGAGACAGATTCTCCCCAGAGTCTCCAGAAGGAACACACCTGCTAGCGCCTTCCTTTTAGCCCAGTGAAAATAATTTCAGGATTCTGACTTCCGTATCGGGTCCTTTTAGTTAAAGCAAGAGGAATCACTTTAAGTGATGTGAAAACCCAATACTTCCCAAAAATGTACCTCAAGAGATAGCATGAATCATTTCCTGAATCAGAGAATGAGGACCTTCCGTCATATTACTAAGGTGTGTTCTTTCACTACTTACTCCGTCCAAATTTCCGAACTTCCTTCATTAACTGATGTTTTATATCCGCATTGATTCCTTGCGCCATGGCAGGAGTTATTTGCAAAGTGTTCGGTACAGTTCCCAAAGCCGATGTTACTGAGACTTTTCGATCCTCTACAGAGACACTGCCGTTTTTGCTTCCTCCTATAAGTGCGTTAGTCCCAGGTTTGTGAATCAGGCCATCTTTCCTTAGACTAGCGAAGTCATCAGACAGAGAATCCAATTGGTTGTGTGGAATACCATCTCCTGCCATATTCATAAGCTCTGGTGGGGCAGATTTTGACAAGAAGCCATCAGGTGGGATCTGACCATTTTCCATCTTCTCCTCATGGACCTCAGGAATGACAGTAACGTCTGGAAACCAAATTAAGAAGTTGAGCTGTGAGGTAGGTGCATCCTATCCACCCCACAGGTAGATCCCGGTGCTCCTCAGTTCTGAGGAAATTCTTTGTTTCAGAGAGCAAGAAGATGTACAGATGGAGTCTGAGACCCCTCCAATTGAGCTCAGGAAGATAATACTACAAAACCACTTTCTTCTTTTCATGGCGCTCTGAATACATATGGAAACCAAGTCAGACAGTACAACGAATAAGCATTCTCGGATCCCTGGCGTCCATATTTAGCGGCTGCCTGTGTTTTACAAGCTGAAAAGCAGCAAGTCTCACTTGATGTCATGACTCCTGTCATTGACATATAAAACACCATGCTTCACTGAGCTTGGCACCACACCACGTGGGCCCCCTTCAACCTCCCTCCTCTCTACCTCAAAAGTTCTGAGGAAACACAGGTGGCCATTAGGTCTCAAGGCTCTATATGGACTCCATCACCAAAAATCTTTGTCTGTATATGATTCTCATCATTCCTTCTGTGACAAAGAAGTGGGTTTCCTTTTACTCCCAAGTCTGATCCCTGTACTTCATATGCTCGGCCTCTTCTGGGCAAGGCACCGAGCCAAAGCCGGGGGATCAGCAGGGAATGAGACAGACGGCAACAATCCCTACCGTTACGGAACGTACATCCTCACGGAGAAGGCAGACAGTAAGTGCAAATGAGACAAGGAGCACAGGGAATGAAACAGTATGACTTTGTGTTAGGAAGGAAGGAAGTCAGCAGGGATGTGAGCGAGAGCAGGAGGGGAAGCCTGTGTGAGGCGTGGTCGGGCAGGGCCCCCTGAGGAGGTGAGCCCTGGGCAGAGCCAGGAACAGGAGACGGAGGTGGCCTGTGCCCACGCAGAGGAGGAGGTCCAGCTGCCGGGAGGGCCGTGCAGGGCCCCAGGAGGGGACTAACCGGGGCTGTGGAGCCAAGGACAGACGCAGAGAGAGCGAGAAGGACACGGTGAGGGCGCATGTAGGAAACCATGACAGGGTCAGGGGGTGCCGGGCCTGGAGACCAGCATCGGGAGCTCAGACTCCGTTCTACGTGCTCGGGGGAGTTGAGGACGGGTTTCAAGATGGACATGGCACCATCTGGTTTCTGTGTGGCCATGGCCACTCTGGCCACAGCACAGTGAATGGGTTAGACAGGGCCAAGAATGGGAAACAGGGAAATCAGATGAGAAGCTGCTGTAGTAGCTTGGGGACAGATGGTGGCAGCACAGACTAGAGGGATGGAGACAAAGGGGGTGATACAGGAATTCTATTGGGTGTCAGGTTGCCTGGACTTGCCAAGGGATGGAAGTGAGAGAATTAAAAGAAATCATGGTGACTCCAAGGGTTTTCACCTGAAACCCTGCGGAAATAATAGTGCCAGGGCTGGGCAGGGGCCCATGCCCAACTGCTCCTGAGAGTGGATCAGGCCCTGCTCTTCCCGATCTGGCTCACTGACCTCATGCTAACTGGTGGTGTCACTTAAGATTAAGCGTCATGCACTGGGGACAGCTGCGGGGAGAGCTGTTTTGGAGAGAGTGGAGGTGAGGCTTTCCAATGAACCACGTGAAACCGAATGAGTTTTGTCTGCCCATCGGACACCTCAGTGGAGATACCATGTCCATCGATAAATTTAATTCTGGCGTTTGGAGCAAGTTGTAGTCGAGAGGGGTAAATAAAATACCCGAGTTGTTGACATGTGCATCTCCTGGAAAGCCCAAGACTGCACGGGGTCACCTAGGGAGGGGAGAGGGGCCAGGATGGAACTTTGGGTCCCTACACAATTTACAGGTGGGAGAGAAGGGGAGAAACCACAAAAAGAGGATGAAGAGGGGTTGCCATAAAAGGGCAAAGAAAGCCAGGGCTCGTGGTGACTGCTTCCGCGGAGGAGGGAGTGAACAACTGCGTCAAATGACACGAAGGAGCAATGGCAACATGCGGCAGACATGGGGGGACCCTGACGACTCCCGTGGCAGCGGAGGGGAGAGGCGGAGCCGGACCGCACTGGGTGAGAGCAGGCGGAGGAGATGAGGCCACAGAGGCCAGCGCAGACCCAGCCATGCTCTTCTTGAGCCCGTTCGCTCCTGCTGCTCCGGGAACCTGCTTCCTCGCTCTGACTCATGCAGCAACATGCTCCTACCTCCACAAGCAGGGCCTCCGCGTCCCATGGGGCACCTTTGCACCTACCCCATGGATGATTTAATAAGGGTTTACTTAACGACCGAAAGGTGAATACAAAAGAAATGAGTACAAAGGAAACTAAAGTTGCTTAGTGTCTTAGTCGTCTAGGAGCCATAAGGAAATCACAACCACTACTCTATACCTGTACGGACAAGGGTGGGTTTTATGAGGTTTGGATAAGATGGTAACCACGAGGCTGAGGGTGGTCCCTTGCCGCCCACGTGGTTAGTTACAGTAGGTGGTGTTTGTGGTTTCGCCAACAGCAGGGACATACTCCGCCTTCTCTTAGGTGACAGAGGACTGCTGGCTTCTCCGGGACGCTTCACTTTGTTTTGTGGCCCTGCTACGAACTCATCTGCTTCATCAATCATCATTCCCTAGAAGACATCAACGAACGTGTTCCAATAAAGATCATGCAAACCACCACCAACACAGGCCCTGCTCACGGGCCCGAGATTTGCCACGCCCCACACCGACTCCTCGCTCAGATGGCGCCACTCTGGTCCAGTAGAACAGGTCGCCAAGGTCAGACATGGTGCAATCATGGTTACCCAGAAAGCTTGAGGAATGAGCAACTCACATGAACCGAAGTGGGAATAAACCCACAGTGACCTTTCTGAGGAAGGACAAACCATGCTGAACCAACAATTCCCTTTTGTGTGCTTTTGCGCTTTAAACGCATCATTAGGAAATATTATCACCGTACAGAATGCTGCATGTAGATGGTGGACAGCAGGCTGATGGAAAAAAAAAAAAAGAAAATGTCATTCCCCCGACAGCAACCTCACAGAGATTCAAATATGTCCACTGTGGGGGGATTCTCACTCTGGGGGGTAAAGGATAAGTGTAGAAGGGTAGCTAAAAGCTGTTGTCATCCAAGGATAACCCAAGAATATGAAAATATTTTCATAAAATCATAATAAATGACATTTCCAAGGCACTTTCCAGAGCAAAGCAGTACAGAAAGGTGAAAACACATTCACTGCGCATCACTATATATCAGGTCATGTTCGCAACAGTATCACACGCACTCACTCAATACTCCACAGGGCTCTATTAGTTAAGCGTAACAAAGAGCCCCAGCGCTACAAGTGAGGAGACCAAGGCACAGAAAGACTAAGAAAAACCCCAATTAACTGAGGATGGGGGTGAAGTGGGATACCTTCCAGTCTTGTTTTGTTACGAGAGAGATTATTGTGTGGTCTGCACCTTAATACCAATTGTCTTCTCCGTGTGTGCAGATATAATCCCCATGGGTCCTCATCCTTAAATGGTCAAGTCAGCATCTCTCTCTCTCTCTCTCTCTCTCTCTCTCTCTCTCTCACACACACACACACACACACACACACACACACACACACGCCACATTTAGATCTCTAGTAGGACAGTCCAAATAAAGCAACATCACCTAGTACTTCCTATTTCAAGAGGAACACTTCGTCACGGTCTAGATAGAGCATTAGAGATCTGAGTCATGGAAACAGGAAATAAATGGTGATCTCAATATTAGAGGAATTAGTGTGTAGACATGGGAATGGATACAGACTCTGGAGCTGGAAAGATGTGGGTTCAAATCCTGGCTCTTATCAGCCGTGTTATTCAGGGCACGCCACTTGACCACTGTGAGCCTTGATCTCTTATGAAAGGGCACATGGGAACACTCATCCGCACTGCAAGCATTAAATGTGATCATTTAAAACACCAGCTCCTACTTGGTACTCAATCAAGGCCTACTATTTTCTTCAAGCAACACATCTGTGCATCAGGACACTCCCCCTTTCCATTCACAAAGAGCCCTAGAGTCTATTTCATCTCTTAAACAAACAGAGGGAGCTCTGATTTATATTCATCGTGCCCAGAAGAAAGGAAATATAAGCAAGGATATCACCACGTAGGCAGCCCCGGAAGTCAGCATCTTACCTTCTTATCTTGTTTGAACGGATTGCCGAAAGTATGCAGTCTTTTTGGTTGATCGGGATCAATCTCTCGAAGAGGAGAAGCCAATGTCTTTAGATATTCCTGATAGTTACCCATTTGTGCGACTGGAACACTATGAAGGGAATCTGTAAATCACAGGGAGAAAAACGCATCGTCTACAGCTGCAGTGTGCCACCCTTTGGGGAGGACATGATCACAGTTGGCTTTAGCAATGTGGCCTTGGCATAAAATTTTGAATTCTAAGATCCAAAGGCATCTCTCTTCATTCCACTCATTAACTCAGGGTACCATCACTACTGCCTACAAGCTCAGATCACGAGGTCAACCACAACTCCCTTCTGCTTCCAACCAGGTTTGAAAATGGGCTGACATCTGGTACGCCACCACCCAACTTGAGGCACCATGTTTGCTCTGCATTTCAAAGAGCCTAGGCTCCATGGTTCTCTCTTATCATCCGGAGAACCTTGGTTAGTAGGCCTTATGTTCTTGGGAGAATGTGATTAAATCGACAGGCTCTCTTCCTTAGAGAAGCTTCCTCCTTGCCACAAAACTTGGTGTATAATTTTAGGAGATGGGCCAAGCTAGGATTTGCTCATTTTAACAGACAAATGACCCATTTTAAAATGAACAAAAGTGAGTAAAGGGGAATTGTACACCATCACCAATTATCCTAGACACTATCAGGCGTAAATGAGGAATTCTGGATTGAATTCATCATGGCAGGCCGGTTGTGCAATTTCCGAAATCTGACAGACCTAGGTCCTGCCACTTTCCAACTCCCGGAACCTGGACTAGCTATTAAAATGCGAGAGAGAGAGAGAGAAACAGATTCTTAACCAGAGAGAGAGCAAACTGATGGTTACCAGAGCAGAGGGGGTGGGAGGAATGGGTGAAACAGAGGACAGGGAGGGAGGGCACTTGTGATGAGCTCCCGGGCTTTGTACGGAAGTGCTGAATTGTACACCCGAAACTAATATTACACTGTATGTGAACTAGACTGGAATTAAAATAAAAACTTCAAAAAAAGAAAAAACTGCTCACTCTCGGTTTCCACGTCCATAAAATGGGCATAAAAGGCAGTATCTCTCTCATGGGACTGTTTTGAGGCTTACAAAAGCTGAAGCATGCATGGGTAGTGCAGGATATATGCCGATTAATGCACACCTCCCCTAAAACCTGAGGACAAGCAACTTGTGCTGGGGACTGTAGGGATTAAGCAAAAATGGGCCTTCTAAGCCTTGAAATATGACAAAATAACCTACCAATTATGCAGTAAGCACCTTCACGGAAGTCAGGCTTGCCGTTCTCCTAATCAACAAGAAGTACTGCTTTGTTCATTTACCTTCATCCTGTCCCACGATAAACTTGTGTGTCTTCAGCAAATTGGATCTCATTCTGGTTAACTGGTCTAAAAGACCTCTACGTGGAATATCATAAGCATTCCTATATGTCTGAGGTTTCAAATCCTATTCAAAAGGGAAGAAATAATTTCAGTCACTCCTGGGGCTTTTGACGTCGAAAGGGTCATTCTTACTCTCTTAAAATCTCAGTAAAGAGAACGACAGTCAATATAACTAACTGGAGTAGAAATCGGCCAGTGGCCGGTTTGCCTTCGATGGCCTTTTTCTGAATTCCAATATGCCCACAAAGTATTCAGAGCACTGGGAATATCCTTTTCCAAGTACGTCAGCTGGCCCGGCCCATTCTGCCCAACGTGGGCCTCCCCTATGGGAAATCGTGGGGCCAGGGGTCCCGGCGGGGCTGGCCAAGACTCTCTCACAGATGCTCTGCTGCCCGAGAGTCCTCAAACCCGATCGTCTTCGTTGTCCCCTGCTCTCACAGGTGCGAGAGGAGCAGTATGGCCCGAAGGCTCTCCCTGTCCACTCCCGTCCTCTCTCCGCTTTAGCGTTCCCAGACATTGCCCACCCCCTCCCCGCCGAACACATCTTGTACATTGAATTCCGTATCGGCGTCTGCGGGCAGGACAACTCCTAGACTGGTCCATATGGCTAACCATGAAGTCCAAAACAGGATCGTAATCATTTCACAATTAAAGTAATATGACATAAACCTATCAGACGAGTTCAAACAAACACAAACAATTTATGTCACAGTTTACCTTGTTTAAGAGCCCTAACTGGAAGCCAGCAAATTCTTTGGTATTCAATTCTGTCAGTCTTGGTGCACTTTCCCCTATGATTTCTTTCAATAGTTTTCTAAAATTTTTACTGTGCGTCAAGGACACGCCACCTCCAGAATGGTTTTTCACTTTGATTCCAATTTCCTGGGGAGGTTTCTTCCCCACGGATGCTAGTATTCGTTCTGACTCTAGTTTGGTCTAAAATGAAAGTACATAGTATGTTAAGAAAAGATCTACATTATCACGGTTGTTTTCACTACTTAAGAAAGGTAATACTTTAAGAACCCCACAGAACAATTTTTCAATTGTAAATCATAGAAAAACTGATAATTAAACATTTCCCTGTGCACAGCAAACAGGGAGGGGGCCTAGAAAGGTAAACGACTTACTACATTGTTTTTCTCTCGTCTAGTGTCAAAATTATGATTGAATCATGGAGAGAATGGAAACTGTGACTAAGACTTCCATTCATAGACATTTATATAAAATCGCATTTTGTTGCTGTAGAATCTATCTAAGTCAACATATTTATTTCAGACCCAGACATAAAGGTTTAAGATTCTGTATTTACAAACGTAAACTAGTGCTAAAATTCAGATTACATAGATTGGCATTACATCTGGAAAAAATTATATTGTTTATTTCTAATATCGGACCACCCCCCAAAAAGTAATGCTTAATTTAACAAACATTACCACGTAAATAATATGTAATGTGTACTCAGTAAGTTACTAGCTAACTTACAAAAAAAAAAAATCCTCTTACTAGACACTGCTAAACCACATTGATAAATATTGCTTGACAGTGTACTGGGCACATTTTGTGATTTACATACATCTGAGATGGTTCAAGGAACACTGGCGACATAGCTATTAAATTAGTAATTAAATTAGTAATTGGAGTGATTATAAATTAGTAATAATCTTTTCTTTTTCTCTAAAAGAAGGAATCCCACCAATGCCCAGTAAGCCCAAAAGAATTTTGAGTTTCTTATGATTAGGTCGGAGATATTCGCTAATTCTCACTATGATTGGAATTAAGTACATTTATTATCTTTTGCAAAAAAATTAAGTCATGAAATAAGGGAGAAGAGCAAATGAAGGGCCTGTTTCCAGAAATGGTTCTGAAATCTCATTTGAAAAACTACACAAACAACATGTCCCAGAAGGTCCCAGAACTTGCATGAGTTTCAACTCGGCTCACTATTCTTCCGTGTGGCCATACCCTGCTGACACAGCCTTAAAGGCCTAAGGTAGACATCAAATAAAAAATATATATAAATCAACAGGTCAATCAATCAATAAATAACCAAAACAAAACATTAACAACAAAAATCTATTAGAGGAAAGGGGGTCGTGGGGACAGTCGGTAGACCAGAAATCTAGGTTTGCCTTTACTTTCTTTTGCATCTATGAGCGCGCTGGTCAGGTAGGAGATGGTAAGCCCCAGACCATCCTTCTGTCTGTGCCAGGTCCTCGCAAGGTGTGTCAGCGTCCCCAACTGTGGAGTCATTTTGGTTCTTTAGTGACATCTGACACTCTTTGGCTTACTCCTATCTGTATCCTACAATCCCAACTTCCAAACATATCTGACTTAAAGCCTGACGGCCACTGCAAATGCTAGTACTGCTCCCTACCTGGGAATACCCTTGTGCGGAAGAAGAAAGTAAAAAGGCTGCATCAATTGGTCATATAACATAACACATTTGTATGGCAGTAAAGCTCTAACTCAGTAGCTCTCAAATATTTCCATCCTGCAAGAATGGGCTAGGTAGAGGTGAGAAGTATGATAAGTAGGGGTGAGTGGAGGATGAGGTACTAATAGAGGGGCAGGCAAGGGACAAGGTGAATAATGGTAAATGAGGTGGGGGTCTAAAGGAACAGATGGAGGGCAAGAGGAGAGGAGGTTGAACTCCACTCTTCAGGTCCCCTTGGGGCCTATCACCCTCCAGCAATGAGGGACACTGGTCTCATCTCCCCGTCTCCAAGAAAAGGCATCTGGATATTTATTGCCTAAACACGAATGTCAGGCAAGACGTTGAACCACCACACCATGCCTCCGCGTGCTGACCTAAAAAAAGGGGGGGGGGGTGCTCTAGCCCAGTGTGACTTGAGGAGAAACTAGGTTGAGGACAGACAAAATGTGACCCATGAGATAATTTTACTAAGCCTCTGCCCCTCTTAGGCCACAAGATATCAACCAGCTTGTGGGGTAGCACAAACTGGCGAGCAAAAGGAGAAATGGCACAGCATCCAATGACACTGACAGACCCTTAACTGCAGTTTAATGGTGAAGCTAGAAGCCATAGAGAATCACATTATTACTAATCCATAAAGTGGAGAAATAGATACACATTTAATTTGAAAAATTACAATTACACTAAAGAATAAGGAAATGCACTTCTGAGGGCAAAGGATTTTTGTTTGTTTGTTTTTACCAATACTACCTGTTGGCTGAGTTTTTTAAGGTAAGAGATAACACTGTAACTAAGTCCACAATCTAAATTATCTGATATCAGATTTGGAGCTCCCATCATCCTTAGTGCTTTCTTTAATGGCTATAAGGAAACAAAATACACAACAGTAAGAATAGAATAAATCTTAAAATACTCAAAGTTCAGTTATAAGGGGCAAAGGGACATGATTCATTTCTTAGAAGTCAAGGTGCTGCACATAAAACCAAACATGGAACATTAAAAAGTGGCAATGAATATAGCAGAGGAGTAAGGAGCAGAAAGTAACAAAATCAGAAGAGAGTGGGAGAAGAAGAGCAAGAAACAGCAAATTCAAACAGGTAAATTGCTTTCAGGCTTAATTCCCAAATCATAAAATCATTTCATATTGCATTTTATCGTGCACCCCGTTCCTGCCATGGTAAATACTAACACACCCCAATTTCTCCTCCCAGTGACACCATTGGTACCCTTTAAGATTCTGCCTTTTCACCTCTAGAAACTTGGCCGAAAGTTTGCCACATCTGCCTCTGAAATGATTTCGATCATCTTGATTTCGATTATACGACCAGTTCAAAATCATCATGACTGTTTTCCCCCAAATTGCAGAAACCCAAAGGAGGCCAAGTAGCTTTTTGTTCTTTTTGGATTCCCCTCCCCCAACCAGTGCCCCTGCTTCGTGCTGTGTCTTGGACACATTTACCAGGCAGTACGTCAATATATGGCCTTCAGAGTTGTTTTTCAGAGGGAAACCCCATATTCAAAATTTCTAGAGTTAAAAAGGGAAGTTGGTATCATACATGAGTCCAGACCTATTTTTCTTAAATCCCCAAATTCCACTTTCATAAGGTTACTTTAATAAGAGAAACATAGATAGACGTGTTGTTTTAAAAAATAACCATGGCAGTTAAAGGCAATAAAATAAACAATTCTCTTACACATAATTTGAGAAGACAGTGGCGACACAAATATTTAGCAATAAAAATATCGAGCTTATTTCAAGGGTCCAGTGTTTGGTTCACTGACATTTCTGGTGACAAGAATCATCATTGATACAGCTAATGCATATATACACATAAATACATACTAATAAGTAGTACGGAGGCAGAGTTTTTAAGTAGCTGTCAAAAGCCTGTCGCCACTTCAGATTTGGCTTAAGCTTGTGAACTTTAAACAAGTCATCTGTAAGAGAAAAACCAAACAAAGTATTACGTGATTCCAGTCCTAAATTCCAAGATCTAAATCAAGCAACCCGCGTCTGTTATATCATTTCCTAGACAGCTCAACTTTCAATTACATTAGATGAACCTCTCATTGATCTGATTGTCTTTTTTGGTACTATTTACCAAAATTATATGGAGTATTTTTCTAGAAAAAAACAATTCTCAGGTTAAATATTCCTCTGCCATCTGTGAAGCTACATAAAATGTAATATTTAAGCCCTGACTCCGATCCACACGTGAAGTATCTTTCTGGCCCGTTACCTATTGGTAACATGACTGTACTAATTTTCACCTGAGGGGGACTCCATGGTCACTGGTCGATGGAATATTTCTTTCATTTGAATGGAGGGTGTTAAGGCAACAACAAGGACAAAACCCGAGAATCACAGAGACAGAGAACAGATCAGTGGCAGCCAGAGGCAGGGTGGGGGCATAGGGGGTAGGCAAAATGGCTGAAAGTGATCAAATGGTACAAACTTCCAGGTACAAAATAAATTAAGTCCTGGGGGATGTCATGTACGGCATGGTGACTCTAGTTAACGATACTGTATTGCATACTTGCAAGCTGCTAAGACGGTAGATCTTAAAATTTCTCATCGCAAGAAATTTGTGATCACGCGTCGTGACGGATGTGAACTAGTGTTCGCGGTGTTCTTTTCACAACATGTACAAATGCCGACTCATTAACATTGCGCACGGGAAACTAACGTTATATGTCAATTATATGTCAATAATTAATACATAAATAAATGGAGGGTGTTGCGAAGAGACTTTACAAAGTATATGAGAACAAAAGCGAAGCCTCTAACTTCCAGGCAATGACAGCGAGCTCTAAATTATGCTTTGGATTCGCCTTCATCAGCCGATACTTTGTTTAGTCCCATTCCCTGCCCTCCTCCGTTTCTTCCCTTTCAGTGTCAGGCATTTCGAGCCAAACGTTGGGTCTGTCAAATACTAGTTAACAATCAGGTCATGGCACTCGTATAAGCTAGGGAGATGTTAGGTTGAAGTTCGAAACTCTGTACAACTAAATACGTTTCTTGAATACCATGTGCGTTAACACCCCTAAAGATACTGTCTGTCCTTAAATAAGCGGACAGCCCCTCTACCTTTTTCAAACTTAAATTTAATTGTTTTCAGAACCTAAACGCATATAGACACTACAGGAAAATTGCCAAACCAAGTCATTATTTCCTTCTGAGGGTATGAAAAAATCTTTTTTATATATTAATTCAAAATTGGTATCACCAGACATCAACGGGAACCCGCCACACTTAATACAAATGCCCAAGATATTTTAAATTCATCTTCTATTTTGTTTCTTCAGGTTTCATTGGCTCTTATCCAAAAAAATCCAAATGCTTTACTTCCAAGGACAAAAGCATCCCTATGCCATATGCATAATTTCTCTACAAATAGGCCTATTCTTTGAAATGCTGAATTACTTTAGTTAAGAAAAGCAACTACACATTTTCTTCCTTTTACTGCTATAATAAATTATTCACCCCTGCCGAAACTAATTTAAATGAATTTACAAAGTCATAAAATGTGGGTCTTTTGTTCTTTTGGTGCAGGGTAGAAAGAACAAAGAAAAACAGATCTGAAGAGATTTCTGGCTCATTGTAACATGCAGGTCCTTTAAAGACCATTCATATCTTGACAGAAAGGAACGAGAGACGGTGGAAATATGCTGTTATACTTGGGTCTTTATGTGGAGTCTGTTGGGAATTAAGCAGATTTTTGGAAACTGACAAATTGAAAATACCACAAGACTGGGGAGACATTTAGATATAAATAGATTAGATAATGAGAGTCAAGAATAGTCTTAGAATTTCAAACAATGCCGATTGCAATGATTCCACCAATTAGTCTAATTTAGTCTAATTATTTCTTGTCGGAGTTTTTGAAACGGGGGAGGAAGAAAGGGAATGTTCCATAGTCTAGATTAAGGGTAGAGAGCTACTGGGGTAAGGCTGCTTGAGTCACATTCTCCGCGGGGCAGGAAATGATTTCCACGGCGTTAGGCTGTATTAGGATGGGACAGCGAAGATGTCATAAACATTCAGCTAGTCAACGTTTGAAAGACAAAGAGATCAGAGTGTAGGAGAGTAAAGTGATACTACCCACACCTCAAAACCTACTAACATTTTCCCTTCCATTCATTTCTCCCCATTTCCTGCTGCAAAAAAAGTTGGGGAGGGGGGGAAGAGGTGGGCTTGAGTTCCAGGCTCAGCCACACACTTAGCAGAGTGAGCTTTGAGAAACCACTTTGCCTTCTTGTGCCTCCGTTTCTTTTTGTTCTCCTGATTGGAACACCGGTCTTAACATGGAACCGAATTTTATTTTTTGCACAAATCCCAGTTCTTAATTAAAACAAACAAACAAACGGGGGCACCTGGGTGGCACAGTCAGTTGAGCATCTGACGTTTGGTTTTGGCTCAGGTTGTGATCTCAGGGTCATGACCTCAGGGTCGTGAGATCGAGCCCCATGTAGGGCTCTGTGCTCAGTGCTCAGTGGGGAGTCTGCTTGGATTTCTCTCTCCCTCTCCCCCCACACTCTGTCTCTCTAAAATAAATAAATAAATAAATACTTTTAAAAAAACAGGTGAACTGAATGTGGTATAGCTGAGAAAAAAAAGTTGCTACAAATGTCTTAATTTCTGTAGTTATTGGCACTCGATAGAAAAAAAAAGATCTTATTGAGAGATAATCTTCTTGCCAACTGTGATATTCTGGTTCCCACCCTACTGACATGATTCTCATGATGGCTCATTGATCCAATTAAGCCTCACTTATCCATTCCAGGTAAGTTTTAGTGCTTAAATAATTAAACGTCTGTTAACTACTTTTGATGGAAATCTTGAATCAATAAAGAAAAAAAAAAACCAAGGGTGACCTTTATGGACAATTATCATATTATGCAGTAATACAGTGATGTTTCTGGGCATTAGGAAGTGTATGTGACTTAACTTGCCTTTTTACTAAATGCCCTGCCCAACAAATTGCAAAACCGTCCTATATCTTTATATAACGTCCTTCATATGGAATACCAGTGCCTTCAAGAGCTATGAAAATAACATAGATATCAATAATGGCAATAGTAATGATAACGCTAATAGCATTACTGAGCAGTTACTATTTGCAATTTAACTGCATTAATTCATTTAATCCCAACTAAATGCCTTTGCAATACATACTATTATTACGCCCATTTCACAGATGAAGTAAGTAAGGCACAGAGAGGCTATGTATCTTATCCAAGGTCAAAAAGCTAGCAAACGGCAGAGCCAGGATCCATATGAGGGCAGCTACGCTCTACAGTCCATACTCTTCTTTTTTAAGATTTGTTTGTTTATTTATTTGAGAGAGGGGAAAGGGACAGAGGGAGAGTGGGAGAGAGAGAATCCCAAGCAGACTCCCCACTGAGCCAGGAGCCTGACACGGGGCTGGATCCCATGACCCTGAGATCATGACCTGAGCCGAAATCATGAGTTGGACACTTAACTGACAGAGCCACCCAGGCGCCGCTCTACAGTCCACACTCTTAACACCGTGGAGCTACACAACCCAGAAAGCGAAGTAATGGTGGAAATGTTGAGAGGGTCTATTTCAGAACTCAACACAAAACCTAAGTTTGGGACTCGGGGGCACAAGGACCTCCAGCCTCTAAGGGTGTGAAAACCCCTGTGCTCCCTGGGAAGACACAGGTTACAGAAAAGCCTGGAAATGGATATTTAAAGGCAAGGGGCAGAATGGGAACTGAGTCAAGGACAGACTGACCCTCAAATGGATGCGTGGCATGGGGGAAGGGGGAGGGATCAACGATGCCTCTGGGGTTTCTGGTTTGGGATGTTTGCAGAGGGATGGTGATGGCTCTAGGCAGGGTTGGATCCTTGGTGTCAGAGGTTAAGGAGGACCAGGGACAGATGTGGCACATGTACTTCTTGTGACAGAGGAGAAGGGGAACTTGGCATTTGGGGAAGAGGCAGACTGATGGGTGACCAAGCAGACAGTACTGGGAGTTGACCTTACCTAGTACTGGGGAGTGTGAGAGTGGGCATCACGTGGCTACTCAGGCACAGCAGGTGCACAAAGGAAGGACTGGATGCTTCCTCTTAATCTTTATGCCATGTCCACATCTGACTTCTATTACCCGCAAGACCAGCAAAGCCCAGGCTTAGAGGGCGGGTCTCACTATTGCGAAGAGCAGTACATCTCAATTTCTACTGGGAGAGCAGCTACCCTGCTTAGGGGCACTTTCACATAATAATTTGGAAGGCAAGCTGAGTTTAGACCAAAGATGAGATGCTAGAATTCAGCCCCTAATAGTTCTATAGAACTTTTCCACTGCCCTGCACTAATAAGGTCACCTCAACCCCTGCGGTGGCAATGGAGACCACGTGGGGAGGAGTAGTGAGGAACTCCTACTTCTCCCAGCCAGGGACGTATCATTCTAGTGAGGATCCAGAACCCCCACCCCACCCCCAGAGCAGTAACGAGGAGCCCCTCCCTTTGAATGTCAACAGAGGCCAAGTGGGGAACCTGGACTTCTACCCCCTCCTGGCACTAACGAGGCAGTACCTTGCAATCTCTGCCAGGAGTGAGAGAGGAAGCTGAACCAGAAGGCTTAAATAAGATCGAGACTCATAACATAATGCTGAAAAGGCACGGGAGTCAACTGAAAATCCTTCATCGTACCAAGAACGAGAAAGATCTCACAACACATTCAAAAGACCATCAAGAGATGCCAACACCAAAATGACAGAGACTTTAAAAATATCCAATAAAGATGTAAAAGAAGCCAGCATAAAAAAGCTTTCGACAAGCAATTATAAACTGGCGTGACACAAATGAGAAAACAGAAAGCCTCATCAAAGAAAGAGAAAGGAAAAAGCAGAAGATATAAAGAAGAACCCAATGGAAATCTTAGAACTGAAAAATACAATAACCAAAATAAAAAGCTCAACGGATGGGCTCAAAAGCACAATGGAGGGGACAGAGGAAATAATCAGTAAACTGGAAAAGAGAACAGGAGAAATCACCCAATCTGAATAACAGAAAACAGACACACACACACACACACACACACACACACACACACACACCCCGCCAAAATGACCGGATCCAAGATTTGAAAATCTTTCCCCGTTCCGTTAGCTTGCTTTTTCACTCTAAGTATGGCCTTTGCTGCACAAAAGTTTTTAAGTTTGATGGAGCCCCATGTGTTTATTTCTGCTTCTGTTGCCTGTGCTTTTGGTGTCACCTCTCTCTCGTTATTTCTTTCTTTCTTTCTTTTTTAAAGATTTTATTTGTTTGACAGAGAGAGACACAGCGAGAGAGGGAACACAAGCAGGGGGAGCGGGAGAGGGAGAAGCAGGCTTCCCGCGGAGCAGGGAGCCCGAGGCGGGGCTCGATCCCAGGACCCTGGGATCACGACCTGAGCCGAAGGCAGACGCTTAACGACTGAGCCACCCAGGCGCCCCTATTTCTTTTTTTTTTTTTAATTTCAAGTTTTTATTTCAATTCCAGTTAGTGAACATACAGTGTTATATTCGTTTCAGGTATTAGAATGTAGTGATTCAACACTTGCGTACACACCCCGTGTTCATCACAAGCGGACTCCTTACTGCCCATCCCCTCTTTCCCCCACCCCCTGCTCCTCCCCTCTGGTGACCAGCAGTGCGTTCTCTATGGTTAAGAGTCTGTTTCTTAGTTTGCCTCTCTGTCTTTTTTCCCTTTTGCTCATTTGTTTTGTTTCTTAAATTCCACATAGGTGTGAAATCATATGGTATTTGCCTTTCTCTGACTTATTTCGCTTAGCATTATACTCTCTAGGTCTATCCATGTAGTTGCAAAGGGCAAGGTTTCATTTTTGATGGCTGAGTAATATCCCATTGTGTACACACACCACCTCTTCTTTATCCATTCACCTATCAATGGATACTTGGGCTACTTCCATATCTTGGCCATTGTAAATAATGCTGCCATAAACATAGGGGTGCATGGGTCCCTCTGAATTAGCATTCTTGTAGTCTTTGGGTAAATATCCAGTAGTGCAATTACCGGATCATAGGGTAGTTCTATTTTTAACTTTTTTTTCCTATTTTTAAGTTTTTGAGGAATCTCTATGCTGTCTTCCCCAGTGGCTGCACCAGTGTCATTCCTTACAACTGCATGCGAATCTACAGTTATCTGAAAATAAAAGGCCGTCTTAAAAAATAGAAACATAATACCATTAACAGTCAAAGTGGAGATTATCTAATCTTTCACTTTATAGTTGGGAAAACTGAAGTCACAAAGGGTGAGATCGTGCCATTTGTGACATGGATGCTACCATGCTAAGTGAAATAGGTCGGACCGAGAAACAGAAAAACCATATGATTTCACTCATATGTGGAATCTAAAAACACAAAACAAATGAATAAACAAACAGAAAGCATAATCAGACCTATAAATCCAGAGAACAAGCTGATGGCTGCCAGAGGGGAGGGGGGTGGGAGGGGTGGGTGAAATGGGTGAAGGGGCGTGGGAGGTACAGGCTTCCAGTTATGGAATGAACACGCCACGGGGATGGAAGGCACAGCATGGGGAACGTCACGAATGGTATTGCAACGGTGCTGTTATGGGGACAGAGGGCAGCCACCCTTGCGGGGAGCACAGCGTAAGGTATAGACTTGTCCAGTCACTATGTTGTACACCTGAAACTAATGTAACATTGTGTGTCAGCTATCCCCATGTAAAAACATTTTTTAAGAAAAGAAATCATTAACTAATAAATTTATTTGAATTTATAAATAATTTAAACAAATCCACAAAATATAGGTACTTTCTATTGGTGCCCTTATTAATCTCAAAGACATAACCTATATTTTATGTCAATGACAATCACCTTTGAGAGGACATTTTTAGAGTGGACTAAGAAATAAAGTCGGTAGACTATATACAAAATAATCATGCTAATCCATTTATAATGACCCATTCTTAACCTGCTTAAACTTGCAACATTTGAAAGAATTGTTTTTTCAGTACATGTAGTACAAACACTATAGCACTAAAAATCTTACGCTTTTAATGACTAGATGAAAACTCAAAGGTTGAAACTTTTTGCAGAAATTAAGAAACTCCATCGAATAAAAATGATCCCAACTTTACAACTAAAAGGATACCTACACCACATGGTACGACTATATTGCTCCAAACAGATGCGGCTCTTTCAACGAGGAAAAAAAAAATCTCTACACACATTTTCAGTGATATCTCAGTAGCAGCTTCTGGAGTCGCTCCTTGTAGAATTTTACCATGGAAACGACAGCTTCTACGACTTAACTTGCCTAACACAGATGCCTCCGGAGCATTTAAGATTCCTTTATGGGGGAACGAGTGGGAGCCAATACCCCGCAAGAAGCCCTATTTTCTGGAGAAAACCATCAGATTCTTGGAGCATTAACCCCGATCAATGGAATTTTTGGTCCCAAATTAGTCAACGGAACAGCCAAGTCACTTGAAACTGGGGGCGGGGGGCGGGGGTGTGGTGGGGAACGTCAGCGCTGGTACTCGCAGCCTAAAATGCGACAGGAGCCACACCAGAGGCTAAGTGTCTTTTCGGTCTGATGCAAAAACAAAAACAAAAACAAAACAAAACAAAACAAAAGTAACAAAACGAACAGAACAGAAAACAGTGTGCAAATTCTATCCTTCCAAACGGATGTTTATCCTTTTCTATATCCCGGTATCAATTATTCTTTGACTACATTTAAAATGCTTAGCCGTTCTCCTATTTTTCATTTCTGTTGCATTTTAAAGACGATGAAGTGGCATATACTTTACTTACCTAAAAGAGGGAGTAAAACCGGGTAGTTGTACGGCATCACAAAGAGGTTTACACAAGTTAAAGTCGTACTGGCTTTTAAATAACCAAATGGATAGCCAAGTTCATTGTATTTTCCACTGCTAGTAACAAATACCTAAGAACATGAGATCAGACACAGTTATGACTAAATAAATGAGGATCAGACACAGTTATGACTAAATAAATGAGGATTTTATGTGAAACCAAACTCCCAGCAACATTCCAGAATGACATCTAAGGCACAGCTTAACTATAATGTAAAAATGGCAATAGCGCCCTTAGCCTGGGGTCATGTCCAAATAGGCCATACTAAATAAGAACGTTCTGACTGCATTTCTTTATACATTATATTAAGAACTGAAACCGGACTATGCGGTCACCATTCGGAGACCACGGGCTACATCAACAATACCCAAATATTTACTTGGTTAGCACAATGGCAAACGAGGCTGAAATACCACTAAGTGATACCAGCCATGAAAAACAAACAGACTTCTCAAAAGAACAAGTGGTGACCAGAGTGGGGACTTGAGAAAAATGGAGCATTTTTCATCGGGTAAATACATATCGAGTGGCCTATTATGAGCCGGACACCGGTGCTAATTATTTGGAGGCAGCAAGGAGATGCTTTGGTTCAATCTGGAAGGCATTTTCTCTTCTAAATGATGCTGGTAGAACAAACATTCAGTAACGATCAAAACATTAATCTTTATTCCATGTGACTACCATCTTATTCCTCGCTGATGATTCGTGATTCATCACGAATTGAATATATATTGAATATATATATATTCAATATATATTATATGGTCAGGTCCCGTACACTTGATATGCGGGGCTGATGTCCTCTGGGTACCACTTTTTCCTCTCTGTTCCCTGTTTCCTCTTTGGCCCAAGTTAGGGCACAGGTATATACTTTTAGGGACCTAGACCTTTGCCTTTCCCGAAGTCCTTCAGCAGGATCATTGAAGGCAAAAGTCAAACCGTGATGGTGAACAGAATCCATTCACCTTGCTAATTCCTGGTACCAGCCATATCACCTACCAGTTGACTAAACTCTTGCTATATTTAGTCATAGCTAAGAATAAATCTTCCCTGTGTCTTTCGTGACCCCACAAAACAATGAGTCGTGCTGGTGCCATAAAACAGGACTCATCTACTAGATTTCATGTCATAATTTGAACCTTAATAGAAACAAAGAAGTGTAGTAACACATAGTGGATTTCCCCCTATTTCCTAAGTATGTAGAACAGATGAGGGGGGAAATCATCATAAAGGATTAAAAATGTTACACACAGCCATTGGGGGTCAGGCCTAGGAGGCCCACGAGAGGTGAAACACTGTTTTTTGTTCCTCTCTCCCTTTCTCTCTTTCTTCTCTCCCTCCCTCCCTTCCCTCTCATAAGCCCCCTGAGTTTTTCCAAATTCCTTATCACCTGCAGATTCATAGAATTGGGGGGGGGGATTCAAAGGGATCATTAGAGACCATCTTGTCTAGAGAAAGTAAGTGTCTGGCCCAGGACCACATTACTGGTGGCAGACGTAGGGTTGGAATCCAGACTCCATTATGATTTAGCCAAATTTCCTGGCTCCTGGTTCATCTTATTCCTTTTCACTCCCACTAATTCCTTGCCTTCAAACTAAACCAAAGTCACATAAGGTACAGGAGATAGGCATATGGCCTATTTGAGGGGTGGTGCAGGAAGCGAGGGCAGGATGTCTTATGTGCCTTTGGAGAAGCTTTACAAGAAATGTGCTATACAGAAAAGAGGGCTTCTTTTTAGGGAATAGGTATGATTTGTGATTGTATTTGCTTGTGCAAAATTTGTGTCAATCCATGAAGTCAACCTCCTATCATGGTTTTGAGCTAACATTCTATCATCCGTATCTCTACATTCCTAGCACATTTCCGGGGCATTGTATTGTTAACATAAACATACATTCAGAGAAGTGCATGAGTCATAGGTATATAGCTAAATGAATGCTCACAAAGTGAAAGCACACGTGTCATCAGCACCCAAATCAAGAAATAGAACACAACCAGAGAGAAACCCTTTCACGTCCCTTGCTGGTCACTGCTCTGCACCCCCAAGAGAAACTACCAACCCGACTTCTGACAGAGTCAGCCCGCTTTGCCTCTTTTCGAGCGTAGATAAAATAGAATCATAGGATATGGGATCTTTGATGGCTGGCGTCTTCCACTCAATATTATATTTATGAGATTGTTCTGTTTCTTACACTTTTACATTCTTGCTTCAAGTGTGTTTCTTTTCTCCTACCCAGTTTTAGCATCTTTGGAGAATTTAAGTAGCTTAAAGACAACTAGTAGCAATAATCTCACATTTTAGGATGAAACAGATGGCAGTCTAAAAGTGTTTCTTGCGTAAATAGAACCTAACAATTACTGATTGCTATATGGTGCTGCGTTTAGAAATAGAACAAACATACTTTCAGCGTAGGACTTTCCTTATTATATCCAAATAAAAGGGCTGTGTGACTGCCATGTCTGGATTTTTACAAACTAATATCCAAAGGTGAGTCTATTAATAAATCAGCAAGCCCTTCCGGCTGAAGTATAATGTTTGGAAGAGCTGGTAACGTGCATTTGCCGCATCCAAGTAAAATCCATGTTACACACACTGATGTGCTTTGTACAGGAAGAGAAGTCTGACTACACGACAGTAACACAAAAAGTGGTTTCAGGGCTTATGGGGTTTTTTTGTGTCAAAAATATCTTGTACACCTGAAACTAATATTACACTGTACCGTTAACTACCTGGAATTTAAAGAAAAATGTTAAAAAAAATTGATCTTGTACTTCCAATCTGTCAAGTTCACACGAAGCTTCAGCTGCAGAAGCCACCTTTGAAACTTCTTCAAAGAATTCCCAGATCCCAGAGTGGTTACAGACATTTGGCCAACAGGTAAGGGTAAGTACCTGCCAGCAGGTATGGGGAGACTTTCGTTCCAGGATGTACTGAGTTAAGGGTGAAGGTTCAAGTTCATATTTGTCAAAAGGAAGTTTGTCTATTACCATTGGCTCACAATCTACGCAGGAGAACCTCACAACAGGATGAGATGTTCGTGGAGGCTAAAAGACAAGAGGGGAAGATACGGTCCGTTACCAAAGCGAACTTACGTTTCTGACAAATCCACAACCCCTTCCGTGTTTTGTGAAACCATCGCTGAGATACACACCAGTGCTTTGAAAAAGAGGGCATCGCCAACAGCGTCCATCTGGGGAAGGCACGGGGACTCTTTAGCTCTACCATCTACTTGGCATTGGGAGGAGGAAAGGTGAACTAGAATGCTCATAACTACAATTTCAGTGAAGTAAAGATGACAGGTGCTTTGGATACGGTTAGGAAGTCACTAATGATCCATAGAATGAACCCTGATTTTCAGATCCACTTTGCAACCTCCAAGCATGACCTGCCCTTCATTCCTTTGTACGATGGGGTTACAGATAGTCCAGATGCTGCTAGCGAAGAAGAAATCCATGAAGCTGTCAGATGAGCTAATGACAGGGCTAGAGCCACTAATAAGCAAGCAGAAAAACTGTAAAGCCATGGAAAGGGCAAGGCAAGTACCACAAATGAGCCAGTTACGACACCCAGGACCAGTGGAAATTTCTCACACCTGCAAGCTTGCCTCAGGACAGTTAGAGCCGAGGATGCTCTGGGCGGGCTGCAAAGGCCTATGTGCCTGGGGGACCAGAGCGGACTGGTAGAGCTGAAGAGATGAGGAGACAGGACAAATCCCAGGGACAAGGGTGAGACGTGGTGTGCCCTCTTCTTGCCGAGAGATCTCTCAGGCTAATAGAAATATGACAAAACATCTCCGTTTCCCTTATAAAGGGGAAAAACATACTCCTTTGCCTTTGTGATGTACACACCTACAAGATGTTTGAGGAGCTGAGGAAAACAGCCATCAAATGTGCTTTTAAAGCTGAGGCGATGGTAACGGGGGTGAGGTGTGAGTTAGCTGGAATTTCTTTCATCCCAGTTTTTCCTTTTTTTAATATTTTTACTTATTTGAGAAAGAGAGAGAGAGGGAGAGAGAGCGTGCAAGCATGGGGAGGAGAGGCAGATGGAGAGGGACTAGCAGACTCTGCGCTGTGTGGAGCCCCACACGGGGCTCGATCCCACGACCCTGAGATCACGACCTGAGCTGAAATCAAGAGTCAGTCGCTTAATTGACTGGGACATCCAGGCACCCCTCCTGATTTTCATTTTAATTAAACCTGAGAAATATTTCTGGCTTCTTCGATTTAAACCGATTTTTAAAACGCCATAAAGACACAAGTGAAGCCCTGTCACTAGCAATAATGACATAAATTCGTAACTAAAACATTCACTCTGGGGTTTGGAGCTAAGAGCAACCGGGCACTGAGATCTGCTCAGTGTGTCACCTTGGAGCCCTGAGGGAAGGCGGAGGAGATATACCCTCCCCCACAGCAGGGGCGGAAGTGGCTCTTCAGTCCTATATTCTCAGGGCATCTCCTGGGAAAAGGAGCCTAGAAAGAGTAATCCAGAAGAAAATACAGTTCATGTCAGAAATTTCTAAAACGCACACAGAATGTAGATTGGCTGACCCAGGAAGGTGCTGAACTGAAGGCGTAGTGATCATTTTGTGCCCCTCCCCCCACACCAGAAGGCTCACTCTGGCCTTTGTGCAGAGGCTTGCGGGAGGAAGATGAAGGGAGAGTGGGTTCCATATGCTTTCCCTCATTAGCAGACACCCCTCTCCCCCCCAAAAAGCTGATTCATCTGGTACTAGGAACAACCACAATGTCAAACCCTCTTCTCCCAAATGCAGTGAACAAAAAGAAAAGTCCTCGCTTAGAGATCATTTTTCAAATATTGCTTAATTATCCATCACCGAAAGGTACACTGCCAAGGAACGCAAGTCCATGGATTACAAAAAGATGAAAAGCAGGTCCACAAAGTTCCACTACATGTCTAATGACTCCCCAGGAGGAAGCAGAAGAGCTTCTGTTTTGAATGTGTTTCTAGAACCTAGGCAAGGTGCAAGCTAAGTTTTCATTTCCTGAGGATGTACACGACAAACAATGTTAGTGCTCTTTGGATGTGGCGTTTCCCGTGTCAATCAAGTCAGCTGCTGGGAAATAAAAACCAAGCCACAGATTGCGACGCCGTCAAAAATAACAACACTTTAACATCCAAAGTGGGCAGTTCAAGTAGCAAAAGGCAACTAAAAGAAAGAATGCCAGAAGGGCAAGGAAGTCCTCTCTTGTTTTTAGGTATACAAGCTTAGACTTCCAGCCAGAGAGAAAAGGTATGGCTTAAAAGCCTGGGATCGAGTCCCACATCGGGCTCCAGTCCCACATCGGGCTCCGGGCTCAGCGGGGAGCCTGCTTCTCCCTCTGGCCCTCTCCCCTCTCATGTTGTTTCTCTCTCTCTCTCTCTAATAAATAAATAAATAAAATCTTAAAAAAAAAAAAAGCCTCAAAGCCATTTTACAAGGGTCACTGTAATCAGCAAACTGAAAATCCGGAATGATGTTTACCTTTTTGTTTTATGACACTTACTAGTGAAGGTAAATTCTGATCTGGCCAAAAAGATTCCGGAATTGGCCAATGTCCAACAGGAACACCAGTCTTAGAGTTAGGTCGTACATAAATGAGCTTATGACAACTATGCCATGGTTGAGCAGCAAATGAATTGCCTGGCCTGGATGAATCCATAAGTCCATCTAAAAGGTAAACAAAGACAGATACTAAGGCATCAATTTCTTTTTACAGCTGCTGATCTTCTTGCACAAAATTTTCAGCTCCAAGCAAAGTACAAAACCAGCCAAAATGATAATTCGTGAAAAAATGAGAGAAACAACAGACTCTATCAGGATTTCTGCATGTTCTCTCTAGCATTTTTCATCTAACCCATCCCTCTAATCCAACACCCCACTCCCATCCTTAACTATGCCCCGAACACCAAGTTATATGGAAAACTATTATAAAACCAGTTCTCAATTTTCTGATTTTGGACACATAAATTACCCCCACCAAACCACTAGAGTTATTTTTTCAAATTAGGTAAATGAAATGGCTCATCCCTTGGTATAGTTTTTACATTTTTGGGATCCGACAAAATAGGTCATAAATTCCATTTAGATTTTCTTTCTATTCCCAGTCAGATGGGGGGAAAAAAAGTATTCTTTACTAAACAGACCCAATGACCACAAAGGCAAAATAAAAACAATCCAGATTCACTCAAAGATAGAAGGAATGTTGACAATACAATCTACATATATAGTTGGGGGAGGGAACATAAAGCAAATGCATCGAGTTTATTATTGACAAATTCATGATAGTTTCCCCAGCCACCGTTAAAATTCCACGGAAGCTGGGCATTGTATAATGCTGAAGGATGTATCCCGAATATATCTGAATTGTTTAAACTAGCATATTTAATTTGCCCACCAAAAGAGGGCAAGGCAGAGTTATATAACTTTAATGCAATGATTCAATAGTCTATATTTGTAAAAGAGACGTTTTAATGATTTGAGTCATATTTCTTAAATTACAGGTCATTTGATTTACTTATTTAAGTGTCACTTTAAACAAGTAATTACTTTATGCCAGGAGATTTACTAGGGTCCATGGATCTCTAGGGAATACGTGTAATAGCTTCAGGGGACCAAGAGACCCCCTGAAGTTGAGCTCACAATTCTGGGGACGTGCATCTTTCTGCGGAGAGAGTTCTTAGCTTTCTTCAGAATCTCAAAGGCTAAGAACCCTGGGCAAAGGGGAAATGGAGCTAGAAAGAAAATCTTAGCTATTTACAGGACACCAAATCCAATAGGCTTTCCATAGGACAGTTCCCAGTTCACATTAAGATAATGAACACAGAAGTATGGATGGAACCGTCAATCATTAGCAAGAGAACATGTCCTTCCTCAATTAATTTAATGAATTTCAAACAGGCTGTGAGGCCTCAGTCTTCTGTGGTGGGTGTTCTTAAAAGTGGCGTCCAAGAAACCCTAGAATTAAATACCAAACTGTATTTGTGTGGCCCATGTCCATTATTCTAGGGAGAGAGGTCTCTACGTTTCCAACAGCTTCTTAAAGGTTTCTGGGAACTAAACATCAAAAAGGTCAGGAACCACAGGATCCATGGCTTCAGACAGAAGCATGCGTCTTTCTGAGCAGCCCCCACTGATTGTGGCCACGCAATGCCAACGTATGGATCAGGTGAGACAAGCACCATGGGTAGTGATGTGTGTGAGCGCCCAGGAACGAGGAAAAGCAGCCTTGCAGAGTGCTCCCAGGGAGGCTTGCGGGGCGGGGATGACGTGAGGGAGAAGACCCTTCCCCTATACAACCGTACTTCTGTGCTCAACTATTTTGCGATGCTGAACTTTCTGTAAAATGTCACTTGAAGAGAAAAGTTTCAGCAGTTAAAAAGTGGGCGGGAAAATCCCGGTGCAGGATCTTATAGGACATTAAGCAGTTTCTGGACAAATATTCACAATCTCTTGCTGACATGTGGTGACAAACACGGATTTCCTAAAGATTGCTTGGCACATTTGGGGCTCACAAGACCAAAACCAGGTTACTAATTACGTGGCACTCCGAAGTGATTCTCTAGCTATTTTGTGAATTGAGAGGTGAATAATGCAGTGTATCACCAGACTGGGACCAGGGGATATGAAAAGGGTAGGGGAAAGGAAGAATTTTCGTAAGAGGATTTGACATTAAATTAAAGTTGTTAGAATTTGACCACCCAGGCAATGAATGAATGGCAACTGTTTGGACGGATGTGTGTAACCCCATGAATGCGTGTAGACAGTAAAGACCGTATCTGTTACGAGTTTAATGTCTTCCCCATCTCCGATCATTCTCCAGGGTAAAAGGAAAAAAGTCATCTACTGTACCTTCTCCAACAGGAAGTGGATCTGGTCCCGTTTTTTCAAAGTTAATAACTACACCGCTCTGAATTTTCTGAACTAGAGATTCTAGACACTGATTCAACATCCTTTGTGTTCTAACACAGTAGGAGCGACCTATACCAGAAGGAAGAACAAACAGTGTGAGTTTGATCAAATAAAATGCGACTTAACAATATAAGCATTTGAAATCCTAAAATATATCTCGAACGGATCATAACTACGTTGGCAGCAAACCTCACACTCATGATGAGAAGCAGCAGCAGAGCTAAAAGATTCGGGAGGAAAGCAGGACAAGACAGAATATGGCGCTTAAGAGGAACCATACCCTGCTGCTCTGGATTCTTCCTTTAGAAATATGAGATATTGCCAATACCTCCTGTGACTTCACACATCTGAGTGATGGCGGACTCATCAGTCGGTACACTGCCTAGTTGCTCTGGTTCCGTAGAAGCCAATCCAGGCAAACGCAACACCAGGGCAAATAACCTTTGATCCCAACGAAAAGGTTCTTTGGTTAGTTCACTTCCGGGCAGAGGAGAATTCAAAGGGAGATGAAGCTGATAAGGCAAAAGTTGAGAAGTTTCATCATAACAACCCGTGCAACAGTGAAGAAAAAGTTAACAGGGTCACTTTTCTTTCATGGACTCAACAATCTTTCAGGGCTCGTGAAGATGGAAGGTTTGATCAAACTTATTCTTAACTGGCAACGCGGGCCTCCCACAGAAATAGCGGCATGTTCTCTGCCATTTAAGTGAAACTTAAAAAAAAAAATGAAATCTCACCTCTTCTTGAACACCAGCAGTACTTGTTAACTTGTTTCCATCTGTGATGGTAATTAAAATAGATGGTTCTAAAAAAAATGGATTTCTCCCCTAAAATACATTTAAAAAGTATTAGAGCCATGTAAAGTAATAAAATCGTATTTAAACTTTTTTTTTTTTTTTTTTTTTTTACATTTGCCTTGCCAGGGATCTCTCAAGTGTGTGATAAAATTTGCCTGGATAAGTAAGGCAAAGATTAGGGACTGAAGCGGGTGGGAATCAAAATAAGGATCCCTGCTGAGGTAACATTCAGAATAAACTGAGGAATTCATATCATTCAGGAGCTCCCCAAACTATAACATCCAAATACTCCTCTCCCTCTGCTTTCCAAGCAATCATAAAAGAAAGATCTTAAAGACAGTATAAGGGAAGCAGCATCCACACCCGTGAATCCGTTCACCTGAGTCAAAATCCTGGCACAGACTGGGGGACAGTAGTGACTTATGCTCTGGAGCCGGGACAGTGACTCTGGTTATTGTGCGCAGAGTTTTCTAGAGTAAGGACAACAGGAGCACCAGATGCTATCTTGCCTTTCTCTTATTCTAGAGCTTTTCCATTGAATTGGGAGAGATGAGGGAGTTCAGGACACTGACAATTTCTCTTATAAAGGCCTCGTTCCAATATTTCTCAGCAATTTAGTCATTCCATTCTCAGATAGCTGATGATCTGATGGGGAGGCAATTTTCACTACATATTTTATGATCAAGCCACATACAAGGACCCCCCCCCACCCCAAAAGAGGGCTCTTTTTTAAAGCAGGTATTTAAAAGATACGGACTTCCTTTTGGCAGTTGTGAAAAGTAGCAGAAAACTCGGTAACCACGCCCAATTTTAAACTCTTACCCCAAGTCACCAAAATAAATTAGCTGTACTCACTCAAAGTTTTTTTTTACCTGTCCATAATTGTCTATTCCAGATATTAATCTATTGAGATTTAACAAATCAAATGAGGATCTTAGAGCCTGACCAAGAGTAGTCAGTCCAGAAGCCTGAAGATTTTTTAGTTCACTCATGAATGTTGCGTGATTTTCCTTCCAACCAGCCTGAAAACCAAACATTTACAGAGAAATTCCCGATTATACAATGAACAATATATAAAGTGCAAGCAACCACTAACCTCTAACAAATTAATAGTTCCTTGATCTAATTCTATTCTATGTCTTGACTGACCAAGTGGAACTAAAGCAAGCAATCAGTGGGGCGCCTGGGTGGCTCAGTTGGTTAAGCGACTGCCTTCGGCTCAGGTCATGATCCTGGAGTCCCGGGATCGAGTCCCGCATCGGGCTCCCTGCTCAGCGGGGAGTCTGCTTCTCCCTCTGACCCTCCCCCCTCTCATGTACTCTCTCTCTCTCTCTCTCTCTCTCATTCTCGTTCTCTCAAATAAATAAATAAATAAATCTTTAAAAAAATAAATAAAGCAAGCAATCAGTTTCAGAAAGATCTGTCAGCATTAATGACCAACAGCAAAGATGCAAACAGTGCATTCGTCCATTATGGCTGGAAGGCTCTGGCTCAAGAAGTCCAATCTTCTGTTCAGGTCCAATCGTACCTACCCAAACACCTCAGTATTTACCTTACTTTGACATGGATGATGAGCATGAAGTGAGGAGGAGAGGAAGGACTATTTTTAAATGCACTGTCCTTGATAGAGACAACTTGTTCTTAACTGTCTGATCTACTTGAACTTTTCTAACCAAGATTCTTCCGCCCAAACAATATTTTCACTTTAAATAAGAGTCAAGGGGGAATTCTAGGAATAGAGCCACAACTATTTGGAGACAACCCTTCTGGCATCTTCAAACATTCAGAAAGCCCCAAATCCAGGAAAGCGGGGAGAAAGAAATCTAAAAAGTTCTGGCAAAGAAGCAGCACCCCCTAGGCACCCCCAGCAGCTATGGACAGCGGCCAAGAACCAGAGACCCAAGGCCAGCAGCCAACATGCTGTGATTGAATGGTTTGTAGAAGAGAAAGAAAAGATCATGGTGACTGGTCAGTCACGGCCACAAAAACAAAGCAGCACCAAATGCAAAGAAGAGAAGCCAAAAGAAGACTTGGCAGCTAAAAGCGGGTCACAGAGAAGGCCAGCCAGGGAGAGAGCAAACAGCACACAGCTTGGCAACTTGGTGGGAGGAATGGCCACCTGGGTCTCGGTAGCCCCGAGGGCAGCAGTGTGAGATGCTGAATGCTGAAGTCATGCCAACTGGGCCAGTACAACTGGATGTGGAAGCAAAAGCAAATAATAAGCGATAAAGCATTTAAATGTCATGTTTAGCCGAAGGCATCCTGTCCATTATCCACGCAACCATAGCAAACACTATCTTCGCTAGTTTCCCAGTCTCCAGAAGCAGTTTGGGTCAGGATGAGTGGGAGACAGACGGGGCGGGAGGGGGCCAGAGTCTGCGTGACCTGGAGCGAACCTGTTGGCTCTGAGGACCTAAATTGTATGCTCTGCAAATGAAGAGGGTTAAGCAAGCTGGGATACTGTGTGAGGCTGCGCAAAACACAACCCAAGGGAGAGGTCATTCCTGTTGGAATCCGTGAGAATGGCGCCCCCTTCCACTGAACAGTCCAGAACCTGGTTAAGATCCAGTCCAGTCCAATAGTCTGGGATTCTGTGAAATTAAAGATGTGCTTAGTTGTCCTTTAAAAAGACTCCTAACATATCCTATAGAGCGAAGGATCTAAAGGTGAAACCTTTCCACATGCTCCTTTGGCCACACTGTGGGTATGACTTCTAGCGCCCAGGCAAAGTAGAGCATGAGAACAATTCCTTGTGGCCCCCAGAAAATCTTGCTGGATTAGACAAACTCAGCTTTACTTAAAAGGAAGGCTTGTGGTGGGACTTGTCCTCACCAAATACCTAGAAACATCCCCAGCAGGTTACAAATCACACTGAGTTCAAAAATAAGCTTTCTTCCTTGTGGCCAAAGGGAAAGGTCCGCCGTTGGGAGGGACAGAGCAAGTCCTTCCTTCAGTCAACACATTTGCACGGGCCAACGTTACACGCCGGGGATATGGAAAGGGCTCAGTCCTCCAGGAGCTCCTGCCACAGAGGAATGAGAAATGCAGTTCTACAGGCTGAAGGGACAAGTGGCCAGAAAGTCGGGGAGGGCTTCTCACCGAACACGGGGCATGTGCGGAAGAGCGCGGGGCATCCCGCCCTGATGGTGGGAGTGGAGGGGCGCACCAAGAAAGAGAACGAGCGTCCATAGAAGGCTAGGGCTTCGTGGGGAACCGCAAGTAATTTGATTATCATTGCTCTGGGTACATGGCGGGAGGCGAGGCCAGTAAGTGGGGCCCTCACTGTACGGTGCTTTGTACGTTGTGCTCGGTAGTTTGGATTTTATCTGTTGGCTCTGGGAATGACTTGAGGTTTTTAATTAGGGGAGGGGCATGATCAGATCTGGATTTTAGCAAGATCATTCCGCTGGGGAGCTGGAGAATAAATTGGGGGGTGGAGGGGAGGCTGAAGCTCGAGGCAGGGAAACTGGTTTGGAAACTGTTGCAACAGCTTATGGGAAGAGTGATGAAAGCCTGAGCAAGAGTGGCGGGGAGGGAGAGGAGGCTGCCGATGAACAAAGTGTTTCAGAGGCGGAGTCAGAAGTTCTTAGGAGCTAATTAGAAGGGCTGGGTGAGGGAGAAAGGTCGTCCATTAAGTTGAGCTTTGTGGCCTGGGCAAACCTGAGAATGGACCGTCGTTCACCCACAAGCCACTTTATAAAGTTGACTTCTTTTTCAGAGTTACTTCACTATAGTGAGCACTGAACTCCCGGGAGCCACAAAGTAGTTCAGGGCATGAGCAAAGAAAAATTAGCTGACTACTTGATTTGGGGAAGGGCTGAGATAAGACATGAGTACCACGTAAGCAAGCACCCTGTAACTCATCCATATTTAAAATAATGTGTCCTGATTGTTCATCATCTTACTAATCAATCTGTCAGAATAATTGCCCTTTGAGTTTCCCCTTATACTATGAATTTTGAAAGCATTTTACAAATCGTTTCTGCACCTGAATCACTGGCATTGTTTTCAGGTCAATTCCAATTCTTTGCGGTGAATGGAACAGTACAAGAAATTTGGATGCTACTCCCACCTCGGTACTACAAAGTCTGGCGGCCACATGTACTACCCCAAAGCAATAAACGTCTTCGGAGCAGTCTAGCTCCTTCAAGAGAAAACCGAATGTCCCTAAATGCATTCCTCACAATGCTGAGGGGGGGGGAAAGCCTATGGATTAATCTCAATATTTAGAGAACCTTGTTCATGAGACGAATTTCTTCCCAAAAGATAATTATAAAGAGCTAGTGGCAGAAAGTAGATGTTTATATTCTTCATTCTCGTTCTCATTATACTCTTCATTGCTCGGAGTTGACTTTTTTAATAAATGAATTCAGGACAGCCCATTTACCTTCTTTTTTTTTTTTTTTAAAGATTTTATTTCTAAGTCATCTCTACATCCAGCGTCGGGCTCGAACTCACAACCCCGAGATCAAGAGTCGCACGCTCCCCCAACTGAGCCAGCCAGACGCCCCCCCCACCCCATTTACCGTCTTAATACAGTCTTTTCTTTCAACTTACTCCAAAGGTACCCTACTCTCATGTCTGTAAAATCTTGACTCATGATGATGAGTTCCATACATTCTTATGGAGCTTTGCAGCTTACTAAGCACTTTCCCATTTCACATTTGTGTAGGACAACCCTATAAAACAGGCATGGTATTACCATCCCTCTTTTGTTTTCCTAAACCAGGAAGAAGTAAGACTTAAGTAGGAGAAGCTGTGGTCAGGAAAAAGAAACCAGGAGGCTTGAATTAGTAATCCAGGCCTGAGGGAATTAGGGCCTGAATTAGGATGGGAATGAAGAGGAAGGGGTTAACTGAGAAACACTTCAACCCAACAAGGTAGGACCTGGTGACAGACAGACCGTGCATGGGCCTAAAGGAGACAGAGCAAAAGATGATGACAAAACTTCTAGCCTGGGACACCGAAGGAACAGAGGTTTGGGACAAAGGAGTAACCTAGGAGGAGTGAAATCCTAAATTAAGAGTTTACGGTCTTCCCAGGTCAAGTTTTAAATAGTCTCCCAGAAGTCAAATGATGATGCTGACGACGATGATGACGGTGCTGAATAATAATGTGAGGTAATGCATGTCTGGGCCGACGTGTCAGGACCCCACTTACGCTAAGCACAGTACCCTCCTCGTCCAGGCACCGCCACCGCCCCATCAAGTAGGTACTGCTCTTATTTCCATTTTATAGAAAGGAAGACAGAAACTCGTCCAGGTCGAACAACTAGTAAATGACACAGCCAGGATTTGAACCCAGGCAGCCTAAGCTTAGAGCCCGCCAATTTAAACCACTGTACTAGAGAACCTTCTACCTATTCCACATAGTCACCTCATAGACAAGCCTTGTTTGAGTAGCTTAAAAGTTCAAACATTTAATGAAACTTCCAAATCTCCTTTCACTGAAGCCTACTCTCCCCGATGTCTAAATGCACACCAGTCGGGTGTGCAGAGCAGTGACCCAGGACTTGGAAAACCCTGGTCTATCCTGGCCGTAACTCACTAGCGAAGCAACTGGTCCAGAGGAAGTCGGTTACCCCTTACTGGGGCTGTTGCCTCATCTAAGCAATGAAAAGGCTGAAACACCACCGCTAAGGTCCCTTGGAGATTTCCTATCTTCTAATTCCATACCGTTACATAAATCTGACTTACAGAAAGAAAACACCTCACATCTTAATAAACATGTTAATTCAGGCCTGGTTGAAATTTGTAGAGTCAACTGAACACGTCTTTGAATACCAACAGAAAAAGTATGGGCCTTTCAGTCTATCAGTGCCTTGGGTTCTATCCCAGCTCTACTGACTAGCCACTAGCTATCTGTTGCCCCTCGGATCACCACGGAAAGGAGAGAATCTGCGCTCCTTTCCCTGGAAGGGCAAAGCCTAAAAGAAATACTTTCTACTCTCCTCTGCGGCCTTACTTCCATCTTCTTATCTGACTGCTGGGTGTGGCAACAGGAAACTGGCATGCTCCCTGTAGGCCTGTTGCTGAAACTCTAATTTTCTGGTATGTTCTGACATATGTTGCTTACGGGTAGGCTCTATAGGGGAGGTCTAGCAACGTGTGAACAATTTGGGAGCTTTTGCGGAACACGCACCTAGGCTGTGTCCTCCAGTCTAGCCTTTGTCAGGAAGA
The DNA here is from genome assembly GCF_003265705.2 of Callorhinus ursinus. Classification (NCBI taxonomy): domain Eukaryota; kingdom Metazoa; phylum Chordata; class Mammalia; order Carnivora; family Otariidae; genus Callorhinus; species Callorhinus ursinus. The sequence goes on from NW_027397095.1 coordinate 59,064, forward strand.
CAGCCATTACTTAGGACTCCTGTGTCTTATTTCGTCACTGGTTTCAATGGAGGAGGGAAAGGAGGGGGTGCTATTTAGTGGCGCCCCCCAAATCTCACCATCCTAACACTTCTCCTTCCTGAGCTTCATCCCATTTTGGCCAGACCATTTCTCCGATTCATTGATTTTTATTTATTTTTCTTTTTTAAAATAGGAGAACCCTTTCCTCCGTCGAAATCGTGCCAGGAAGTGTAAACAAGTCACAGAGATAAAAGCAGATCAACTGTCCTTGAAGGGGATGTGGGAGTGGCGCTAGAGCCCTTTGGGAAAAGCCTTGCTCCATCTCTAAAGGGCACTTGTAATCCTTTTCCAAAATATAAATGACCTTGTTAGGCTTAGTCTCACGTGCAAACTTAAGGAACAGGCTGTGAATCTCGCCCTCTTAGGTAACCGAAAAACAGACTTAGGGCAGCTACAGCTCACCTTCCACAAGAGAAGTGCCCCCTTAAAAACTATGTAAATGGAATACTTCTAAATCAAGAAATAAGTGAATAATTCCAATTCTCTAGGGTGATAGCTACTGAAAGGGAATCGCAGAGAATCTTCTCAAAGAGCAAAAATAGAGCTTGTCACAAGCCTATCTGGACACTCCCCTGAAAAATAATAGTTCCACTCAGCCCAAGTCTTCAGAACTCGTTAGTAAGCCCTTCATGATGAATAAAAAGGCCTCCCTGGGATTCAAGGAGAGACAATACACACTGCTTCCCTCTCCTTGACAAGACTTTTCTTTTTTTTTAATCTTTTATTAAAGGAAATGAAATCAGCCTGGTAATATTTGCCCTTCATAATCCCAGATAGAGGGCTATCCTGGACCACGGGCTCTTCTTCGAGGTGGTTACAAACCAGATGATTAACGGATTTGAGTATTTTCCCAGATGTCGCAAGTTAAAGCCAAGGAGTTTAAATTTAGCAGGGCCACCATTTCTCCTGTTGAAAGATAAACTATTTTCCTTTTTTTTTCCATCTGCTCTCCGCAAGCCGGGGGCAAACTGGTTCTGCAGCAACTCAGACGATCAGACTAAATCAATTTCCACCGCATTTTTCGAGCAACTTACTTTCTTCTCCCATCTGACGTTCTATCAACTTTGTCACCACATACCGTTCTTGCGTTGGTAAACTGACCAGCGAGACAGAATGACATGAAGAGTAGGAAGCCCTGCTTTTCCAATCAACTCTGTCTCCCGAGGAGACGGATGACTTTTCCCTTGGTCTTTGCCCTTAGCCTTATATGGAATATCTGTGCGAATTAAAACTTTAAAACTTCTGGAGTTTTCGTCTCACAACGAAAACAGACTCTAATTCTGAGAGGTATAAGACAAGGTTTTCTTGCCCTCCTACGTAAACAGACCACTGTGATAGCTGAATCACCTTAAAACATTCAAACTTCTCTTGCAATTGTATTTACAGACCTCACACTTAGAAAAGGAGCTTGTTAAAATGGTGAACTACACATTAGGAAGACACCATATCATTAAAAGAATGGAACTGTCTTGCCTCTTGTATCTCCTTTAAAACTCTCTTCTGGTATTATATTTTCTGACTCTGACATTTTTCCCCCTCAAAACTCTAGCGATTTGGACTGATTTCACTTTGAGGGGACTCGAGGTACTGATACACTTTCAGGTTCAAAAGAGGTGGTCTATCATTCTGTGTTAGTAATACAGCTTTTTCTTATAAGATTACTGGTTTTACGAATATCCGGTTATCTTGGATTCCTTGTTGTCAAAGTCACTTCCCCAGGGGCACTTAGTGTCCTGAACTTGCTAAAAGGCTCGAAGTGCATTTATTTGATTAAATCAGTTCTCTCCCTGAGAACTCTGACTGCTACCATTCTGTGTTTCAGTCCACCAATTAATTTCCATCCACGCGCTTCAGGAAATACTACCAGTCAAGACCACACACAAGAATTCTAGCTTACTTGAGTCCTCTACATAAATAAAATCTTAAAAAAAAAAAAAAAGGTTCTTAAGAAATTGTCCCCCCTAGTACATTGCAGAAATGTATCTGACAGTGTGTGGCCTGCAGGAAAGGCCCTCGTGAGTGTCTATTTTTTTAAGATTTTATGTATTTATTTGAGAGAGAGAGCACGAGCAGGGGGAGGGGCAGAGGGAGAGGGAGAGAGCGAATCCTCAAGCAGACTCCCCACTGAGCACAGAGCCCAATGTGGGGCTTGATCCCAGGACCCCGAAATCATGACCTAAGCCAAAGTCAGACATTTAACCCACTGAGCCACCCAGGTGCCACCATGAGCACTTATTTTTAAGTAAACTGGGGAAAGAAATGATTCAGTTTGATTCTACCGACACAAAATTGTATCACCAGTCTCTTTAGAATACCTAGTATGAGGTTTTTTTGTTTTGTTTTGTTTTAATGGGTAGGATTTTAGGATTTTTTTTTTTTTTTAGTGGATAGGATTGTGATCCTAAAGATTAGTTTAAAATATCTGCAAAATGCATTTACGAGTTTTCAACTCTTACCCCAGAGAATCAGGATGAAATTATGAAGTAGCACACCTCTCACTTGAAAGCATGGTAAGATCAAAAGAAATTTGACCTTCACCAGAGGATGCTAACACATAGAAACCGAACTTTAGAAACTTTTCTCTGAGAATCAGTTGCACTGTTACTAAAGGAAAAATACTTAGAGTAGCAAAGAATTTGCCAAATTCCGTCAGATACAGTGTTAAATGCAACCCCTCTCACTCTCAGACCATTTCAACTATAGCTATTGACCTATTATCAGAAAAAGAAAAAAAAAAGCCACTGTGCAGATCACGTGTTCAACTGTTGAGACTTTGGGTTCTGATAGGAGACATTTTTATGAACACATACACAAAATAAAAATTAACAAAGGTGGCCTTGGAAAAACACAAGGACAGAAATGAGACTAAGCCACCCAAATACTGCAGAAAGAATTGAACAGAGGAGACCACAGAATGGCCGCTCATGACTTTCCAAAGATTAAAGAGCATCTCTTTCCTCCAGACTGATTTTTTAAAAGATTATTTATTTATTTATTTGAGAGAGAGAGAGAGAGAGAGAGACAGCGCCCGAACGGGGAGGGGGGTGCGGGGGAGCAGAGTGAGAGGGAGAAGCAGACTCCCTGCTGAGCACAGAGCGCAGACGCTGAGATCACAACCTGAGCCAAAACTAAGAGTCACCCAGGGCCCCCTAGACTTTTTTTTTTAATAGACTTTTTTTTAAAGATTTTATTTATTTGACAGAGAGAGAGAGAGACACAGCGAGAGAGGGAACACAAGCAGGGGGAGAGGGAGAGGGAGAAGCAGGCTTCCCGCCGAGCAGGGAGCCCGATGCGGGGCTCGACCCCAGGACCCCGGGATCATGACCTGAGCCGAAGGCAGACGCTTAACCGACTGAGCCACCCAGGCGCCCCCATTTTTCTAAAATTTAATGAATTCCATGCCTCAATTATTCCCCTGCGTGCCTTTCGGTTATACGGTCTGTCCCGTACTTTTTCCGGAAAGAACAGTGGAATTAATCTAGTCTAATCCCTTCGTTTTACAGATAAGAAAATTGACCCTATAAAAGGAAAGTGAGTTGCCCAGGGTCATGTATCTATCTCATCAGCGGCAGACTGTGGCTACGTGCTAAAGTGACACCCCTTGCCACAGGTATGTGACAGTATGTGGGGTGACCTACCAGGCAGGATGTACCATGACCACTTTCTAGAAACTGATTTTTGTCAAAGGACCTAGACTTAACCAGACTTCTAACACACAGCTCAGAAACGTCACCATGAGGTGGAGATCACAGTGTCGACACAGACGTGTGAGCTTTTAAGAAAAATGGCAGAGCTCTGCCCTGCCCATCTTCAGCTTACTCCTACAAGAAATACACCAGGAGGGACCCCCACTTTCCAATGCCGTGGCTGTATTAAAGCCTAGATAGTCTCCCCCGGAATCCTGTTGTCTCCTGTCTAGTTATGCAGGCTCCCTTTGGGCACAGACAAATGCAAAGAGAAGCGGGGCTCCTGAGGACACAGCCGTGCCTCCAGGCAACTGCAGGCCGATTTAAATCACATCTTGGTCTAGTTCAGGCTAATCAACCTCCAAAGGTCATACTCCACCCTCCTCCCTCTTCCTTTTGCAACTTCTCATCATTATAATAAAGCACCTTCTGTCACATCCTCCCCCTCAAGTCACACCCTTATTGGAATGCTGCCAGTTCACTTTCTCTCCTCCCCCCCACCAGCCTCCAGCTATCTGGGCTCTGTATCTCCCCTTCCTTTGGTTAACTGATGCTCTAAGGGCTGGCATTAGGAATGGGGAGACCCAGCTCAGGGGGTGGAAGAGACAGGTCTGGCTGAAGCGCGGGGCTCCTGTGGGGAAATGATGGGGAATACGTTTTATACACACGCACGGAGCAGATCCCAGAGGGCCCAGGATGGCACCCATAGGCCTGGGGAGTCTTTGAAGGCCTGGGCGGGGGAAGGAAGTGAATATGATGAAACCAGCTTTTTTAGAAAGTTAGCGGTCAGTGTGGGAAGCGTAGGAATTTGGGAGGCACTGGGGAGACCAAGTCGAAGGCTGTTATAGTGGTCAAAGCTCAAAAGGTCGGGCCCCAGCCTCAAGTGATGGCAGCCGGAAATTGAATTGAAGGAACATATGTAAGAGACATTTCAAAGGGATGATGGACAGGTCTTAGAAGAAATGGAAGGACAGGGTCAGAGCTGAATAATGCCTGGCTTTCAACCCTGGTTGACCAAAAGCTGGGGAATATGGAAGAGGGGATAGGTTCGGGGCCACAGGGTCTTCCTGATGTGCCTACCATGAGCTAAGGGCAGGAGAGGCAGCCAAGTGGAGATGTCCTGCAGTCAGCTAAGTAAGAAGCTGAAGACGGAGAGGCATCCGTGTGGAAGGAATATTGGAAACCATGAATGAGGTCAGATACATTGACCAAGAAAGCAGATTTGGAAGACAGGGAAAGAATATAGAGGAGGCAGTCAGTTTCTGGAAGGAAGGAGTATTAACAGTTCCAAACGTAGTCAAGGGCAAAGAGAATAAACATGAGTAAATTGGCCCAAGTAGCTATATAGTGAATCCTAAGACCTTGAGAAATCATATTTACTTTTCTCACTAGTACTGTTCCTTACTTGCACAAACACAAATGCTTTCAGTCTTTTGTTCATTAGCATTCAAGTCCAGAGTTTGTCTCTTGGTACTAAGTTTACTGAACTGTTCAACCTACAGGTCAGGATATAGATAATGAGAGAGCAAATGCCATTAATGACAAGTATAATCAGGCAAACATGGTTTAAGAAATGGCACTCCACTTTTCCTCCCGACATCACGAAAGTCTTCATACACCTTTTCTCCAGTTAAGACCCCAGTGGCTGGGGGCGGCGGGCGGGGGGGGGAGCATCTCCATTTCTTCTCTTCTCTGAAATCCACCTCTCCCAACCTAACTAAGCAGGAAGAAATACAAGTGACCTGGTTATGGCAGGGGTCAGGGGCCTGGGGAGACTGGGTGATGTGGAGGGAATAAAGAAGGTAGCATTAGGTAAGGCACAGGCCAATGCATAATACACTGCAAAGGTGCTTCTGGAGCCTTCCAGCCTTTTACAAAACCACTCTGCCTCCCCACAGGTTATGGATTAGAAGAAACGAAATGGTTACTGTGGTGTATCTTGAACATCTTTCTTTTCCTTAGGAGAAAAACATGTATCAGGAGATTCATAACGTGAAAGTGGCAGATCAGATTCTGGAAGCCACTAGCTAAGCAAAGACTACCCTGTTGCTTTTTCAAGCCTCCCACTCAGCCCTGGAGGACCCGAGGACCGGCCCTCAAGCTCCACCCCCAACATACCGCCTCCACACACCGCCCTGGGTAGGGGCAGAACCGGGGGACATCAAACGCCAAATCATTTCACAAACGAATGCACCGTGATATTCACCTAGAAATAGTCAGAAAAATAAAATAAAACTAGTAACCCAGGCAGTAATAACTTTCATTCACTGAGTGCTTTGCTCTAATACCAAGCACTGCTATATCAAGAACAACTATAAATAAGAGCATGATAATTCTGTCTAAAAAACATGGCTCCAGGACGCATATCAGAATGGGAAAATACCAGTGAGAAGTTATTAAAAGGAATGCTCTCCCATGACTGATAGGAAAAGTGAAGTGGCTCATTTAGTGAAGGCTCTGGAGTAGAGACAGACCCGGGTTACTATTCGGCTGTGTTATAAGTAACCTCTGGGCCCCGGTTTCTCTGAGTTAGCCTGGTTGGGAAGATAAATAAAATAAGTGCTTTATATTCACTGGCAAATTGCCCTGTACATAGGCATTACTCAATAAACGTCAGCTGCTATTATTAGAAAGCGACTGTATTATTGTTCACAATTATAAGAAAGTAGTTATAAGGCCAATCATATCTGTAAAAGCCAGATAACGCTTTCGATGACAACACAGTGGGTTTTAGGAGATCCCAAAACTAGGTCTATAAAATACGTGCCCTTCAGCAGTACATCTGCACTTTCGTCCAGACTCAGGATTGAACGTTGCTATTTCTTCCTTAAGTGGGAATCATTACAGTGGCAACAAGATAACGTAGTCACTTCACTTCCATAACCCCCATTAGGAGGACCAAGGTTAGAGAGAGGAATAATCACGGGGGCTCTCCTATCATGTGGACCTGGACATCCCCCCTCCTTTTAATGCTACTGATGACACCCCATGATATAAGACAAGGGCTCTGCTAGGAAACATCGAGAACGCCTTCAATAAGAGCAGGGATACAAACCCCCCTTTGTTTCTTAGGTTTTATACTATGCCAAGCTAGAGAATTTATCCTTTATCCTACTTTTCTTGATGAATGCTGTTCCTAAGGATTCTTGGGCCAAGAAGCTCTATAAATCAAATCAGGGCTATGTCCCATATTTCTAATAACACTAAAAGCATGCAACATTTAGGGCCACTGGCGAGCACATATTACAGACAGAATTCTGCATTCCTGGAGTTACATTAGGAGTTCACACATATATTCTATTGTACTTGGCCTAGGAAAACACTTCTAACCCAACCAGTTGGATCACCAACTGCACCCAAAAGTCTAAGCGACCAAACTGGCTTTCAATTCAAACAAGAATGGGATGCTTTCATATTTTGCCCCAGGGCCGAGGGTTATCGACCCATCAACTCTGAACTGTATGATAACCTTTCATGCATAAATGAGTCCATTATGGTGTTAATTTTAAACAGAACTTCAAGGGAAAAGAGCATCCTTAGCAAATAGTTTCTAGGACATGAACGTCATAAATATCTTAAGAAAGAATATAAATTAACACTGCTGTCTAACAGAAATATAGTGCAAGCCACATATGTCATTTTATATTTTTAAGTAGCCACATTTTAAAAAATAGAAATAGGTGAAAGTGATAGTATATTTTACTTAACCCAATATACGAAGAGTAGGATTGCTTAAGCTTGTAATCAACCCAAAAATTGTTGATACTTTATATATTTTTGTACTGAGTCTTCAAAATCAAGTGTTTAATTTACACCTACAGCACATCTTGATTCAGACTAGCCGCCTTTCAAGTGCTCGATCACCACGTGTGCCCAGCAGGTGCTGTACTGAATGGTGTAAATATGGCCGATCTAAAACATGAATGGAGGGGCGCCTGGGTGGCTCAGTCGGTTAAGTGTGCAACTCTCGATTTGGGCTCAGATCAGGATCTCAGGGTCGTGAGATGGAGGCCCTGTTGGGCATGAAGACTGCTTAAGATTCTCTCTCTCCCTCCCGCTCTGTTCCTCCCCTCCCTCTCTCTCCCTCTCTAAAATACATATATGTGTGTATAATAAATGAATTAAAAAGATTTAAAAAAAAATAAAACATGAATGGTGTATTTGAAGAGCTATGACTACCCTCACTGCCACCTCAGCCCTTCACCCTCCTTACTGGAGCCCTTAGAGTGGGACCACCCCTGGGACCTGGGGTCCACTCCCTGGGACCACTCACTAGTCACCAGGAGTTGTGACGAAGAGGGGAAGGATGTGTTTTTAACAAATCACCCTGGAAACCCAAATCCATTTCCCCATAGAAACAATGACAAACACAATAGTTCTGGGCTAAGCGACATTAAGGGTTAAAAAGGCTTTCCTGGGGAGGAAGGTCTGGGAACCTAATCACCATTTAGAACATTGTATCCAGGAGATAGCGAGTTCCGACCTTCCAATACACACACAAAGGGACCGCCTGGATCTCTCATTTATGCTCTCTCGGCAAAAGGGAACCGGACGCCATGTTTGACCACTCTGTGCAACTAAGAGCCCTGTCTCACAAGCAGTTCTAATTATCTTCCTGAAGCACAGGCAACCTGAGGAGGACAGGAGTTGCCCTTTCCTCCCATGTGCCCTGCCTTTCTGCCATCCCTCCCACCCCAAGCCCAGCCTCAAGGCCAAGAGCTCTCAGGTGGTCAGCACTGATGCAAAACTAGGCGATTTCAAGCGCATCTTCTGGTGCCCCTCCCACCTTCCCTTTGTCCCTCTCCCCAGCCCACCTCATCCTCCACTAGTGGGAATAATCACCTAACAAGCGTACAGACAAGTCTAGCCCCATTTCTCTTCAACTCCGTCTCCTAGCTCTTCATCCCAGGAAAAATGTACACACTCTGGCTTGGAGGTTTCAAAGCCCTTTTGTGATCCAGTCACAGCTAGTTACAATCCTGACTGGAGAACCTGCATCCTGTTTGTATCTTGCCCACCCCCCTCCCTCACCTCCAATCTGTTGGTTAAGGGTCCACTGTTCTTGACACATCCCATACCTTCATCCACATTCTCCAGTCACCTTTTTTCCAAGGACCATTCTCATGACCCTTGATGACTAGGACCATGACCTTTACCCTTCTGGTCTCCCCCTTGGGCCAGGTCTTTCAGGCCTAGATCGTAGGCCCCTAGACGGTTGTGGCGGCAATCCACTGTCAGATTTTTCTTCTGTAAACACCATTTTGATCCTATCACCACCGTGGTGATAAAAGTCAGACCAACGGTTACCTGCAGGGGAGGAAGGGATTGCAGGAGGAAGCAAGAAGCATTTTCTGCAGTGACGGAAATGTTCTGTAGCGGGGCCTGGGGCGGTGGTTACACGAACGCAGAAAGGTTTGTAAAACAGCGTCAGGTCGTTAAGATGGATGTATCTCAGCAGATAAGTTATACTTCAACCAACAAAAGAAAGCGGATGCACATACATTGGTCTTGTCAAAGACACAATTCTCCCAAATTATAAACCTGAACCTCAGCGAAAACGCTAGCTGCCATCAAGATTAAACACGTCAATCCGTTAATAGCGATCACCCTCTGAAGGAAGAGTGGCAGAAACCGGAGCAGGACTGGGTAGCTGTCACATTTCATGCTGCTTAAGATCTTTTTCTCCCATTTATTGAGCACCTGCTAAAATCTAGGCACTCCCTGAGGTGCCCGGGGCACAAGTAGAGAGAAGTTCAAATATGGGGCCTTAAAAAGCTCACATGAGCACTGAGAATCACCATATGACGCGCTGACTGCCAGAGTTGAGGTCCGGACAGTGTTGCAGGATCACAGTGGGAGTTGTTATGCCCTTTGGAGTAGAGGTGGGGCACAGGGGCAGGATGACTTTGGAGAATATGGAATGAAGACCAAGAACATATAGAATGTCAGGCCCAGTGTGTCCCAGGCAGAGGGATCAACAAGAGGCATAGTGAGTCTAGGGAAGACAGCCTACTTTCTCACTGTGGCTGCAGCCTAAGGTCCAAGAGACGACACAGCTGGGAAGGTAAACCAGATGACGGAGCCCTTGGAGGAGTCTGGATTCTACTCCGAAGTGTACTGGGGAGCCACTGAAGGATTTTAGTAGGGGGGTGACTTTATTTTACTTTGTTTTATTTTGAAGATGACCAATTTAGTGGCAAGGAGGGGGAGGAATCAGTGGGGAGCAAGAGTGGAAGTAGGGAGACCAGCTGAGCGACTGCTGCAGCAGGGGTGCAGGTGAGGAATGCTGAGGGGTGGAGCAAGGGAGAAGCAGGGAAGAACGAATGGACAGAGGAGGAGAGGTTTGGGATAGGAACAGACTGGCCTCCGTAATTCTGTCAGCACTCCCCCCGTCATCCGCCAGTTCGTGCCGAATCTTCTACCGAAAACTTTGCTTGCTTTTTTCTTTTTTTAACATGGAATTTTGTTCACTGCAAAACACAACCACCAACAAAAGGACAGATAGAGTGGCATACACTTGAGTGATGAAGGGTTTTCTGGATAAGCTTTCACTAAAGTTCTAATTCCTCGTATAAAGGAAAAGTGTTACCACTCAGAGTACCTCACTCAGAAAATTCTTTCCAGGGGCGCCTGGGTGGCTCAAGTGGGTTAAGTGTCAGCCTTCAGCTCAGGTCATGATCTCAGGGTCCTGCGATTAAGCCCCTATAGGGCTCCCTGCTCGGTGGGGAGTCTGCTTCTCCCTCTGCCCTCCCACCCCAGCATGTGCTCGCACACTCTCTCTCTCAAATAAATAAATTAATTAAATCTTTTAAAAAAGAAAAGAAAATTCTTTCCAGTAAGCTATATTTAATTCGTAGGTTGGACAAAAGTCTGTAAGCATTTACTTCGTACCTATGTATGTATAACTGATAAATCGTTATATTAGTTTCAGGAATACAACATGTTGATTTCATATTTGTATATACTACAAAATGATCACCACAATAAGTCTGGTTAACACCCATCACCATACACAGTTACAAGATTATTTTTTTCTTATGATAAGAACTTTTTAAGATTTACTCTCTTAGCACCTTTCAAATATGCAATACACTATTATTAACTATAATCACCATGCCATACATTACATCCCCATGACTTATTTATTTTATAACTGGAAGTCTGTAACTTTTGACCCTTTCACCCATTTTGCCCACCTCCCAACTCCTGCCTCTGACAACCACTGATCTGTTTCCTGTATCTATGAGCTTGGGTTTTGTTTTTGTTTTGGCTTCCGCACATAAGTGAGATCACATGGTACTTGTCTTTCTCTGCCTGACTTATTTCACTGAGCATAATCCATGTTTTGCAAATGGCAAGATTTCCTTCTTTTGTGTGGCTGAATAATATATGTATCACTATCTATCCATTCATCCATGGATGGACACTTATGTTTCTTCCATACTTAGCTATTGTAAATAACACTGCAATAAACCTAGGGGGTTGGGGAGTGCAGGTGTCTTTTGAGTCATTGTTTTTATTATCTTCAGAAAAATACCCAGGGAGTGGGTCGGAGGGCATTTCTATTTTTAGTTCTTTGAGGAACCTCCATATTGTCTTCCAGAGTGGCTGTACCAGTTTGCATTACCACCCACAGCACACAAGGTTCCCTCTTCTCCACATCCCAGCCAACACTTGTTATCTCTTGCCTTTTTGATAACAGTCATTAATTAACACATGTGAGGTGATACCTCATTGTGGTTTTGATATGCATTTCCCCAATGCTGAAGGATGTCGAGCATCTTTTCATGTACCTGTCTGGCCATCTGGATGTCTTCTTTGGAGATAAGTCAATTCAGATCCCCATTTTTTAGGGATTTTATTTATTAATTTGACACAGAGAGAGCGCGAGAGAGCACAAGCAGGGGGAGTGGCAGAGGGAGAGGGAGAAGCAGGCCACCGCTGAGCGAGGAGCCCCATGCGGGACCCTGGGATCATGGCCTGAGACAAAAGCAGACGCTTAACTGACTGAGCCACCCAGGTGTCCCTCCTCTGCCCATTTTTAAGTCAGATGATTGGTTTTGTGCTATTGAGTTGGATGAGTTCTTTATAGATGTTGGACATTAACGCCTTATCCCGATATATGATTTGCAAGTATTTTCTCCCTATTCAGTAGGTTGCCTTTTCATTGTGTGAATGGTTCCTCTCCCCTTTTCTTATTTCAAAATGCCTATCATTGCATGCTTCCAATGGCCAATGAAAGCTGAAAAGGAAGCAAGGTCAGGGGAGACACAGTTCATCATAGAAGTCAATGCACCCCCTTTGCGGCATTTTGAGATTCGAGTGCACCTTCTTGTCTCAGGGTGCTCTCACAGGCCCCCGTTGCTACCGGTTCACCCAAAAGCACTTCCTTAGCTTCCAACCACAGTGAAAGGCTCCCCTCTAAGTCACATTTTTGTCCAAATAAGGCCCATCACCTATTCCCTGGGGCATAGGAAAAAGTGATACCTTAGTTAAAATACCAGTACATGTTTGGAACACAGATCATTTAAAGAGCATTAAGTTTACTTCCTAAATCTGTAAGCCAAACTGCTGCCTTTGCTGACACATGTTGACTCGGGCATGCAGATACCAGTGAACAAAACTAGCTACAGGATGTGAAAAGGCAACACTCAAGGGAAAATTTCACTTTTTCAAGTGCTCTGTGTTTTCAAATTACAGACTTGGGATATTTCTTTGAAACATCTCTTCCTATTTATAAAAAAAAAAAACCAAAAAAAACAAAACAACTTCTGCCCACTATTTATAAATGTGTTTCAGCTATTTTTAGAAAAGTGACTCCGTTTTATGTTAAAAAAGCACTTCCTTCAATAAAAAAGAAATCATTTTAAGAAAGTAGCTTCAAACATCAAACTATTTTGAATATTTATTATATCCCCCAGTCTCATGGCTCACTTTCTTCTCGGAGCCTTCAACTTGCTCAGAACTAGTAGCAGCGACAAGCTTACCTCAGCTGTTCACTGAATAAAAGGAAATTATGATTCATAGCAAAACAAAACATACAAGACTGCAGAACCTCAGCCAAACTATTAAGAACCAGTAAGCAAAACAAGTCCCACTTTTTAAAAACCCTGTATTAGTCTTATACGGTTACACTAGAAATTTAAAATATTAAACAGGGGGTGCCTGGGTGGCTCAGTTGGTTAAGCGACTGCCTTCGGCTCAGGTCATGATCCTGCAGTCCTGGGATCGAGTCCAGCATCGGGCTCCCGGCTCAGCAAGGAGCCTGCTTCTCCCTCTGACCCTCTCCCCTTCTCATGCTGTTTCTCTCTTTCTCTCTAATAAATAAATAAATAAAATCTTTAAAAAATAATAAAATATTAAACAGGGTTTCATCCTAGCTGTGTACACTAAAGCTACATTTTATAAAAGTAGTGTTAACACTTGTGACCCCGTGTATAAAACCTGTCTAACAAAGTAATGCTTGAAACAGATGTCGCACAAAATGCTTGCATTCCATATGCTTTTTATACGGTCCCCAAATCAAACCTCATTCCATCCCTGCCAAGCCGACTGCAAGTAACAGGTATGACTAATTTTAAAAGAGCACATAGTCATTCCTAGGGGATATACAGTAAGAAGTTACTAAGTCCTAGGTGAAACACTATATTCATGTACTCTAACAGTATACATTAGAGAAAAATTCCAGTCACTGTAACTTTTCACAAGATTTATTGTCAGAGCCTGTAAGTGGATATACTGGGAATAGTTCCACGCCTATTAGAAAAAAAACCTCCCAACCAAATGCATAAAAAAAAAAATTCTCTCTGCAGTGTTTGGAGCTGTATATAACCAAGAAATAAGCAGTTATTTTGAGAAGAGATACACAATGGCCCTCCAACTGTAGAGCAACTGAGAAATAACAGTGCACAGTATTCTGCAGAAAATAAGCTACCAATAAAGCCCTATATGTAACATCACTTGGCTGAAGGGACCCAGGCTCTTAACAAAGCGTGAAGTTTCGAGTAGGAACTAAGATGCCCGCTGACAATCAAAGAAAGACCTTTTTGATAATCCATGTGACGGAAAACAGACGTTTCTGGCTCCCAGCTATTAGCTAATGAAAGACTCAACTAAAATTTTAAGAAAAAATCACCAGATGTTCTAAAATGTCAGGCCTTCCCAAATGCCTAGATCCTAAAAGCCAAGGAACAAATAGTTACCACATGCTGCGGGGAGGGTTGGGGGGAAGGCAAGGAGGGAGTAGCTGAGGAGACTCAGAAAAAGAAAATGCTACCAAAGATGCGTATCATTAGTGATTCAGGTACACACAGCAACATGACAGAAACATCATTAAGATCATTAACCATGAGCCATGTTCTAGCACATGGAGTTATCATGTGAGATGAAATGAAAAACCTGAGCGAACCCTGGAAAAGCATCAAGCCTAAATAAGAAGGCAACTAACGATCGGTAATTAAAAGCATTACCCAAAGTGCCTTCCTATACCTGACCTACGGCAGAAAACAAGGATCAAATTCAACTTGGAAGGACGCTTTTTTTTTTTTCCCCTTAAGGGGAAAAAATGTGATCTATAACATGGCAGGATAAAATGAGCTAACAGATGAAGTTTCCACTAAAAACAAGATCCAACTTTCCCCTCTGTTCCCAGAACTATCTGGAGCCTCCAAAATACCATGGATAAGTTACGCAGCCACTAAAAATTTTAAGTATGAAGACTATGTGGCAACCCGGAATAATTCATGGGACAAAATAGGTGGGGAAAAGCAGGAACACAAAGTAGTATGTATAGGTGGTTAAGATGCATGATGGTTGTTAAGGGGTAGGGGGGGAGACTTTCTTTTTCCTTTCCAAAGATTCTGTAAATATTGCCATGAAATGCTTCTAGATCAAAAATGTTAAATAAGTTGTCCTTTCAAGAAAAAAAAAAAGCCACACTGCTTTGTGGCTTATCCTTTTTACTACTTCAAATTAAGGAGAATTTCCAATGGCCACACTACAGATGGTGGGTTCTTATCTGCATGAGTACTCAAAGGGTGTAGACTTTCAGACTTAGGATGTACAAAACATCTGCTTTTCTATGTGGAAAAAAAATGGTCACACCCTTTTGGGAAACTGACATTTTTTAAAAGCTTATGGCATTTTGAAAGCTGTCTACTCGCTGCAGTTTTTAATATAGATAAATCGAAAACTAAAAACAAAACCTCCAATCCAGAACAGTTTGGAGGGGAACCCATCAATCGAACTGCTAACCCAAGCTCCAAGTTACAAGATTAAAGTCTCCCTTTGGTTTTATTTCTGAAGGCACACACTCTCTGGCCAACTATGCGGTTTTGGTAGGTTCCATTCTTTTAAACACTTCCCTCGCCTGAAAACGGATCACAACACATCCAGACTGCTGCTCCCCAGCACTATTAAGATGATTCTGAGAAAAAGAAGGCGTCTAGCAGAAGACGTCAAGGATTATGGTAATAATACATTTCTGAAATTTCAACATGCAAGCAGGACTCTCATGCAGGTTGATTTAATAGTCTGCGTTCTAGTTTATCGGGCCACTGCAGGCAAGGAAGTTCTTTATCTCCTCACCATTCGGAACATAAATTAACTACCCCCACGGAGGTTAAATCCTCCCTCCTTTTCGCCTGTAGGTCAGAATGCTGTGGATCAACTCATCGAATTTGGCTACTGCAGCCACGCGCAGTCGAGTCCTCCCCCTTCCTTTCTTCTCCCGGGACAAATCCCTACGTGGCTAACAGCAACCTAATTTAGGATGTAAATAGGTAGGCCAGGTCCCTAAAAAGCTCGGGCCCCGTGTGAGTTCCAATCAGCACGTCCCCGCCCCAGCCCGTCGCGGCTTCGCCGGAGTCGGCAATGAAACACTAACAGTAGCGGAGGTGCCTGCGAGCGGGCTGGAGCGGACCGATCCCGGGGGGGAGAAATGAGAAGTTTCTCCGGGTCTGAGGCTGGGGAGGCTCGCTCCGCGGGCAGATCTGCCATCGGGAGGGGTGGGGTAGAGACCACAGTCGTGCACAGGCTCCGTCTCCTCTCCGAGGGCCGGCGGCTGGCTCTGCCACGCTCTCAGCAGGAAGGGGAGGGCAGCGGGAGGAAGAGCGGGAGGCGCTGGCGGGGGGGGGGGGGGGGGGGGGGGGGGGGGGGGGGGGGGGGGGGGGGGAGGAGGCAGGGCAGGAGGAGGAGCCGGCGCCCGGAGAGCCCGCGCGCCCGGCGGGCAGCACCTCTGGGCGGAGTCGCTCGGCCCGCCCGGCCCCTCGGCCGCCGCCGCCGCCGCCGCCGCCGCGCCCGGTGCACCCCGAGGGGGCGGGCCCACCCCACGGCCTCCCTCCGGGTCTCGGGCCCTCCTTCCCTTCCCCTCCCTCCCCTCCCTCCCTTCCATCTCAGCAGCGCCCTCAGTCTCCCTCTCTGGCTCATACAAAAGCAAAATGTCCGCCATGTTCCGAGGCCGCTGCGGTCGGCGCCGCCACCGGCTCGGCGGCCCCCCCCCCCCCCCCCCCCAGCCCTGTGCCCCGCGGCCGCCCCTCCCGCGTCCCCCGGCCCCGGCCGCGGGCGCCGCCGCCGCTCCGCCAAGCCGTCCGCGCGCCCCCGCCCGGCCCGCGCGCCCCGCCGGGCACCGCAGCACCGCCTCGGGCGGGGGCAGGGGGCGGCAGCCGCGGGCGCCTGGCTCCCACTTCCCGCCCGCCTACGCCCTCGAGGGCCCCTTTACCTTGATGCAGTACGGGGGTTCGTCGTAGGTAACCAGCATGTACCTGTCTCCGCGGCTGGCCGGGTCCCGGGCGCGCAGCTGCGTGACGAGGGATGACGGAGGGGGCCGCGAAGGGAAGGAGGGAGGAGGGGGCGATACGGACGTTACAGAAGCACCTAGATCCACCACCACCCCCATCCCTCGGGAGTTCTCCCCAGCTCTCCCCTCCCCTCCCTTTACCTTCAAGAATAACTCCACAGCGCCTTTGGCAATGTCCAAATAGGAGGTGCCCAAGTCAGTGCGCTGGTTCATAGAGGCGGACGTGTCTATGAGGAACAGCAGGATGGGCATCTTCCCCCGCACCCCTGGCTCCGCTGCCCACTCTCCTGACCCTCTTGCCCTCACTGCCGCGGACTATCACCCGAACCCTCAACTCTCGCAGAGCCAAGGTGCAGGGAGCAAGAAGAAAAGGGGGAGACGGGACGGGACGGATGGAACTGCTCCTGGCCTCCTCTTTCTGCAGCCCCACCTCCTCTCCCTCCAAGGGAACTTGAAAGTGTGAGCGTGTGTAGCCCTCGGGGCCCTCCCCCTTCCCCTCCCCTGCCACCACTACTGCCGCCGCCGCCGCCGCCGCAGGGACTACTGCCCAAGCATCCGTCCACGCTCACTCAAGCGCTCGCCCCAGACTGAGAGCTGTCTCTGTTCACCGACACACAACTTCTGTCCGCTCACCTACCACGGGCACCATGTGACCAGAACCCACGCCATTGGCTGCCAATTATGTGGTATTTGCATATTCATTAGATGACAGGGCAAGGGGAGGGACTTGGGCGAACCCTGGGAGTTGAAGTTTGAACCCAGGCAGGGGGTAAGGGGAAATGTTAAGGACCCTCCTTTAAGGGACTTGAAAGCTGTTAGGATACTTCGGGTGGTTTAAAGGGATTTTCGCTGGCTCTTCAGAGATGATGATTCGAAAGGGAGAGTGAATTTGAGCAACAGTTGCGCAGCCCTACAGAAGCAGATGCTTGGACAGGCTGCACAGAAGACGCTCTGCTAACTGCAATCGATCAATCCTGCCACTGGCTAAGACCAAAACATTTCAGAAGCAGCAAACTTCTTTCCTGGCAAGACCTACTCGCATTCCTTTCGATGCCTCCCCACTCTTGATGAGTATTTGTAAGGCGGTTGCTGGCCTTGCATTCCACATATATCCACTCAGAAAGAAAACTAAAGCTTAAACACAGTTACCTAAACCGGCCTTTTGAATGCACAAATTTCTTCAGTTTCATTGAGCTTTTTAAGTATTGGCCTGCCAGGGATAATTCCACCCATGGTTGCGTCTGCACAGCCTTTACACATGGGAGGTTTGCCAACCTAGATTCTGATTCAGCTCACGTTTATTGAGCACCTATAAAGTGCCAGGCACCCACGTTAGCTTTATTTAATCTTTGGAACAATTACGGTAGATGGCATTAAATTCGATTTTCAGTAAGGGAAAGTGCAGCTTGATGGAATTAGGGCAACAATGAGAAATATTCTCTCTTTAAAAAGGGGAGGGGGCGGCTGGGTGGCTCAGTCGGTTAAGCATCGGCCTTCGGCTCAGGTCATGATCTCAGCCTGGGATCCAGCCCCCCCGCATTGGGCAACCTGCTCAGTGGGGAGTCTGCTTCTCCCTCTCCCTCTGCCTCTCCCCCCTGCTTGTGCGCTCACTCTCTCTCAAATAAATAAATAAAATCTTTTTAAAAATAAAATAGGGGCACCTGGGTGGCTCAGATGGTTAAGTGTCTACCTTTGGCTCAGGTCATGATCCCAGGGTCCTGGGATTGAGCCCTGGAATGGGCTCCCTGCTCAGCCAGGAGGGGAGCCTGCTTCTCCTTCTCCTTCTGCCATCACCTCCCCCCCCCCCGCCCCAACCCACCGCTTCTGCTCTCTGGATCTCTCTCTCTCTGTCAAATAAATAAATAAATTCTTTAAAAAAAGAAATATTCTCAGGTCTGGCTCTATGGAGAGGCTCAGGAGGGGGCCAACCACGCTTGGCTGACTACTTCATGTAACACAACTTTTAAATATGGAAGTGTGATTCCCAGCAGTATGCTATAAGCAACGTGGAATCCTTGAACGTCAATGAGCTTACAATTTCATATGTTCTTTGTAATATGTATGTGTGTGTATATATATATATATGTATGCACACGTATACATATACCTACATACACATTCAATAACATTTTCAGAAAAATAAGATTTCAGAAGAGGCCACATGGCAGTATTTGAACCAGGGACAAACAAGCGATGCAAATAAAAAGCACAACGGAAGCAATGGTCCAGTAGTCTAGAAGTTCAGAAGGTTTCACGGATGGGGCATAGAGGCAGGAGGGAGGGATCCTGGGTTGGAAGGTACAGTGTGCACTCAGTGGAGAGTCTGCTCGAGATTCTCTCTTTCCCTCTCCCACTGCCCCTCCCCCGACTCACACACATGCATTCTCTCTCTCTCTAAAATAAATAAATAAGTCTTTTAAAAATATTTCCTATTAGGAGTTTATATCAGATATATAATATAGTTTATATTATACATTTTAATATATTTTATAATATATTGATATATAAACATCATTTGTGAACTGAGGCAGATCATACTCCTTATTTATGATACCACCTTACACCAGTTAGAATGGCTACAATTAACAAGACAGGAAACAACAAATGTTGGCGAGGATGTGGAGAAAGGGGAACCCTCTTACGCTGTTGGTGGGAATGCAACAGTATGAGAAAACAGTATGGAGGTTCCTCAAGAAATCAAAAATAGAGCTACCCTGTGACCCAGCAATTGCACTACTGGGTGTTTACCCCAAAGACACAGATGTAGTGAAAAGAAGGGGCACCTGCACCCCAGTGTTCAGAGCAGCAAAGTCCACAGTAGCCAAACTGTGGAAGGATCCCAGATGTCCATCAACAGATGAACGGATAGAGAAGATGTCGTTCATATATACAATGGACTATTACTCAGCCATCAGAAAGGACGAATAGGGGCACCTGGGTGGCTCAGTCGTTGCGCGTCTGCCTTCAGCTCAGGTCATGATCCCAGGGTCCTGGGATCGAGCCCCACATCGGGCTTCCTGCTCTGCGGGCAGCCTGCTTCTCCCTCTCCCACTCCCCCTGCTTGTGTTCTCTCTCTCGCTGTGTCTCTCTTTCTCAAATGAATAAATAAAAAATAAAAATAAAAAAAATGATGAATGCCCACCATTTACATCGACGTGGATGGAACTGGAGGGTATTATGCTAAGTGAAATAAGTAAATCAGAGAAAGACAATTATATGGTGTCACTCATATGTGGAATATAAGAAATAGTGCAGAGGATCATAGGGGAAGGGAGGGAAAACTGAATGGGAAGAAATCAGAGAGGGAGACAAACCATGAGAGACTCTCCACCCTGGAAAACAGAGGGTCGTGGAAGGAGAGGTGGGTGGGGGGATGGGGTAACTGGGGGATGGGCATTAAGGAGGGCATGTGATATGATGAGCACTGGGTGTTGTATGCAGCTGATGAACCACTGAACACTACATCTGAAACTAATGATGTACTATATGTGGGCTAATTGAATTTAAATTTTAAAAAAAGGAAAAAAATTTTAAAAATTTTAAAAATTAAAAAAGATTTCCCGTTAGGAGTTTATATCAGATATATAATATATTTTATATTGTACATTTTAATATATTTTATAATATATTGATATAATATATAAATATCATTTCCGAATTGAGGCATTGTCACACTCCTTATTTATGCATTTCTATCTACACAAAAACATTTATCTATAGTAATAAATATATTTAATTATAAACATGTATATTTTTATAATATATTATATTATATCATAGATGATAGGTAGTTAGATAAACAGATAGATCTATGCCCCAGTGCACCGATGGCATTTTGAGATGACACAAAAAAATCTTTATGCTTTCCCCCCAACTTCTCTACAATGAGTGTGCCCTACTTTTACAGTCAGGCAAGAGATTATGTTACAAAATGACATACAAAGTGGGGGTGGGGGGATGGGGTAGCCGGGTGGTGGGTACTAAGGAGGGCACGTGATGTGATGGGCGCTGGGTGTTGTATGCAGCTGATGAATCGTGGAACACTACATCAAAAACTCATGATGTACTATATGCTGGTTAATTGAACATAATAATAAATAAATAAATAAAAATTTTAAATGACATACAAACTATTCAAAACAATCCCTCCCATGTGAATACTGTTGAAACAGTTTCCAGAAATGCTTTACCAGTATTGGGGAAGCACACGTGCTTCCGGTCAGGCAGTGCTCCCGAGGTTGAGGGCATGCAGGCCCCACAGGACCGTCCTTAGGATATGCTCCCTGTGCAGGTAAATGCCTTTTCATGGTTTCTTTTCCCCCTACCAGGGCCCGTGATTGATCTTTCTCAGCATAAGGGCAAATGGAATTGAAATGATGTAAATATAGAATCTGAAAACTCTCTGTGTCTCATTATAAAATACAAAAGTGACAAGATATATATATAAAAAAATAACCATCTAGTGGATTTATTGGCTTATCCAGATCAAACCAAACCCCCAGCCCTCAGCGTAAAACCTCTCTTCCTCACTTCCTGGAGGAAAGTAAACGGCTTGTCATGCTTGAGCCTGCGTAGACCCCTTTATCACATTTCTTTGGCACACATCAACAGTAACCCCCCCCCCCCCTCAAGGGCCCTTTCTCCATCTTTTTCTGCTCCGGACCATCAGCCCCCTCAGGTTATAGGTTAATTTGTGCCTTGGCTTTGCCTCCTTCTGGGATGTCAAGTCCTGGAGAGCAGGCAGAGCCTATAACCAATGCCTGGTACAGACTACAGGCTCAGCAAATGGTTGTTGAAAGAAACTGTTGGCTGTCCCTTCTTTCGTTGTCTTCCTGAGCCTGCCTTATTGGCCCCTGCCTGCCACCCTCCACCCAAACAGGGCAGCTCCCTGGGTTTGGGCACCAGGGGGCCCCTTCGGGCCAAGCCCTTGAGCTGATGATCCCCACCCTGCCCCGCAAACCAACCAACCAACCAACCAACCAACCAACCAACCAACCAACCAAC
>NW_027397095.1:80619-104949 GCF_003265705.2 Callorhinus ursinus
AACCAACCAACCAACCAACCAACCAACCAACCAACCAACCAACCAACCAAAAACCCTGCTGCTTCCCCATGGTTCTACTCAGGCTTCCTTCTGCAGTGACGCTGCTTTGGGCCACTGCTCACTATTTGCCTTCCTCAGCCAAACCCTCTCCCTGCCTGCTTTCCAGTCTCAGGCCCATTTTCACTGCCAGGCCTCTAGCCACGTAACAGGATGCTTTGTTCATGGCAGCTCTATGACCTGCACTAACTGTCCTGTCTTCTTTCTGTTTTCTCATGCTTTTTGAACTCGCTAGCTCTTGAAAATAGTTTCCTCTTTCCTCTTCATGTCTCTGCCCTTTATCTGCTTTTCGTTCACCGGAAGCCTCTAAATCAATTCATTTTAATGCCTCACCATACTCCCCCTGTTCCAGATCTTTCTACCTCATGTCTGGGGTTACCAGACAGCTCTCAGGATAAAAGTTCCTCCCAAGCACTGCTTTCCTGGCCTTCACTCCCTTCACATCAAAAGTTAGCATGCTTTGTCCCATGTTTATATTTCCTGGCATTGACCATGGTGCAGTGCAGTCCACCTTTGTTTTGGGGACAGCCGGTCTGACTTCTCGCTCTCCAAAGATTTGTTACCTTTGGCCTTTAAGCGGGCCCTAATCACCTTGGCATCTTGACAAAAAAGACCTTACTTAACCCAATTACTCCCCGTTCCTGAGTCCTACCGGTCATGGCTCAGAGGGGACTAAGATCTGCCGGGCTACCCCCGCTCCCACTCCCTCCTTGGCTGGCCCATGCAGTCTGCTTTCTCTCCCCGGCACTCTTTGGAAACTGCCCCGAGGTCCCCAGGGGCCAGCTCCTGGCCAGATCCAACAGTCTGTTCTATATTTTCCTTTGTCGACTGCGGAGCTATCTGTCACCTGCCTTTCTGAGCTCCCCCTCCCAGGCCAGCGTTTCTTTCGTCACCTGCCACTTCTCTTGGCGTCTTCCTTACCCCCTGGACAACTTGCTTTCAACTCCTCAGACTCTTAAACTCACTCGCTGTCTCAGTCTGCGACTACCTCTTTTCCCTCCCCCCGCTGCCCCGCAGAAGACTTGGCTATTTCTCCTGTTGAGGTTCATGCATTCTTTCTTTTTTCCAAATATTTCCTGGCCCCACCTGCTATATGGCAGGCAACGAGAATCCCTTGGTGAACAAGGGAAACGGTCTATTGCAGGGGTTCAGAGCTTGGATTTGAGGGTTCAAATCCCAGCTCTGCCGTTGGCTAGCTCCGTGACCCTGCGCAAGCTACTTGACCCCTCTCTGCCTCACCTTCGTTGTCTGGAGAATGGTAGTAAGAGTCGTGCCTCATACGACTGTTATGAGGAGCAAATGAATGAATATTTGTAAAGAGTTTCGAGAAGGGCTTAGCACAGAGTAAGTTCTAGGTAAGTGTTAAACCAAAGCAAGAACAGGCGGAGTCCCTGCCCATGCAGATGACATCCTACTGGGGAAAATGATCAAAAGAGTAGGTGCGGTGTCTATGGAGTGCTGGGAGAGGGGCAAAGCGTGGTGTCATGGGTCCACGGGAAGGAGCCTACGCTCTAGAGGGCGTGGAGAGGTCGGGGGGACACACACAGAAGGTTTCCTGAGGAGATGACTCTGAAGCTGACACACAAGAAACAAAGTAGCCTGGAGGAGGGCCGGCGGAGGTGAAACACCGGTGGAGGTGAGACACGGTGCAAGCGGACGAGGGAGAGCGTTCTCCTCAGGGAATGGTGAGGTGGGCAAGATGGCAAGAGACACTGAAAGAGACCCAGTAGAAAGAAAAAAAAAAGAAACGGAAATTCTGTATTAAAGGGGAGGGAGGGCGGGGGAGCAGGCTGGGGACAGAGGTGGCTGGAAATGAGCTTGGCAGAAGTGAACGGGCGTCAGGCCGTGTGGGGCCTGGTAGGCCCTGCCGGGGGAGTTGGACTTCCACTCTGGGAGCAGTGAGGCACCCCTGAAGGACTGTGCTTGGGTACTATCGTTCCGTCTGCAGCTTGCGGGATGGGTTGGATGAGGGCAAACATGGAATCCAGGAGACAAACCAGGCGTCTCTCTCTTTCTTCTCGCTGGGTCAGGTTGTCATGCTAACAAGGCGATGAGGGGAAGCACACGGGTGCCAGGGACCCTTAGGTGGTAGGATAATCAGGTCTTATTCCTTGACTGAACGTGGGTGTGAGGAAGAGAAAGGAGCCAAGGAGGACCAGTATTCTGGCTTGAGCAGAGCAGTTCAGGGCAACTGTGGGGCCGCACACTGAGACTGGGCATGAAAGAAGAGATGCATATTTGGGGGTGGCTCAGCCAACAAATGTTTATTAAACATCTACTATGCACCGGGTATTGTTCCAGGAGCTAGACAGACATCAGTGGACAAGAAAGGCCCAAATCCCTGCCCTCAGGAATGGAGAATAAATAAACAAGTAAATACCTAGTGCATGAGACAAACACTGTGGAGAAAATAAAGGAGGGACACCCGAGTATAAGTAGGAGGCAAGCTGGCCTAGGCAAGTATAAAAATAAGCCTCCGAGGGAGGAGACACTGCCCCACTCTGGCAGACTCAGGGGGAAATACATCAGAGTTGTGGGTGCTTCATTTCTTAAGCACTAAGTGCGGGGCTGGCAAGGTGCTTGGTTCTTGGTGCTTTGCACACCTCACTCAGGGCAGCAGCCTTGCGAGGTGAGACCTGTTCATCCCATCATGCCGGGGGAGGAAACCACAGTCCCTCAGCTGGTCCGCAGCCCGAGCCCAGAGCCCAAGCGCTCCTTCCCCACTCCGCAGGAACAATAGCGGGATGAGAGGGTATGAGCAGAGGGCTGGAGAGCCCAGACACGGATGAGAAGCAGCCCAGCAGGAATCAGCTCCCCAGCAGGGTGCAGAGGGGCCGGAGAGAGCAGGGCGTGAGCGGTCCCCCCGCCCCCAGGACAGCACCACCGGCCTGGAGACTGGCCTCTCATCCCCCAAAGACTGGCCTGCGATAACCCATCCTATGAGGTCGTGTGGGACCTGGCTTGGCCGTGATCTGCCTCCTGACGCCTGTTGATTTACCCGGGCCAGGGAACCTTCTTTGTGAAACCTGATGGCAGGAGGGCTGGTGAGGTAAGCTTGGGGCGGCTGGGATCCAGGCCTCCGCCAATCGAGGGCAGTGGATTGCTGGGCACAGGGGCCTAGCACAATCCTTGTCAGCGGCTCCCTTCTGCCCTGGGCTCAGACACAGCAAGTTGGACGGACATTTATAGACCCGGTTACTCTGAGAGGTGGCGGAAGCTAAAAGTAAAAATAGCCGGTGATGAAATTTGGCCCAGGGCAGCCCCCAGACAAGCTCCCCAGCGGGTTCTGCCACTTGGGGAACTTCCTGTCACCAGTCAGGGCATAGGAGCCTCTGGGCTGAAGTCCTGAGATCGTCTATGGTGCTCCCCTCCTTCCACCTCACAGCCCTGAGGCCACCGCCCCATTCCCCCAGCGTATGGAACCTCAGTCAGAAACTCACAAGGCAGGAGCATCCTCACTCTGTGGTGCTCCCGGGTTGCACACCACATGCACAGGGACCCCAAGCACAACAGCAGGGAAACCGGCCCCGGCCTCTCCTGCCTCCAGCAACCTGGAGCCTTCTGCCTCTGCCCCGCTCCACATCCACCAGGCCTTTGAGTCCCAGGAAGCTTTTACCTTGTAGACATTACTCAGGTTCATCTCCCTCCTTATCCCTCCATTCAGGCCCTTTGCCTCTGAGGAGCCAATAGTACTGACATACCTTCAGTTTCCCTTTTGGACCTCTGGGGAGGATTAGGGCTGTGACAAATTCTTCACCAGCTTACACCAAGCCATACCCACTTTAAAAAACTACTTATTTGCCTGCTAAAGCAGAGATTTCATCATTTTCCCCTCCTCATCTTAACACTATTATTTAAATTTTATTTTTTTAAAGATTTTATTTACTTATTTGAGAGAGAGTGAGAGAGAGAGAGAGAGAGAGAGAGAGAGAGAGAGCATGAGCGGGGGAAGGGGCAGAGGGAGAAGGAGAAGCAGACTCCCCTCGCTGAGCAGGGAGCCCAACACGGGGCTCGATCCCCGGACCCTGGGATCATGGCCTGGGCTGAAGGCAGACGCTTCGCTGACTGAGCCACCCAGGTGCCCCCACTATTTTTTTTTTTTTTTAGATAGACAACATTTAAACCACGTTAAAACATATTCTTTAAAATGCAACAATAGTAGGACAGTATTTGTACCTAGGTGTAGGGAGAAGCCCTACAGCTAGTTTGTTTGTCATTAACCACTTAATTTGTCACAAATGCGTTAACTAGAATTCCCATTTTCCCTCCTACTACTGGGGATGGAAGAGCTCTTGACAGCAGACCTGGCTGGCCTTGTGCTACCACCTTAAGAAGTCACTTACCTGGTGTTCAATTCACCAGATATTTATTTAGGCCGGCTCCGCCAAGCACTCTGCTAACTGCCTGGGGCAAAAAGATGAACAGGACATGGTTCCTGCCTTGGTGAGTGTCTACTCCATGGGGGAGGCTGGTTATATAAGCAGATACTTTCAGTACAACGTGGTAAATGCTGAGCTACGGGGAGAGTCGCGTAGGATTCTATGTGAGCATGGAAGGGTAGGGTGTAGCCAGCTAGTTATCAGGGAAAGCCTCCTGGAGGAGGTGATATCAGTGATGAAGAAAAGAGGCAGTTGTGTTCCAGGATAAAGGGTCTGAGGTCTTGAAACAGATTAATGTGCATGATGGCCCTTGACGTAACCAGTGCTCCCATCCCACAGCTGCTGTGAATGTGGGCTGCTAAAGGCTCACAGCCTCTCTCCCTTCTCTGGAAAATTGCCCTGAGGGGTGAGAGCCACCTAGACCCGGAGGTTAGGCACCATGCCACGTGGGCAGCCTGCCTGCCTCCCCTCCTCCAACCTGCAGCCAATGACTGACGAACACAGTCCTCTTGCCTCAGAGTGGGATCACCTTGTGGTATCATTCACACTTCATAGTGATCTGGGATCTGGCCAGAGCCAGACTCCAAATGAGACCACATCCTTGCTTAGCCTCATTCCCTGCCCCATGGTGCTTCCCCCTTTCCCTTCTTCCTTAGAGCTCTCCCTCAGTAAATTACAAGCACCCAGATCCTTGTCTCACTCAGGCTCTGCTTCTGGGGAACCCAACCCAAGATGGTATGTTTGATGAACTTCTAGAAATTTGGCATAATTTGTATTTAAGCTGTGAATCTAGGAATAATTGGAAGACCAAACCCAAGAATTAGGCAAGGGCCAGGTCACAGAGAACCTTGTGTGCCGTGTTCAAGACCTATGAGTCTTTTTTATTTTTATAGTAAGTCTTTTATATTAGACCAAAGCACTCTTCCTCAAATCATGCCTCCCCCCACCTTTAATGACGTAGCCTCCCCACATTTAGTGACTTATTCATTTAAGTCAAGGCATGGGGAACTACCGGGGTTCTTAGTTAAATACAGATCTCTCTAAAAGTGATAATCCACTGAGACATTAATGTCTAATTCACCTTAAGGTATGACGGAGGCGTGAGAGATTGTATTTTCCAAAGATGGCCATACCTATGGATCCCACCCACGTGCTCTTGCAATGTGGCTAACATTCTTCCCACTGGAGATGAGGTCTATGCTTCCTGCCCCTTGAATCCGGGGATGTGGGCTTGTGACTACACTGGCCAACGGCATGCAGTGGAAGCAGTGCTGGGAGATGTCCAAGGCAAGGTCATAAAGGCAATATGGCTTCCACCTGGACCTCTCTCACGCACACACACTCTCTTGCGTTCTGTCAGGATGCTCATTTTTGGAACTCAGTCACCATGTTGTGAGGAAGCCAGCCCACACAAAGAGGCCACACGTTGACATTCTGGCAGACAGTCCCAGCTAGGCCCCAGCTGACACCAGCATCGATCTTCAGACTCGTGAGTGAGAAAACCATCAGATGATTCCAGCTCCCGGCTTCTGGATCTTCCAGCTGAGGGTGCAGACATCATGGGGCAGAAACAAGTTTTCCTTACTGTGCCCAGTCTGAATTCCCCACCCACAGAAACCATACAGGTGATACGTGATTATTGTTATTTTAAGTCATTAAATTTTGGAGGAACTTACTTTGCTGCAACAGATAACTGACATCTGTCTAGACTCTGAAGTTACAATTTTCCCTTCAAAATTACTCCTCTAGTGGGGCGCCTGGCTGACTTAGTCGGTAGAGGGTGTGACTCAATCTCAGGGTTCTGAGCTTAAGCCCCACATTGGGTGTGGAGCTTACTCAAAATAAAATAAAATAAAATAAAATACAATTTTAAAAATTCCTCCTCTAGCTTCCCTACCCAAGCAACTGGTATCCCCAGGTTCTTTCAGTAACTGAGCTCTCCATTTGCATACAATTAATCATTAGGTCCTATAGATTTTCCTTTCTAGGGTGTCTCTGCCGTCTGTCCTTTCCCTTGGTGCCTGTCTCTCCAGATTAAACTAAAGCCCAGCCTGAATCATGTTCAAACTCCTCAAAAACTGCCAACTTTCACAAAAGCACAGCTTCCAGATGGAATTATACAGTTCAAGCTGCAATTTATATAATCCAAATGGACATATATTCTGAATATATATATATATATATATACTTTTAGAAATTACACTTTGCTTGTTCATTGTAATAAATTCAGATTTGTTACAATACAATACAAAAAAAGTGAACATCTCACTCACCAAAGGAAATTACTGTAAACATTTGCTGTTATATTCCAGACATTTTTCTAGGGGTGCAAGTGTGTATTCGAGATATGTGTGTATTCTAGGTATTCTAGGTATATAAAAATATATACACACACAGAAGTACATGTTATACACACATATACAATAGATATGTTTAAGAAACATTTTTTTTTTTTTACAAAACTAGGATCACAGCACACATTATGTTCTGTAATTTTGCTTTTTTTTTTTCCAATTTTGCTTTTTTACCTAGCATTGCTTCCTGGTTATCTTTCCATGACAGCACGTGCAGATGTACTTCATTCTAAGAGTTACATTCATTTTAAGAGTTACACAGTATATTACACCATCATTTATTTAACCATTTCTCTATTGAAAAACATTTGGTCGTTTCTACATTTTGCTACCAACTTTCACCCACATAACACTCTATCCCAAACAGGGTACTATTAATCGTGTCTAATTTTTGCACCATATAGCCATTAATATGGACAAGGTAGCTCTCGAAAGCACTGTCATGAGAAGATGTTCACCAAAGTGAAAAAGACAGAGGTATACTATAATTCCATTTTTGTATATATGCGCAAAATGTCTGGAAGTATATATAAATGGCATTAACAGAAGTTCTTTCTGGGAAGCAGGTAAGTCTGGAGAACTTTTTTTTTTCCCCCTTATAGTGAAAAAACCTTGTGTTTAATACTGTCAGGAAAGATATTTTCCATTTTGAGAAACACTGCATAAATGATGTAAATGTTAGAAATGTGCTATGCATGGATAAAAGGAAAAAGGAACAAGACAGGGAAACAATGAGCAAGCAGTTAGAAATCTACAGTTGACATCAATTCACATCTGCTAACTGTGGGAACCAACTACAGAGACATAATTAGACTCAGCATCAAATGGGCTTTAAAAATACACAGCCCATTTCCCATTGTTTAACATAGCTCACATATAAGGGCACTGAATAGCTCTTTGGCAAACGTGTGGTAAATCAAAATTCTGATTAAATTAACTTTATTCTAATAAGCTATTGAAACAATGAGACATTTCAGAAAATAACAATTCTCAATTAAAAGAGAATAAACCTTCAGTGGCTCCCCTTCACTTAAGATGGTGTTTTGTTCATTGTAGTGAGCACAGCATAATGTATAGACTTGTCAAATCACTATGTTGTACACCCGGGACTAATAAAATGTTCTGTGTCAACTGTACTTCAATTTAAAAAAAATTTAATATAAAAGGAAGCTTTATTTAAAAAAGAGAGAGAGAGATGGTGTTTGCCAACCTTACTGAACATCAAAATCACTCCAGGTCTTATTAAAAGAACAGATATTCAGGCACCACCCCAGACCTGAATCTGATTAAAACCCAGAAATCCTCACCAAAGGGGTCTGGAACTCTATATATTTTTTTAATTTTTTATACATTTTTTAGAGTAATCTCTACATGCAACATGGGGCTCGAACTCACAACCCTGAGATCAAGTCTCATGCTCCACCCACTGAGCCAACCAGATGCCCCTAGGACCCTATATTTTTAACATGCTCTCAGGTGAGTCTTCTAATCAGACAAATTTAGGACACTACATTTGTGACCTACAGAAATAAACACAAATGCTGTACTTAGACGTTTACAAATTTCTGTGACTCCTGTCCACGTTTGTAACTTCATGTGAGACATTGTTCCAGGCACTGCTCCAGGTGTTGGAACATACAGGGTATCATGAAGGAGGAATTTGTTTTAATTGAGATAGAATTCACATACCATAAAATGCATCCTTTTAAAGAGTGCAAAAAAAAACACACACACAAAAAACAAAACAACAACAACAAGAACAAAAAAGAGTGCAATTCAGTGGTGTTTAGCACATTCACAAAATCCAGCAACCATCACCACTGTCTAATTCCAGAACATTTTCTCAGCCCCAAAAGGAAACCCCGGGGCCATTAGCAGCCACTCCCCATGTCTTCCCCATCCCACCAGCCCTGACAACCAGTAATTTAAGTTCTGGCTCTATGGATTTGCCTATTTCGGACATTACATAGAAACGGAATCATAATATGTGGGTGGCCCTTTGTATCTGACTTCTTTCACTTTACACCTATGTTGTAGCATGGACCGGTACTTCATTCCTTTCCATGGCTGAATGTTGTTCCATTGTATGGGTATAACGCATTTTGATGATCCATTCTTCAGGTGAGGCATGTATGGGTTATTTCCACTTTTGGACTATGATGAGTAAGGTCTGGGGAGCCTTCAAAACTATCAGATTTCCAGGTTTCACCTCAGACCCGTGGAAGAAAAGTATCTGAGGGGTGGGGGATAGGTGGTGGCTGGACTTTTTTTTTTTTAATTGAGCTCATCAGGTGAGCCCAATGAGAAGCCAGAGTTGAGAGTCACTGAGTAGTTATCCCTAAGGGAGTGGTCTTAAATGCAGTCCCTGAAGCTGCCATCTTCAGATCCCCCAAATTCTGAATTTCAGAATGTATCTGCAGACTTCCATTTCCAGAAAGATCGAGTAGATGTGTTTTCCCTTATTCCTCCCACAAAGTACAGCTAAAAAGTCTGGACGTTACTTATAAAACAAACCCAAGAAGACACTGAAACGTGGGAAGGAAAAGACAGGTGGAGGAGAAAACTCGGGATGCAGGGAACTCAACAGTGGTGAGTTCTGTCTGCCCTGGATGCTGGAGAACCTGGCAACCCCAAATGCCAAAAGGCACAGACAGAAAATCCTCAAGCTCTCTCTAGCCCAAGGCCAAGGAGAGGAGCAGCCTAGCAAGACAGAAATCTTTTAGACAGTAACCACTCTACTCCAGCCAAACCCCAGGGAAAGTACTGTGGCCTCAACCCAGCCATGCCACTGAATTCCTGGGGTAAAACCTAGACCCCACCTTCAAGAAGCTGTCACAGAGCAGCCTCATCCCCTGGCTAGGGTGGAGTGGAAAAGGCCTTAGTGAAGAGTCAGGATTTCACCACTACGCACCCCACACCACCCACACTTCCCAAACATCACACTTCCCAAACATCAGCGAAGGCCACGTAAGGAGCAGTCAGGAAGCATTCCAACCTCTCCCAGCCGAGCAGATCTCAGTGGAGACCAAATGAGGAGCCAGAACTACCGTCCCTACATAGCACCAGTGAGGAGCCGCCCCAGCCAGAAACGTTGCGTCCCTGGACCTTCCCCCATTTATAATATAATTGCCCTAGGTAATTGACAACCAGGTCAAAGTAGGGTTTTCTTTTTTGCTTCAACTCTCAAACACGGTTTAGAAAATTTGTCATCTTTTGAGTTTTCTAAATTATGTTCTCTACACTCACCCAATATCAGGACAGCCACTGCAAACCTGTACCGAAAGATACACGACAAAACACTACACATACCTCAAAATGGGATTCTAAAAAAAAATGTTCAAATAACCTACAGGAAGGCAGGAACTACAAAACAGAGAGAAGTATCAGGCACAGAGGAGCATTACATAATGATAAAAGGGCCAATCTGCTAAGAACCCTAATGTGTATGCACCAAATGGCAGGGCTGAGAAGTTCGTGAAGCAAAACCTGATAGAACTGAAAGGAAAAACAGATCCACAATTTTAGTGGAAACTGCAACACTTCTTCCTCAATAATTGATAGAACAACCAGGCAGAAAATCAGCAAAGATAGAGAAGAACCAAACCATCGCCAAAAGGATCTAATCAAAATTTATAGCATATTCCATCCAACGACAGAAAAATGCACGTTCTTTTCAGGCCCCTGCGACAACGTGATACCAAGATAGACCAGACTCTGGGCCATACAGAAAACCTCAGCAAATTTAAAAGAACTGAAAGCACACAGTTTGTTCTCTGACCACAATGGGCCCAAACTAGAAATTAGGAACAGAAAGCTAACAGGAACACTTTTAAACACTTGGAAACTGCCTGGGGGCGCCTGGGTGGCTTAGATGGTTAAGTGTCTGCCTTTGGCTCAAGTCGTGATCCTAGGGTCCCGCGATCGAGCCCCGCATCTGGCTCCTGCTCAGCAGGGAGTCTGTTTCTCCCTCTCCATCCCAGGGTCTTGGGATCAAGCCCCACATCAGGCTCCCTGCTCAGCGGGGAGTCTGCTTCTCCCTCTCCCACTCCCCCTGCTGTGTCCTCTCTCTCTCTCTCTCTCTCAAATAAAATAAGTAAAATCTTAAAAAAAAAAATCACAGATGTCAGGGCACGTGGGTGGCTCAGTCGGTTAAGCGTCTGCCTTTGGCTCAGGTCCTGATCTCAGGGTCCTGGGATCGAGCCCCGCCTGGGGGTCTCCACTGAGCGGGGAGTCGGCTTCTCCCTCTCCCTCTGCTCCTCCTTCTCTCCTCCTCTCTCTCTCTCTCTCAAAAAAAAATAAATAAAATCTTTAAAAAAAATCACAGACGTCCACCCTTATTGTGTCTTGCAGTATTCTTTCTAATGCAGTATTACAACCTTGGCTACACATTAGAATCACCTTGGGAACTGAAAATATCTGCCTGTCCTGACCACACACCAGAACAATTAAAACTGAGTATCTGGGGGAGGGGAGCCCAGCGTATCAGTATTTTTAAAGGCTCCCTAAACAATCCCACTGAGCAGCCATGGCTGGGAAACAGTGAAAACAGGAAAAGCAGTGACCTGGTCAGGATGTAGTCTAACATAAGGAGACAGCGGAGAAAAAGCAACGTGATCAGGCCGGGGTGGGACTTCTCAGCCCTTGCTAGGTTGCTAATGGCCGGGGTGGAGACGGAGTCTGAAGAGCCGAGCCCTGGACTACCTCCATAGCCTTGACGTTGTATTATGCATATTAAGCAGTCATTCGCTGCAGTAGAACGTGAACTCCGTGGTTGCAGGGGCTATCTATCTTGTTCTCAGTGGTCTCCCTAGCACCCGGTGCTAGTTAAGTATTTGTAGCATCAACTAAGTATGAGTCTCACTTTGGGACCATCGGCCTCCGAATCACCTGGGGCAGTCATTGAAACAACAGATGCCCTTCACTGTTGCACTATTGCTCTTTCTATTCTGTGCAGAAAACTTCTACGATTGCTCCCTTGTCTTTCTCATTAGGCCAGTCTTCCCAGCAACCTCCAAAGTACTCCAGCAGAAGACTCTGTCAAGGTGGTTATTAGCAGGATGGGAACATTCATTCATTCACCAAATATTTATTGGTGAGTAAGCACTGGACTCTGGAGGAACAACATTCTAGTAGGAAATATATGCAATAAACATATGGCTACACTAGTAAATATGTAACTATAAATCACTGGAAGTTCCAGCAAAGCAAAGAAGACGTTGTGCTCTAAGAATGAGTAACAGGAGAGTCAAACAGACTGGGGAATCAGAAAAGACCTCTCTGCGAAAGCTGCATTGGAGCAAATTTGCGAAATGTGTGAGTTAGTCCGTTGGAGAGGGACCGAGATGAGCTTTCCAGGCAGAAGAAATGGCCTTGGCTGATTGTCCGGAGTCAGGAAAAGAACTTGGAGCTTTTGAACTGAAAGCAAGCCGCGGCCGGCGGGCAGAACACCACAGTAAGTGGCAGAGTGGCTGATGAGGAAGGCAGGAACAGTTCATGCGGGGCTTTGTCGGAGAGAGGGAAGAGCTCAGGTGTCTTCCGGAATATGGTGGGAAGCCATTGGAAGGTTCGAGCAGGGGAATGGTATGATCTGGTTGACGCAGCTGCTGTGCAGGCAAAGGATTGTAGCAGGGCAGGACTGGAAGCGGGGAGTCCACATGGGAGGTTCCCAGCATGCTCTGGGTGGAGTAGTGGAGGTGGGGAGAAGTAGATGGTTAGGATGTTTTTGCTGGAGAAAGGAGTCTTTTTCCCCATGCTGGCCCTCTCCGTACTCCGCAAGAGAGACGTCGCATGAAGCTCCGTGTTAGGACGCAGTGCCACATACACGTAAGGTTAGACATACTCTGGGAGGGGGAATTGTCTCAGATACACAAGATACAGAAGAACAGACCACAGGTGGTGACAGCCTTGCTCCAACCATTGCAGTTGGAAAGAAAAGCATCTTAGGAGAGATCAGTGACAAACAGATTCTTTCGAAACACGACTGAGCCATTGGTTCGTGAATTTATTTTTTTCATTGAGGTAGAATTTAATTCAATTAAAGGCAAAGATCCTGCCTGCCCAGTTTTATGATCTTTGAAAAATGTACACAGCCACGTTGCTGTTACCCACATAATCCCAGAGAGTCCCCCTGTGCCTTTTGCCAGTCAATGCCTACCCTCTCATAAGCACCCACTGTTCTGAATTATAGCACCACCCACTGGTTTTGCCTGTTCTTTAGCTTTCTATAAATGGAATCATACTGTACATATTCTTGGGTGCCTGGCTTTTTTCACTCATCATAACGTTGTTGAGATTGTGTTGTGTGTAACAGCAGACCATTCCTTTCCACAACTGAGTAGCATTCCATTGCAAGAATACATCCCGAGCTGTTTCTCCATCCTCCTGTTAATGGACATTTGAATAGTTTCCCAGGGGCTAACTGTCGCTCTGAGTTTCATTAGAGTTTCGTTACAAAGTAAGGTGCGGCTTCGATTCACTTTTCTCCTGTTCATCTCACCATTCTCTAGCTCAGATTTCCATCCATTCGTACGTTATTTACAGTCTTCCAACCTTGTCCACGGGAATGCGCTTCTGTTTTTATTTCCACTTCAGGAACATGTTTTCCAGGAATCCACGTATTTTCACTTGGACTGTGTCTATCCCTAGAAAGTAGACAATAAAAGTCACCTAGATTCTTATTTAGGATCTCTTTCCTCTCAGGAAGAAGATTCACAGATGTGATGGCTATCCAGATAGGTGGTGAATTTTTTAAAAACCTTACGCTTTCCAAAACAAAAAGAATTCGTGAGGACAAATGGCATTGTTTTGCATTTCTGAAACTCTCTCTAGGGTCTGGGATAATAAAAGACGGCTAGATTCTCATATCGGCTTCTGTGTTCAATCGGTTGCCATATGTTGTTTTGGTTACAGTACGCAAAGAGAATCAGGACTCATAGAGACATGTAGTTGGAAAGAAGATGAGCATTTTAGTAACTTTTTCAAATAATTATGGATATTTTTCTTTGATACTGCACCAGGTTCCATGTGTTCTGATAGCTCTGGGAACTCTGGAAGATAAGAGGTTGGAGTGATCCAATTTTGGACGTGTTGAAGGAGCTATACACTCTCCCATAGATGCTATAGATGGTCTTATAGATGGTCCAGGCTTCAGCCAGGGCAGGGTTTCTCAACCTTGGCTCTACTGACGTTTTGCATTGGGTCATGACTTGTCACGTGTTGGGGTGGGGAGGGGCGGGCGGACTGTGCATAGTGAGGTGTTTACCAGCATCCCGGGCCTCTACCCACTAGATGTCAGGAACACCTCCCCCACAGTGTGACAACCAAAGACGTCTCCAGACATTGCCAAAAATTGCCTGGTGGGGTCAAGTCACTCCCCCAACATTGAGAACCACAGAACAGGTACCCCAGAAAGGCCCTTTAGGCTGGACTGAACAATTCAAGATGAAAGTTATGTAAGGAACTTCAATAACTTTACTGACATCTCTCTGTTGGAAATACAATTGCCAAGAGCTATCGTTTACTAAGTGCTAGTAGGCACTTCCCACACATTAACTAATTTACTCCTCACATCAACACTACGAGGTAAGTATCAATATTCCCATTTTACGGATGAGGTCATCAAAACTCAGAAAGATCGCCACATGTCCAAGAGAGGGGCAGAACTGGGATTAGTGTCTGCATCTAATCGACTCCCATGCATGTGCTTCGAACCTCCAGCGTGTTAGTTGTTTATAAACTAGAAATGTAGTTTCCTCTGGCACACATTGTGTAACCCTGTCTAATGACCTTATTGAGATAACAGAGTCGTGAATGATTTTAGGTGGCAAATATAATTGGGGGTGACTTCTTGACCTAGTACCTGGAATAGCTTTGGGGTAAACTGAACTGAAGCATTACTTTGATGGATTGCAGAGACTTCTGGGGTAAGATCAAAGAGACATAAGTATAAGGCCTTGAGGGACCAAATTACCCATTTCATTGGTTCTAGAAGCCATGGCAATAATCAATCAAGCAGTCTTGTGAAGGTGCTGGCAGGACTTTTCTGATACCTCAGATCATCAGCCTCCCCCCTGGGGGGGGGGGCAATAACACCTCTGATTGACCCCAGGCCTGGCTGTTAAGCCCTTTGCTTTAGCTTAGGAGGAAAATGTTTGGGGGAATGGTAACCAGGCGCTCTAACCTCTAGGGCAGTGTTCTTCCAACTGCCCATCACAATGCTTTTGGGGTCATGAAATCAATTTAGTGGATGATGAGCAGCATTTAAGAACAAATAGAGAAGACCAGAGCAGAAAGCATCGTAGGGTCACCCCCACATTATAGGCAGGACTGGCTACAGAATATGGAAAATGTGGGGCTCCTTCATTACAAAGCAGGAAAACGGTGTTATTAAAGGCACTCAGATATAAAGTTTTTCCTTTCTTCTGCAGTGTCTGGCTTGACTTGTCAAGGCCTTTTTTTTTTTCATTTGCTATTTATCTATTTGATAAATTACCTATTTGAATTTCACTAGACCTTTTTATGCTTTGCAATGCCGTTTAAAATGCAAATGTAAGGGGGCGCCTGGGTAGTTCAGTCAATTAAGCAACTGCCTTCGGCTCAGGTCATGATCCCAGGGTCCTGGGATCGAGCCCCGCATCGGGCTCCCTGATCCGCAGGGAGCCTGCTTCTCCCTCTCCCTCTGCTTGCCCCTCCCCTTGCTTGTGCTCTCTCTCTCTCTCTCTCTCTCTCTCTCTCTCTCTCATTCTGTCAAATAAATAAATAAAATCTTTAAAAAAAATACCAAATAAAAGGCAAATGTAAAAACATTTAACCAACATGCAGGATCACCAAAATTACACAAACCATATTTTGTAGCTCATACGTTCTTACCAGAACAGTGAGCGTACTGCACGAAACTAATTCAACTGTTTTGATCTCATGTTCTAAATTTTTAGTTATTGGTTTTTCGTTATTGAGGTATAGCTGACATAGAACATGGTATTCATTTCAGGTGTACAACATCATGATTTGCTATTCTCGTCACAAGGACAAAATGTTATTTCCTTTCTTGATACACGTGCATTCCACCAACTGTCTCTACCTTTAGCTTATTGGTGAGTAAGGACGGAGGAAAGGGAAAGGGCAGGTTTGCCTTCTGTGTCATTATTTTCAGCGTAAGGGGTCCGCTAATGCAGGAAAGCAACCCACCAGGATGTGCTAGGGTTCCTTGGTCCTCAGGTTCCCAGAATTCTACTGCCTTCTTTCTGCGCTGGAAACAAGCTCCGCTTCGAAAGGAAAGCGTGGCCTCTGGTTTGTCACCACCAGCACTCCCCCGCCACACCCCCCACCTCACTCAGTTGTAGATGGGACACACTGGCCCCGCTCTCCCCCCCCCTCTTGCTGACCCCCCCCCCCCACTTCTATGGGCCCAAGGAGAAAAAGGCAGCCCTACCTCCAGCCTTCTGTGCTCTCGGGGCATCAGCGACACTCTATGCAAATGGGCAGCAAGAAACGGCAGGAGACACGCATACTACCCGAATCTCCTCTGCTCGCGGGCGGGCGCCACCGTTCCGCCCGGCTGCGCTTGCAAAACCCAAGCTCAAAAATAAAATTATTAAGAATGTCAAGACAGCAACAGCAGAACATTAAACCAAAGTGTGGGGGCCCTCCTGAGCCCGGAGCCCTGCGCTGCTGTATGAGTCATGTGCCTAGGAAGCCGGCCCCGATTATAAGGTATTGTTGCTGAATGCTTCGTTTCAGGGGTGTGTGTGTGTGTGTGAGAGTGTGTGGCTATGGGTGTACTGGGGGGGCGGGGTCACCAAAGTGTGACAGCGCCTGCTTCTGCCCTTCCCTTTCCCTACTAGGGGTGGGAGCTTTTTCTGGAAACAGTAAAGGGATTTTGGTTAGAAGAGGACAGAAGCCAGCTCCTCGGGGTGATGCAAGTTCTGTCCATTCTCCCTTAACCCCTGCGTCTCATGTGGCTGTTCTGGCAAAGACAGACCAGGGTCACCTCCTGTTACAAGCAGGCACCCTTGACCTCAGCCAGGGAGGAAACCAGAGTGAGCCAAGGAGACAAAGGCAGCCCTACCTCCAGCCTAAATTCCTTGAAGCTCAAGGGGCAAGAGGTGTCCCTAAACCTCACTCGTGCAGGCCAGTTTACCAGGATATTTAACTACTTGGAGACTTGGTCCTAAGCAGGCCCTTTCCTAGGGCATCTCTGGGATTATATCCCACCCTCGGGAATCTGTGGGGTTGGCCAGCAAGATGGGCTTCAAGGATCCAGAGAATTTTCGCCACACCTGTCTTTTTCCCTGTTCACGTAACAGGCCTTGGCATTAATTTTATGTTTTACATTGTAAAAGTTTTGCAAGTTCCGCAGAGAAGTGAGAAGATACAGAAAATTATAAAGAAAATGAAAATTTCTTACTGCCTAGAATTCCATCATAACCACTACGACCATATTTTGTGTATTTTCTGCCATCTGTTTTTCTTATATTTCAAGTTTATTTCTTTAAGCCATCTCTACACCCAATGTGGGGCCCGAACTCAAGACCCCGAGATCAAGAGCCGCATGCCCTTCTGACTGAGCCAGCCAGACTCCCCTGCTGTTCATTTCTCTGTGTATGCACTACAATTAAAGACAATGGTACACTGAAACTAATATAATGCTTTGTCAATTATACCTCCATAAAAAAGACAATGGATCATATTGTGTATAGAGGTTGGAATCTGGTTTACTCCACTTAATATTATATAGGATTCAGTTTGTCTCTCCCTTAGACTATGCTGCACGTGCACAGATAGAATCTTTCTCTCATGCTGTCTTCTATATTTCTTTCGATGCATTAATATCATTGGCTCACCTAAAGTTAAAGTAGTTGTTCCTCGTAGGAAGCATTTTTTTCCACCTGTTAGTTTCCCTCTCCAAATTTCATCTTTGCTCTTGTAATTTGTACCCTCTGCCACTAATAGGGAAAGGAAAAAGATTTTTCCCTTGGAGCTAGAACCAGACTTCTACAGCAAGTTCAACTTTTTATCAAAAAAAATTATTATAGGGGCACCTGGGTGGCTCAGTCGGTGAAGGGTCTGCCTCCGGCTCAGGTCATGGTCCCAGGGTCCTGGGATTGAGCCCCCATCGGGCCCCCTGCTCGGCGGGAAGCCTGCTTCTCCCTCTCCTGCTCCCCCTGCTTGTGTTCCCTCTCTCGCTGTCTCTCTCTCTGTCAAATAAATAAATAAAATCTTTAAAAAAATAAAACACTAATTAGGTACATCTTTTTTCTTCTAAGTAACTCAGCAGCACTTTCTCTCTTCTTGCCTTTTTTTTTTTTTTTTTTTTTTTTAGAGAGGGAATGAGGAGAGACAGAGGGAGAGGGAGAATCTCAAGCAGGCTCCACGCCCAGCACGGAGCCCGACGTGGGGCTCCATCTCACGACCCTGAGATCATGACCTGAGCCGAACTCAAGAGCCGGACGCTTAACTCTGACTGAACCACCCAGGCGTCCTGAACTTTCTTGCTTTTAAAACCTGGCCTAAGTGATAAGAATTTCTTTTGTCCTTATGCCTATCTGCACCCGCCTTGGCCTCTAAACTTCGGCTGCAGGATTTGGTTCTCTGGCTTCAGCTGTCTACTCCCCACCCGGGAAGGCAGGGACTGTGTTTTATGGATAGATACAGAACTGTGGTTTTACTTTTTTTTTAAGTTTTATTTTTATTTTTTTAAGATTTTATTTATTTATTTGAGAGAGAGAGAATGAGAGAGAGAGAGCGCATGAGAGGGGGGAGGGTCAGAGGGAGAAGCAGACTCCCCGCCGAGCAGGGAGCCCGATGCGGGACTCGATCCCGGGACTCCAGGATCATGATCTGAGCCGGAGGCAGTCGCCTAACCAACTGAGCCACCCAGGTGCCCTTAAGTTTTATTTATTGATCTGAGAGAAAGAGAGAAAGAGCTAGCAGGGGGAGGGGCAGAGGGAGCGAGAGAATCCTGAGACTCCTCACTGAGCACGGAGCCCAACTTGGGGCTCAGTTCCAGGACCCTGAGATCATGACCTGAGCCAAAATTGAGTCAGCAGCTTAACCAACTGAGCCACCCAGGCGCCCCAGTTTTAAAATTCTCTAAACAGCTGAATTATAATAGTAATTATAAAAATAACTCCGCCTTTCCCCCAGAACAGACCTTTTTAAACACATTTATACAGAAGAAAAACAGAGGTTGCAAAATAAGCACAACAGAGTTCCTTCCCACTGTTACAGGCTTTCGCTGATCCCACGGTTCTTGAACCTAATTTCCTCCCCCTCACCCTCCTCTTCCTCCCACTTCTAAGGAGCACTACCCGGTTTCCTCATTCAAGTCAACACCAGCCAGAGAATTGGCATGGTGGGGCCCCGGTGTATCCCATTATGTCCAAACAAGGAAAGAGCATTTGGAGAGAATTTCTGAGGAAATGCCTCTGTCCCTATTGTGATTGTAAGTATATTCTAGAATAGATGAGAAACGATGGTGGCCACAATCCAAGGATCTCATAGCTATAGTTATCTTTAAGTTTGCAGACTAGGAAAATCATGGAATGTCCAATTCTGGAAATCATCCCATCCTGCTGTTCATCCAGAAAGCGAAGGAAATTGAAAGTCACATGTCTAGTTAGTGGAGGATCTGGGGTTACAAGGCCAGGTTACCTGACTCTGAGTTCGGCACTTTCAACTCCGCCAAATTATCTTAAACCCTTGCAAGGAGGATTTTATTTTCTTTTATTTAAGGATTTTAGGCTCTGATGAGGAGCTGGTGACTTATGTAAATTAGTGGGGCGCTGGCTAAAAGGGAAATCGATTTATTTGTTCATTCATTCAATTCCACAAATATTCAAATATTTACTGTCAGCCTGGCAGGCGTAAGCAATGTGCTGCACACTCTGGGGGGTTCGGAACTTCATGAGCTCATGTCTTATTAGGGAGGTCATAAAAACAACTACTTTGTAAGAAAGCGTGGGTGCCGTTGAGGCAGTATAGACACAGCCAGGCAGGAGTTTCAGGGAAAGACAGTTTGATGCTTTCCAAGAGGGGTCTGGAAGGGCTGTGGGTATGGGGAAAGGACAGGTGAACTCGGCTTTGAAAGGCAAATAAATAGCTTAGGGTTTCTTGAAATGGAGATGAAGCAGAAAATTCAATCCTAGATCTGGCTAAAGATTCAAAGCCTGAACTCTTCAACATTTGCTATATAAGCCCTTTGACTAGGTTAGGCTCGACGGCTGGGAAATAGCACAGGGCCTTTAATGCCATTCTAAATGATTTGGATTTATTCTGTATGTAACTGGTAGCCATGGAAAGTTTTAAAGCGTGTGGTCTGATGAGCACTGTGCTCTCATCCCAAAGCGCTAAGCACTTAGAACAGTAGGTCCTGAGAGCAGATCAAAGACGACAGTGCAAAGGCCAGGGCTCCATCAGAAACTCTGGTGGCTGGGAATTATTCTGCAACTTTAATTGCTCAGAGCCGTTTGCTAAGCTGCACTCTGTTACACTTGGCTGGTCAAGTTAAGAGCTGTCAAATCTATTCCCTGAGCTATGGAGCAAACCAGGATTTGCTCAGAAAGTCGGGGTTTATTCAGAGAATTTTATTATAGGTTTTCTTGGAGGAAGGTTTTACATCCTTTTTTAAATTAGAAAAAGATAATTAATGTCATTTCCTGATTCCAGAATTTTCTAACGTTATGGAACTATGTGAGTGTTTTAGAAAGTGAAAGTGTCTCATAGTCCCAGCCCTTGAGAGATAACTACTGTGAAGTTGGTATCTATTCCTCCGCACATTTTTTTTCTTGTCTGCGTAATAGCACTTATTAAGGAAAAATAGTTTTTAAACAAACTGTTCATGCCATTTTGAAGCTTTCTCTCTTCACTCATTTATATAGCATGGACATTTTCCCATACCATGTAGATCTATCTATTTTTTTAAAAAAATAGTGCCCCATTTGGCACCTGGGTGGTTCAGTTGGTTAAGCACCTGGCTCTTGATTTCAGCTCGGGTCATGACCTCAGGGCTGTGAGATCGAGGCCCGTGTTGGGCTCCGCACTGGGTGTGGGGCCTACTTGAGATTCTCTCTCTCCCTCTCTCTCTGCCCCTCCCCCCTCAAATAAATAAATAAATCTTTAAAAAAATAAAAGTAAAAGTAATGCGCCATTGTATATTTTCTCCGTTCTTGTGTGAATAGACACTTAGGTTGTTTCCAGGTTTCCGATTACAAACAACATGGCAGTAAACATCCTCGCACATAAATCGTTGCAAGCTAATGGCAAATTTTTTATTACCACATTTGTGCTCGATTTTTAGCACTGGAAATGTTGGCTCATTTGGGTCTGAAAAGTTATCTTTTATCTGTCCAATTGCCTTTTGAAAATGTCCTACCACTTTTCACTTTCAGCCGGAGGGTGCTGGTTTGTCCACATCCTCCTCAATACTACCAAAGTTTTAAACCTTTCCTACTACGATGGACAAA
This sequence comes from Callorhinus ursinus, assembly GCF_003265705.2. Taxonomy (NCBI): domain Eukaryota; kingdom Metazoa; phylum Chordata; class Mammalia; order Carnivora; family Otariidae; genus Callorhinus; species Callorhinus ursinus. The sequence goes on from NW_027397095.1 coordinate 101,872, forward strand.
AAAAGATAACTTATTGTTCCAATACTCAATATATGCTAAACATCCCTATTTAGGGTGAATTAAGAAACACCACAATTGAGGAAGTTAACTGGCCTCTATTGTTCTTCTGTATAACCTGCAAACGTCTTCAGAAAGTTCGTAGTGCCATTTCTCAGGCCCTGGCATGTCAGATGCCCACTCTGGGAACACGCACAGAGACATATGTCTGGTATATATTACCTCATAGCGTTTGTAGGTAGGAAATAGAGATCTAAATGGGTAATAGGTGTGACTCAGGGTGCACACTAGCCCAATCCAAGGAAATAGCCCAATCAGCCATCAGAAGACACAGAGGAAGAAAAGCTTTATCAGGTAACAACAACCTAGAGAGCATAGCAGGTCTGTCCTGGGTCTGCAACTTAGCCATTCATCTTATTTCCTTTACACCACGTACCAATCACATTTTCCAAATGGGGACAAGAGCATCGCTAATACTGTGCCTCAAGCAGTGTAATCATTTTGCCAGATGATTTAGCACTGTTGGCTCAAACCCAAGAACAGATGATGGAATAATTTCCAGTCAGGAAAAACAACAACTGTAACAAAACCATTAAAGCCCAAACCTTTGAGTACTTGGCTCTCTGGACACAATAACTCACAAACCCGCTTAGCACACAATACTCACAAGTAGTATCTGCTTAGGAGAAGTCGAGCCCTCACCCAGCTGGTGTTAGTCTAACTGGTCTTCTTCCCAGCACATCGGAGGAGTCCACTTCTCCATGCCCCACGGCTGCTGGGAGGGCCAGGTGACTCATTCTGGCCAATGAATTATGAAATGAAGCAACGGATTTCACGCCTAGGGCACAGAATTGGCTGTGCGAGACCCTGCACTTTCTCTCCACCCTCCCACAGTGATTGTGGAAGCACATACGGAGGTGTGGGTGCCACAAAATCAGAGCGGCAGCGATCACTGAGTCACCACATGGAGGAAAGCTGCCCCCCGCGCGTCACCTGGGCTTGCAGCAGAATTTGTGAGAGCAAGGAATTAAATGCTATTGTGGTCAGCCACTGAGAGCTTGGCGTTGTTACTGCAGCATGACTAATACATTATCCCTCGGCCAAAATGAATCTGTTAGATGGCCTAGCAGGTGGAGAGACAGAAGTGTCAAGGAAGAACCACTCGTGAGCGCCTCTTCTGTGCCCCGGACGGTGCGTGGCGCATGCGCAATGCAAAATGCCTGCACTGTATTCAGACCCCTCGGTCTCTGCTGTCTTTGATTCCCTGCTTCCCCGGTGCGTTCCCATGACACTCTCACCTCCCCGCTCTCAACCCTCCTGCCGGACTGAACTACGGGCAGGTCCGTGCACAGGTCAGGTCTCTCTCCAGGCCTTTGTCAATGCTGCTCTTTGGACTGGGGATGTCACTTGTCCTCTCCAGCTCCTGGCCTGCCTCGCTCTTACTCATCCTTCGTGTCTCAGGGCTTGAATCCTTCCCTGCTGCCCCGAGTCTGGGTTAGGTGCCTCTCTCCTGGGCTCCCGCGGTTCCCTGGGCCTCCTTCACCATATTACTTATTGTGCTTGCCTTTTCATCTGTCGGTCACCTCCTCCCGGTGGCAAGGGACTGTCTTGCTCACTTTTAGAATCTAGGACCTCATCAAGATCCTGGCACAGAGTAGGCCTGCAATACATTTTTGAATGAAACAAATACAGTATTTCATCGTACTAGGATAATCCGTGAATGAATGAGCCTGCTAGGTTCATGGGGCACAGATGGGACAGGCCTGACCAGAGTAGAAGTATGTTTGGAGCTGCAGGAAATAAGGGCATGGGGGTGGCTGGGGTGAGGACTGATGGGGGAGGGTCTTGATAGGCTAACAGATAAGTTTACACTTTCCGCTATTGGAAATCCGGGGAGGCACTAAGAAGTTCAGGCCAGGGGAGTGAATGTCATGTGTGATGTTGAAGGACCATTACTGTGGTAACCGGTCTGTGGGATGGACTGAATGTGGGAGTCACTGTGGTTACCCAGGCCAGTGAGTGGTCATTTGGGCGGGAGAAAATGACAGCCTGAACTAGGTTGGCGGTGGTGAACCTCGAGAAGAATAGATAGTGGATAGAACATTTTAAGTCATCATTCACAGGAGCCTGGGAAAACCACTTCACAATGCCTTCTCTGATCATTGCAGTCTATGTTTTAAATCCAGAACAAATCAAGGTAAAATGCACATCAGGGTAGCTTTCATGAGAAAAGGTGTCACAGAGCAAGGTGATTGAGTGGCGTCCCGGGAAGCTGGCCCCTCACCACTTTCCAGTCTCAGTTTATGACCCTCCAGTAACTTTTTTTTTTCTACTTCAGGGACTTATTCTCTCCCTCAGCATGCCCCATACATGAGTTCCAGCACATGGGGCTCCCAGAACCACCTCCCCCCATTGGCCCTAAGGTAGGGATGATTTTGCTGACTTGACCCAACCCAAGTCACACACGTGTGTGTGTGTCTGTGTGTATGTGTGTGTGTGTAATAGCTCTCTCGCAGCAAAAGCATCTAGAAATGCAAGGCTTTTATAGCTAGGGTCCTTCATTGAATAGATCCCCTGAGCTGAATTATTGCTTAATACACACTCACACGGGTGCATGCATTCAAGACACATACATGCATACACGGACATATGGGCACCCCTAAACAGGAAGAGTGGGTGAATTTAATGAGTTAGCTCAAATTAGAGAAGTTTGCCTTACAGTATAGAAATAGAGAAATTCTGGTTTCTCTGAATACAGTAATAATGGGGAATCCTAGAGCAGTGACATTCCAAATAAGCTGAGAAGAGGTATTATTCAGAATGGACATATAATAGGAATATTATTAATAGGAATATTAAATAGCATAGTCAGTTGACACGCAGACATAATTTTCTCATTCAATATCGCATGGAACTCATTAAGGTACAGAGTTTAAGAGGACAGACCATAGGGACCCCTAGGTGGCTCAGTCGGTTAAGCGTCTGACTCTTGATTTCAGCTCAGGTCATGATCTCAGGGTCGTGGGATCGAGCCCCACGTTGGACTCTGCACTGGGCATGGAGCCTGCTTAAGATTCTCTC
>NW_027397095.1:105349-123404 GCF_003265705.2 Callorhinus ursinus
AGTCGGGGCGCCTGGGTGGCTCAGTTGGTTAAGCGACTGCCTTCGGCTCAGGTCATGATCCTGGAGTCCCGGGATCGAGTCCCGCATCGGGCTCCCTGCTCAGCGGGGAGTCTGCTTCTCCCTCTGACCCTCCCCCCTCTCATGCTCTCTCTCTCTCTCTCTCTCATTCTCTCTCTCAAATAAATAAATAAATAAAATCTTTAAAAAAAAAAAAAAAGAAAACAGAACACAGTCGGTCAGACCTGGTCCCCACCACCACTCGTTAGCCGTGTGCCCTTTAACCAATATGCACCTCACTTTCAGGGCACCTGGGCAGCTCAGTCCATTAACCATCTGACTCTCAATTTCAGCTCAGCTCATGATCTCAGGGTGGTGAGATCAAGCCCCCCCATGGGGCTCTGCGCTTAGCCGGAAGTCTGGTGGAGATTCTCTCTCTCCCCTCCCTCTGCTCCTCCCCCTCTCTCTGAAGTAAAAAAATAAATCTTTAAAAAATATGCACCTCAGTTTCCTCAGCTGCCAAACAGAGTAATAATAATACTAATTCCATAGGCTTTGCAGGAGTTAAGATGGTGGAGGAGTAGGGAGACCCTTAGGTTTTTGATGAAGATCGATACCATAGACACAAACAGGCTGATACACAATAATGTTTATAACATAAGAGCTATTGTTCTTTAAATGCAAATGTAAGGTTGTATGTCCTTTATTAGTCATTATATTTTCTCATCTGGCCAGATGGCAGACCATCACAGTGGAGTCAGAGGAAATGATGAAGGCGAGAAGCCAGAGAGGAGAAGAGTCCGCACTGAGGTATGCATGACCAAGAGCCTTCCCCACACTCACCTGTGTCTGGAGTATTTTTATAATAATTGATAGGTATTGGTTGACCATCTATGATAACCTAGTGTACTTTGAAAAAGCTATCCATATTATTAACTAGGGACTAGAATGTGAAATTATGTTCAAACGGCTTTTCTCTCCCAATTGTTCTAGCTCAACACTTGGAATACCTGGGCTGCCATTCAAAGAATCACTCATTTTTATTCAAGTGTTGTCTTAAGAGTATGGGCTCTGAAACCAAACTACCTGAACTCAAGTACCGGAAGGTACCATTCTATAGCTATATTGTCTTGGGCAATTTACTTAACCTGTCTGTGCCTTGATTTTCTCATCTGTAAAATGGCCACAATAATAGTGCCTCCCTCATAGGATTGTTGTGAGGTTTAAGTGAAATATTCCCCCATGCTACTTTATATTATTACCTTTCTATCTGCACATACTATCTCCCCAACTAGGTTGTAGCACATACCATTGAGGCCAGGACCTGTGTCCTAGTCATTTTTGGAGCCAATGTCCAATAGGAATTCCTTGTAAATTATGAGGAAACCAGAAGTAATATTTTTCCTTAATACATCGATATTGAAAGACAGATCCCTGCAACTGACATGAGGTGGGTTTTAGTTGACACTTTCTATTTAAACTGAAAGTAGGTCAATGAAATGGGTCACCTGCCACCTTAGCTTTATAAAACAAAACCAGACAATTCTCAAACAATAATGACTGTCTTAACTACAACTTAGAACACAATGCACAGCATGACATTTTGACTTCATTTTGAAGCAATTCCAAAAGGTCAAAGTGTTTTTAGCAAAGTAAAGGATTTCTGCTGTGGTCTTGGTAATCTAGGACTTTTAGGTTTGCTTCCTAAAGAAAGTGTGTTGTTCTGGAGAGCATGTAATTGGCTACAGATGGATCTATCCTGATTTGTTGCCTAGTGACGGCCAAAGGAAGTCACCCTATGGTGAACCACAAGTCTGTTTGCCATTACAGCTTCACACAAAATGGCCTCGTAGCGATGTTTGGTGAAAGCAATGCAGTGCTCATTTGATCTCAAAATGGTTTCCTTGGGGAGGTCCTACATTCTGAACCCCTGGTTTGCTCTGGGGTGCCCTGGGACCACCAGTGAGACTTGGGATGACATAGGAAAGAGTCCAGTGGTTCCAATGAAGCCCCCTAGTTACTCAGCATCAGCCCCTACAAGTCTGGGTCTTTCAGAAACGCCGGGGGAGCTGATTATTCTGTACACCCCCTCAAGATTAACTAACTGCTTCAGGGGTCTGGACCCAATTAGAATCTACTCTTTAATCAACTCCTATCCTTCGGGCTGTTTGACTCCCTTACTCTCCACATACGTAGTGTTAGTTTCCTAGGGCTTCTGTAACAAGCACCACTAACTGGGTGGCTTAAAATAACAGGAATTTATTGCCTCACAGTTCTGGAAGCTAGAAGTCTGAAATTAAAGTGTTAGCTGGGTCGTGCTCCCTCTGAAATCTCTAAGGGATTCCTTCCTTGCCTCTTAGTAGCTTCCAGTAGGTTGCCAGCAATCATTGGTGTTGCTCGGATTATAGGTGCATCACTCCAGTCCTCTGGCTTCACATGGCGTTCTCCCTGCGTCTGTCTCTGTGTCAAATTTCCCTATTTTATAAGAACACATAAAGTGCTGTTGGATTAGAGTCCACACTAATGACCTTGTTTGAACTGGATTACCTCTGTAAAAGATCCTAGTTCCAAACAAGTTCAGATTCTAAAGCCCTGGAGATTAGGACTTCATCTCTTTTTTGGAGGGGACACAATTCAACCCATAACACACTGTTTGTTGTTGTTTTGGTTTGTTGGTTGGTTGGTTGGTTGGTTGGTTGTTTTTTTTTAAGATTTTATTTATTTATCTGACAGATAGAGAGAGGGAACACAAGCAGAGGGAGTGGGAGAGGGAGAGGGAGAAGCAGGCCCCCCGCTGAGCAGGGAGCCCGATGCGGGGCTCAATCCCAGGACCCTGGGATCATGACCTGAGCCGAAGGCAGATGCTTAACGACTGAGCCACCCAGGCGTCCCCTGGTTGGTTTGGTTTTTTTAATCTCACCAGATTTCAGTCCCCGATTCTTGCATGTTCTCCTACTCAAGTAACCCATTTCTGTCTTCAGTTCTTTTCCAACCTAGACTAAATGTGTGGTACATCAATCGATAACTCCCTATCCTACCCCCCCCTTGTATTTCCATGCCATTTTTCCAAAACTCCAAATCCAGATCAATCCAAATACCTCTGCCTTCTTTCTGCCTCCTTATCTAGGGCTGCTGAGCACTCAAGAGAAAATCCTGCAACCACGTGGATGGATGGACTACAAATTCATGGTCTCCGACCTCAACTCAGTCCTTGATGCCATCCAGCAATCCTTCTCTGTAACCCAAGTCAGCAGATTCAATCTCTCTCTGTAGGTTCTGTCAGAGTTCTCCAGAGAAACATAACCAATAGGATATATCTCTACAATCTATCTATCTATCCATCTACTGAGAAAGAGCGATTGTAAGGAATTGACTCACATGACTGTGGGGGCTGACAAGCTGGAATTTGACAGGGTCGTGCAGCAGGCTGGAGACCCAGGGAAAATTTGATGTTGCAACTTGAGTTCGAAGGCAGTCTGTTGGCAGAATTCCCTGTTCCTCAGGGAACCTGTCTTTCGCTCTCAAGGCCTTTGAGTGATAAGGCTCACCCATATTATGGAGGGTAATCTCCCTTACTCAAAGTCCACTGATTTAAACATTAAATCTCCTCTGAAAAAAAAGCAACCTTCACAGCAACACTTAGACGAGTGTTTGACCAAATATCCTGGTACAGTGGCACAGCCAAGTTGAAACATAAAATTAACCATCACATTTTTCCATGCCCCACAAGAACTAATTGAAACCTTTGCCACTTTTAACCCTCGGTTGTAGCAAAAGGACTCTGCTTCCTACTCTTCAGGGAAAACGGACATTGTTAGGCAAGAAGCCCTTCAGCTCTCCACCTTCCCGCCACTAAAAACTCACCCACTTCAGCAGCCATTCTCGTCTCCTCTCTCCTTGTCACAGTGGAAGACGCGTTGCTCCATCTGAGCCCAGACTGTCCACCTGTGCTCTGAGTCTTGATTACCACTGCGTTTCCAGGACCTATGTAATGTGGGGAATATGGCAGCCCCTCAAGCACTTGTTGACTGACTGATTGAATTCTCTCATGACTCCTCTCTTCCATTTCCACCCCTTTACCCTCTATTTTCAATCTCTTCTCCACCCTTTAATATTTCCCACCAGCATTTAAACAAACCCAAGTCTTTCTCTTTAAAACAACACCAACCTAATCAACATCTTGACTCTGGCCCTCTCTGGCTATTGTCCTTTCTTCTTCCTTCATGGTCATACTTCTCAAATGAATTGTCTGTATTTGTTTTCTCCAAATCTTGCTCTCCTATCCACTCCTCAACTGCTGCGATCTGGCTCCTACCCCTATTACTCAATCGATATTGGTTTTTGACAAAATTCAGTCCCCTTCTTTCTGCTCATCTCCCTAGTAATGAACGCTGCTGACCACTGTCCTCCTTCCCTGTGCCCTCAAAATTATCTTTCTGGGACATGACTTCTTATCTAGGCTGGACTGCCTGGATAGAATCCAATCCTTCTATTACTTTCCTGCTCAATTTCTGCCCCCCCTTACCCTTTAGTCTTACCTACTTGGAGGAACCCCATCACACTTCTTGGAGGAACCCCATCACACTTCTGTTACTGAGAGACCGCATGGTTTCCCCCGTGGTGTTCATTTTTCCTCACCGGTGATGAGTAACAAACCCAACTTGTTCAACTACAGGTGTGTTCCTGGGGGTCATCGGCTGAAAGGCACTGACACTTTCACACTGCCTAAATATTTGGGGCATAAGTCCTGGCAGAGACCTGAAAAACTAAAATCGAAGTATGGAAAATTTTCACTCCTCCACCCCCACCTCACAATCCAACGTTACTTGACACCCATTCAGTTGAACTTATCACAAGAACACAATGATTTGATTCTTCGGTCATAGACCACTGGAAGAATCCTATACAGAAATCGGTTCCTAGAAGTGGGGTCCGGTAAGGGCCAGTCTGAATAATGTGGAATTGACTAAAGCAAGGTCAGAGGGTGGGGGGCAGAGAAAAACTCTCTGTCTTGTGAACCTGGTTATATGGCTTCAAAGTGGTCCTTTTTTGCAAACTGTGTGCCCAGCAGGGCTAGGGCCTTATGGGGCTTCATAAAAGAATTGAGATAGAGGTGTTCTTTTGGTTGCTCCTTGTGGCATTCAAAAAGGTTCTACGAGGAAGAAACAAATTTTGGGTGGTGAAGCTGATCCATCTGAAAGCAGGCAGAGAAGAAAATACAGCTTTCCTAATAGGACCCCTGCAGCCTATATTCCGAGATGGCTGAATCAGACAACTGTGTAAAGTGGACAAAGCCCAGTTATCTGCCCCAAGGTGGGCAGATAACTGGTAGGACCAGTTAAAGCAGAAACCTAAGAGGAGGCTTGGCTCCTCCCAGCCTTTTCTAAGCACCTCAGGCTGGACATTCCCTGCCTGGGAAAAATACCAATTATCCCCACAAACCCTCTTCATCTCAGGTTATTGTTTTGAATTATTCTAAAGCAGAAACCAAGGAAGCTCATTAAGTTCGGAGCCAGAGGATTGGACTTAGCAACAAGGACTGAAAATGCACCCACCTTGAAATCTACTGGTTGGTAACTGTCCTCTTTGATCATTAGTCTATAGAATTGACCAGAAGCAAAGAGATCCCCAAGATGACCCCAAGCCGACAAAGGGGTCATCTTGCTGGAGAAACTTCCAGCCTCGCAATCAAGGACCTGACTGCTTACCGCACCATATACCTGGCCTACCACCAGGAAGGAGGCTGCCATACCCCCACAAGGGGACTCCTTCCCTGTGCCTTCCTCAGATGTGGACAGGACAAGGAGGGACAAGGTTTATCTTCCCAGAGAGCTGAAACTAGGGGCAGCAGAAATGTGGCCCAAGCAACTCACTCTTTCATCAGTATGGGGAGCCCCTCTTTTCTCCTCTCCAGCAGAGTGTGACATATACGACACTTCGGGGACCACCATGGGTGATGTCTCCCCTTCCTTTTCTTTTTTTATTTTTAAGATTTATTTATTTCTTTTAGAGAGAGGGGGAGAGCACAAGTTGGGGGAGGAACAGAGGAAGAGGGACAAGCAGACTCCCTGCTGAGCATGGAGCCTAATGTGGGACTCGATCCCAGGACCCTGAGATCATGACCTGAGCAGAAATCAAGAGCCGGACACTTAACCGACTGTGCCACGCAGGCGCCCTTCTCCCCTTCCTTTTCCAAATGGACATGGTATTACAGATATTCTGTTATCTAACTCTCATCTTGTATCAGACTGTTGGGAGTGGGACATGTTCTCCTTCAACTGCAGGTGAAATTATGAATTACAAAGTGCCACATCCAGAAATGAACAAAAGCAAAGACCATCACCCAGAAGTATTGCACTTGAAGCTTGATATAAAACAAGGATGAGATTTTGCGTTGTCTCCTTTGAGAAGGGGGTGAGTGCCTTTGTCACAGTGCATGTGATCGTGACACAGGGAGCGTTTTTGCACGTAAACGAACAGAAAGAAGAGCATGTGTGGATGCTGGGCACCTGGCGGGGGCTAGGGAAGTGGGGAGGGGTTGGACTACAGTACATCAGTTGTTTTGCATACTTTGTGCATCATTTTTCCACATTCTGATAAGATCGGTGACACTGGGATGACAATCTGTGCATGATGAATTTTCAATCATTTGGGTCATTTCCTTAGGACAGAGTCTCCAAAATGGAAATTGTTAGGTCAGAGGTTGCAAACAGTTTCATGGCTCTTGCTAAACATTTGAAAACTGCTTCCCAAGAGGGTTCAAGCAATTGGCATTCCTACGAGAAGATGGGAGACTGTTCCTGGATATGTCATCAACCACTTCTGAAGTTTAATGCTCCACGAATACATCCTTCAGCTTTCAAAGTATAGGTGAGCCTCTGTGGTGATGATCCTCTACGTAGACTGACGAAGAATTGTCTCCCAAGGGGCCCTTGGGTGGGCTCAGTCAGTTGAGCATATGACTCTTGTTTTCAGCTCAGGTCATGATCTCAGAGTCCTGAGATCGAGCCTCCTAGTTGGGCTCTGCGCTCAGCAGAGAATCTGCTTGAAGTTTCTCTCCCTCTGTTCCTCTCCCTGTGCACTCTCTCTCTCTCTCAAATAAATAAATAAATTTTTTTAAAAAATTGTCTCCCAAAGGTTTTTCTGATTCATGTGATAAAGTTGTACCCCCAAACAGGATCTTCTCCCAGTTTCCTTCAGCTCAATTCTGCTGCCTCCACCAGAAGAATTAATGCATTTATTTATTTCTCCTCATAGGGTGGCGATTTTCCGGCTGCAGCCCTGAGCATCATGCCACTTCCAGCCCTTTCCTCTCGAGCATTTCATTCAATCGGAATGGTCCGAGATGGCACCCGAGACATCAAAATCTACTCTACCGTGGCATGGCATGAGGCATCTCAGGGCCCCAGGTAGATACACTATATAGATAATCAGCTTAGTTGCATCTTATTTGGCACAAATTAGCTCCTAAGTCACACTTTTGTGACTTTTGGAAACATAAACAAAGGTTTTAAACCTGAAACTCTAAAAGATGTGTGCTTGGGAGTGTCATTAGTCCCAAACTCACAGTCTGCAGAGAAGGAAATGGGATCTCAGAAGGCTAAGGGCCAAGTGCACGCAGTGAGCCATGAACTTGGGATACCAGTCAGTGCTCCTTGTATGTTATGCTTTTGCCTTGTTCCAGCCCATTTCACTCCAGGCTGGGCAGCTTCTCTCCCTCAGCCCTGGTCCTTGGTCCTATCTTGGCCGGCTCCAGGGGCAATTCCCCTGAATCCAATAGCAACAGGATCTACGATGGTTCCTAACATAGCAGTTATTCACTGCCTGGGCCACACATCCAGAAGCATCCAGCTGCCCTCTCCTCTAGGCTCCACAGCCTAAGACTGGGGTTACTCTCAAAGCTGGGACAGATCCTTCTCCCTGAAGACCTCTTCCAGGTCAGGAGCTTGGAAGCACCCTTCTGTCTTATCATATTTTCCTCCTCCCAGCTCTCCCCTCAGTGCTCCATCTATAGGGAAGGAAAAATCCTTCCTTTACCCTCCAAGGTCTTCCAGCTGAACTAAGAATTAAATTGACAGGGGCGCCTGGGTGGCTCAGTGGATGAAGCGTCTGCCTTGGGCTCAGGTCATGATCCCAGGGTCCTGGGATCGAGTCCTGCATCGGGCTCCTTGCTCAGCGGGGAACCTGCTTCTCCCTCTGCCTGTCACTTAACCCTGCTTGTGCGCTCTCTCTCTCTCTGACAAATACATAAATAAGTCATTAAAAAAAGAATTAAATCAACATGAAACAGATTAACAGGAGACAAAAACAAAAATTTTATTACACGTGCACAGAGGCCCAGTAATGAAATTGAGACCTAAAGAAATGACCAAGGCGGGCAGTTTTTATCCTTTTTAGACAAAGAGACGATAAATCCAGGAGGCACTGGCAGGGCAAAGAAAACTTAACTTTGGGAGCTTCAGTTAGGAAGGAATTCTAAACAGAATTTGGGCCAGGGTTGTACATTAGTACAAAGTAACAAGGGTTGTTTTCTACAGTCTTCTCTGCTCTGAATTTCCCACCTCTGGCGACAGGGATGTCTCTTTGCCTCCTGGTCCAGGAATGGCACCTTTCTCATGGGGAGATTTAGTTTCTGCTTTCAAGGGGACAGAGTAGGGTCTGAGTGTCCTTCTCACACAGGCTGTCTCTTCAGTAACTTTTATTTTTAAAATGATCAAGAGCCAAAGTGGAACATTTTGGGGCGGCCTGCCCTTGGCCCCCGCACACCCTCTGCCTGGATATAGTGTCCAGAAAACTGCAGGTACAGGGATTACCCCAGAACTCAGAGCTGTCTTTGAAGAATCTCAGGGGGAGGTGGGGGGAAAAGAATGCCTTTCATCGGTCTGGTACTTCCTAGTTTCAATCCAGCAAACCCTTAGATCAGTGGATTTTATATTTCTTTTGGCCACAAGCCACTTCAGGAAACTGATGAAAGCAGTGGACCCTCTCCCAATTCCCATTAGCACAAAATTGTACCTACAAGTTTAGGGCCATCAAAGACGATCTGAATCCTATCCATGGTCAACAGATAATTGTGGGGGATTTGATCACAGTGGTTACTTCCTGGTCTTAAGCAGAAATACTTTCCAATAATTATGGGAGAATTTGAACCCTGCAGGTTACTTCCTGGTCTCAAACAAAACATGAATAATTGTTGTGTCTGGAGTGGGAGGTGGGGAATTTTATTCATGGCAGGTTTTTTCCTCAGCTCATTCACACAGATGGCCTTCTAAATAATTGCGGGGATGTTATCACAGCAGGTGGCTACCTAAAGCCTTCCTGTTTAATGTACCTCTTGGGCCTAGGATGCATTATTCTGCACCGTCAAAAGTAGTTTCCGGCTCCAGATTGGCCTATAACAGTGGGCTCAAAAATCTGCTTATAATGGCTTCTGGTTAAGCTGTTAACCAGAAGCTTCTGGTTAGCTGTTAGGATTAAAGATGAGTTAACTCACAGGTATTTTTGCAAAGAGTCGTAGAGCCAGCCTGCGTGATAAACTCCGTGCCCCAGTGTATCTCCACTTGCTACGGTTATGTCCCTGAAAACCATCATGGGAAGAGAATTTACACCTGACAAACTTAGAACCTTATAGGGACCCCTCTTACACTGTTGGTGGGAGTGCAAGTTGGTACAGCCACTTTGGAAAACAGTGTGGAGGTGCCTCAGAAAATTAAAAATAGAACTACCCTATGACCCAGCAACTAAACTCCTGGGTATTAACCCCAAAGACACAGATGTTGTGACAAGAAGGGCCACATGCACCCCAATGTTCAGAGCAGCAATGTCCACAAGAGCCAAACTGTGGAAAGAGCCGAGACGCCCTTCAACAGCCGAATGGATAAAGAAGATGGGGTCCATATATACAATGGAATATGACTCAGCCGTCAGAAAGGATGAATACCCACTTTTCCCATCAACATGGATGGGACTGGAGGAGATGATGCTAAGTGAAATAAGTCAAGCAGAGAAAGTCAATTATCATGTGGTTTCACTTATTTGTGGAACATAAGGAACAGCATGGAGAACATTAGGAGAAGGAAGGGAGAAATGAAGGGGGAGAAATCGGAGGGAGAGATGAACCGTGAGAGACTATGGACTCCGAGAAACAAATTGAGGTTCTAGAGGGGAGGGGGGTGGAGGGATGGGTTAGCCCGGTGATGGGTATTAAGGAGGGCACGTACTGCACGGAGCACTGGGTGTTATACACAAATGAGTCACGGAACACTACATCAAAAACTAATGATGTACTGTATGGTGACTAACATAACATAATAAAAAAAAAAAGAACCTTATAGGGAAAGTAGAGTCAGGAACCAAAGGTCAAATTGTGAGTCTATAAAAGCTCATAGAAACGTTTTTTGGATTTCACTAAAATGAAATGTAAAAGATGGCATGTCAAATAAAAGGAACATCAGTGTTTTACAGAGGTTTTTTTTTTAAAGATTTTATTTATTTGTTTGACAGAGAGAGAGACAGCGAGAGAGGGAACACAAGCAGGGGGAGTGGGAGAGGGAGAAGCAGGCTTCCCGTGGTACAGGGAGCCTGATGTGGGGCTCGATCCCAGGACCCTGGGATCATGACCTGAGCCGAAGGCAGACACTTAATGACTGAGCCACCCAGGTGCCCCTGTTTTACAGAGGTCTTAAACTAGAAACAGTCATAAATAGTTCTGTGCAATTTCTATCTACCATCCCTTAATCACTAGACCATTTTCAGGAACTCCTCCCCCATTTGATCTTTAGTTGTACTATTTATTTTTCAAATAACACTCTTGTGGGGCACCTGGCTAGCTCAATCAGTAGAGCATGCAACTCTTGATCTCGGCGTTGTGAGTTCAAGCCACACGTTGGGGTAGAGTTTACTTAATAAACAAAAACTAATACTAACAATTTAATCGTATAGAAATGTTATAAAGTGAAAAGCAAAAGTCACTCAAATCTCACTCCCCATTCAGATCATCACTATTAACGGAAGGATATTTGGACTGCTTTCCATTTTGGCTTTTTTTTTTTTTTTTTAGGCTTATGTTTTAGATGCATGGTTTTTATAGCTACAGAGATTACAAGGCTGGATTTGAAGACTCCCGTGAAGCTGGGCAGAAGGGGCTAGGAATAGTCCAAGTTAAAAAGCCACAAACCCTCTGTGCTTACTGTGATTCAGCACTTTTTCTCGAATAAAAGCTCCTTGGGTTGTTGCAAGCCTTGGGTGAACATCCAGAGTTCTGAACACGTTGACTTTGACCATTTCTGCCAGTGTGTTCATTGCTTTTCTGGAGGAGCCAGGTTATGAAGGTCCTCATGCTGCTATTCCAGACTTCCTCTCACTGTTATACAAGCCTTTTGTATTTCTCAATTGTTCGAAAATATGGGGGCCACTTGGCAAGGAACTACGGACCGCCTCTAGAGGCTGAGAGTGACTCCCAGCTGACAGCTAGCAAGAATGTCCTAAACCCACAAGGAAAAGAGTTCTGGTAACAACCAGTGAGCTTTGCAAAAAGATCCTGAGCTGCAAATGAAAATCGCAGCCTGGTTTAGACCCAAAGCAGAGGACCCAGCTAACCTGTTCCCAGACTCCTGCCCTTTGCCCTTTTCATCCTTGACCCGCCCCTTATCCCGTCAAGGCCCCAATTCAGAACCGATGTCCTTAATCCAGAATATTGAAGGGGGCTTTGTAATAATGGAGCGAGTTTGCACAAATATCTTCTAGGACCCATGGAAACTGGAAGTCTTTCATTCTTGGTCGTTCTTGGGAGGTGGCCAGGTGGCAAGGAAAGAATTGTTTTTTCAAAGTCACGCTTGTTATGCCCCCCAGGGTACTAATAGCCCCACATAATTTACAGAGGCCTGGAGAAATTACTCCAGTCAAGAGATCATTGTTTGTCAGCTTCACTCAGCAGCTACTTCATGTTATTCCAATAACCTGACACAGACAACTCTAAGCGGTCCCTGTCCCCAGACACACTCTGCTCTCAAACAGGAACACCTGAGATCCTGAGACTTATCTCAAATTCTTAAAACCTCACTGGACAGATGAAGGCTTCTGCTGATCAACAGCCTTAGGTGGCTACTAATAAAGCCATCTAATCACACAAGCAGAAGGACCGCGGCAAAGGTGTGCATCTTGCATTTGGGGATGCTGCACGTGAGACCTCTCATCTTGGCCGTGAAAGGTATGGAAAGAACCCCATGAACGTTCAGACCTTGCCAGCCCTCTTTCTTACTTCCACAGTTGGAGAGGTGCATGGACTTGAGTTTGGAAATGTTCGTAACAGCTTCTTAACATAAGTCATTCATCTCCAGCAAATCATGCCCCCAAACGCTTCATTTCAAGAGGTCGTGGGCTCCTCCCTGCTCCATTGCCACACATCTCATTCCCGCCCTTTCTGCTCCATGGCTTCTAAGAGTCCTGAGGGGACTCAGACCAAGCCCAGGAGGAAGGAAGAAGGTCTGGGCTTTGTATCCTTCCCTCCTCACCCCCATCTCCTGGCAGACTGTTGCATTTCAGGTGTGTATGGAGAGTCCGATTGAATATATAGCGCCGGCCTGTCGCTGGCCCCAGGGTACCAGGACTTTACAAAGGGATCCAGTCCCGCAGTCCTGGGTCAGGACACACCACAACCGCCAGGAACCCCTACTCCTGGTTTTACCCAGGCCGGTGTGGCCCAAGACAAGGGCTACATGAAGCATTCCCAGCCTCGTGGGAGTGCTTGTGGGATCAGGAATCAAAAATCTCAAGCTCTGTTTAAGAATATTCTGGTGTATCCATTATGGTTTAAAATGGTCTTTTTTTTTAAATTTTTTATTGTTATGTTAATCACCACATATTACATCATTAGTTTTTGGTGCAGTGTTCCATGATTCATTGTTTGTTCATAACACCCAGTGCTCCATGCAGAACGTGCCCTCCTCAATACCCATCACCAGGATAACCCATCCCCCTCCCCCCCTCCCCTCTAGAACCCTCAGTTTGTTTTTCAGAGTCCATCATCTCTCATGGTTCATCTCCCCCTCTGACATACTCCCCTTTTCTTCCTCTCCTGTTATCTTCTTCTTTTTCTTTTTTCTTAAAATATGTTGCGTTATTTGTTTCAGAAGTACAGATCTGTGATTCAACAGTCTTGCACAATTCACAGCGCTCACCGTAGCACATACCCTCCCCAATGTCTATCACCCAGCCACCCCATCCCTCCCACCCCCAACCACTCCAGTAACACTCAGTTTGTTTCCTGAGATTAAGAATTCCTCATATCAGTGAGGTCATGTGATACATGTCTTTCTCTGATTGACTTATTTCACTCAGCATAACACCCTCCAGTTCCATCCACGTCGTTGCAAATGGCAAGATCTCATTCCTTTTGATGGCTGCATAATATTCCATTGTGTATATATACCACATCTTTTTTATCCATTCATCTGTCGATGGGCATCTTGGGTCTTTCGTAAAACGGGGCTGAAATGTCTGTTGTCGGTGGCAGGGACCCTGCCTGACAGACAGACAGCTTTGGCGGAGGCAGAAGCAATTGATCGCACGGCCAAGGAAGTGGACAGCAGTCTCCACATTGTTCATCCCAGAATCTGCCAGAACCTGGAACCCTAGTCTCGAACTCCAACCCGCCTGGGGACACCCTGATGCCAAATGTCTGCCCTCCTAGGATTTTTCCCATGAGGATGCCCGACTCTTCAAAGACAGTTTTTAGCAAGAACTGGGGTGAAGAAAGTGTTGGGAGGGGGGGAATAGTGGGGACCTTTTTGACCCCAGTTCTGGAGGAACTTGGTACTAGGTAAGGAAGTTACAGATTTAGATGCGAGGACATGGGACAGGGGCCCTGTTAGTAGCACCAGGCAGAAGGCGGGGGCTTGGTCACAGAAACAAAGCATGAGCCTGGCCTCTGGGACCAGAGGAGAAACCTGCCTCAGGGCACAATGGACAAGAGCAGTGCAGAACCGCCTGGGCTGAAGGTCAGGCAACGTGGCCCCCCACCTGGGCCCTCCCTTCTGCTCCCCATTGTCTGGCTCTGTGCCTGTCACCGTGAGCCTGCTTTAGGTCATTTGTAAAACCAGGAAACTGACTTGTGGAGCTCCTGGAGCCTCCAGTTAACCACAGAGCTATGCTTTTCAAATTCGAATGTGGGGGCCTCAGAGTCACAAGCTCCCAGGTGATGCTGTTGCTACTGGTCCCCAAACCACACTTGAGCAGTGAGCAAGCCTAGAGGACTGCCCAGTGGGGGTGGCTCATGGGCTGGTGCGGGTGGAAGGCCAGAGGCAAAACTCTAGGGGCCAACCCCCCAAGCTTCAGCCAGAGCAGCTTGCCTTTGATGTGTTTTACATATTAGGGTTCCACCTAAGATCTTATTTGAAAAAAGGGGGGGTCCTTTTGTTTATTTTTTAAAAGAACTTGAAAACCACTGGATTATAGCCCTTGAGGTAAGGGATATTTGAACCTACTTTTATTATGGAAATTTTCTTTTTTTAACATTTTATTTATTCATTTGAGAGAGAGAGAGCACGAGGAGGCAGGGCAGAGAGAGAGGGAGAAGCAGACTCCCTGCTGAGCACAGAGCCTGAGGCAGGGCTCGATCCCAGGACCCCAGGATCATGACCTGAGCTGAAGGCAGATGCTCAATCGACTGAGCCACCCAGGTGCCCCAATTATGGGAATTTTCAAACACACACCAAATTCAAAAGAGAAGTCTAACAAACTCGGGTGTACCCACTACCCAGCCTCAACGAGTACCGCCATTTTGTCAATCTTGCTCCACATCCGGCTGACAGGAACTCTAAAAACCAGGGCACAGGGCAGCCCCAGTCTGGCGTCTGGGGGCCAGAATGAAACAACTTCCATGATGATGGCTGACTGGATCCTCATTTATGCTATAATGAGACTGAGTTTAGACAACATGAACTGTAGCTGCTCAAGGACACGTCTCCAGAAAATGAGACAGCCACCAAGCAAAAACGCAAAGACTGAGAACACAACATCCAATGTGTTTGCCATGTTTGACCAGCCACAGATTTAGGAATTCAAAGAGGTCTTCAACAGGACTGATCAGAACAGAGATTCTTTCATCGACAAGGATAACATGCATGTTGTGCTCACTTCTCTAGGGATGAATCCAACTGATACATATCTCAGTGCCACAGTGAAGGACACCGTAGGGCCTGTAAATTTCACCTTGCCCCTCATGATGTCTGGTGAGAAGTTGAATGGCACAGATCCAGAAGATGTCATCAGAAATTCTTTTGCTTGCTTTCATGAAGAAGCAAAAGTCACGACTCAGGAACATTATCTGAGAGAGCTGCTGACAACAACGGGAGATTGGATTCCAGACAAGGAAGTACGTGAGCTGTACAGAGACTATTGACAAAAAGGGAAATTTCCATAATATTGAGTTCATGTGCATCTTTAACTATGAAGCAATGGACAAAGATCATTGAAAGAACTTCAGATAAAAACTTCCAATTACTGTGTCTTACTTTCTTTTGTTTTCCAGAGGCTTACCTCCACTCTCATAGAACCTGTTGAATGAAACTTACAACTCTCAACTTTGCCATCTTAAAAAATGTATTTATTGCAGATCTTTCAGCCACTTAACACTTGTATAATGAGACTGGAAATGGAGGTGAGGTTGTAAGTTGTACTGAAAAAGAGATTGCAGGGGCGCCTCAGTTGAGCATCCGACTCTTGCTTTCAACTCAGGTCATGATCTCAGGGTCATGAGATGGAGCCCCACGTTGGGCTCCGTGCTGAGCTGGGAGTCTGCTTGAAAGATTCTCCCTTTCCCTCTCTCTCTGCCCCTCCTCCCCTCACCCTGCTTGTGCACGTGTGCACATTCTCTCTCTCTCTCTAAAAAAAAAAAAAAAAGGAGAGAGAGAGAGATTGTAAATAAAAATCAACAAATCTGAAAGCCCAGGAAAATATATCCATATTTCTGGTTTTGCTGGATTTTTTTATTTTTATATAATGAAAATGGTATTTTGAAATAAAGATAATTCTGACTCAAATGGAATATAATGGCAAGTTAAACAAATGAGTGGTCATTGGGGATAGTCTTTTTTTTCAGGTTTTCAACTTCATATAATTCAGATTTCATGGTAAAATTGATTTTTCACATATGTGGGAGAATGTCCTTCAAAAACTTTTAAGTACACTTTCACATTATTGTGCAGTGAAAACTGGTTGTGCCTTTGTTTTTTTCATGCTTCTAATAAGTCAGATGTTTGAACTACTGAATGATAAATATAGAATGTATCTGAAAAAGTATTCAACATTTTATTGATCTAAGATTCTTTTTTTAAAGATTTTATTTATTTATTTGACAGAGACAGAGAGAGAGAGAGCATGAGCGGGGAGCCTGATGTGGGGCTCGATCCCAGGACTCCAGGATCATGACCTGAGCCAAAGGCAGATGCTTAACTAACTGAGCCACCCAGGCACCCCTTGATCTAAGATTCTAAGAAGCAGCACAATACTGAACATTTACCATGCATAAAGTATTGCACATAGATGATTTTCACTGACTCCTCCTGACAACTTTGTAAGATAGATTTTTATTAGCTTTATGTTTAATTTTTTTATTTTTTTAAAGATTTTATTTATTTATTTGAGATAGAGAGAGAGAGTGAGCATGAGCAGGGGGAGCAGCAGAGGGAGAGGGAGAAGCAGGGTCCCCGCCGAGCAGGGAGCCCAATGAGGGGCTCGATCCCAGGACCCTGAGATCATGACCTGAACCGAAGGCAGATGCTTAACCCACTGAGCCACCCAGGCGCCCCAAGTAGCTCCATATTTTTAAATGGGGGACTCATTTATTTCTTTTTAAAAAAGATTCTTTTTAAATTTTAAGTACAATCTAACCCCCAATGTGGGGCTCCAACTCACAACCCCGAGATCAAGAGTCCCATGCTCCACTGACTGAGACAGCCAGGCACGCCATTAAATGGGATACTCATTTCAATGAGTCCCAAGTAGTTGAGTAATTGGGCAGCATCACTATTAGTAAGTGAGGGTTGGAATTCCAACCTAGGGCACCTAACTCCAGAGCTTATAATGCTAGAACACTGTGCTCTCTCTATGAAAAGCCCCAAAAGCCTAGAAGAGTCAAGACATTTGCACTACATTATAATATGATTCTGTAGTTACTATTGAGCTTTCACATAATTGGGGTAATTATCTGACTAGAATTTCAGAAAATTCTTTCCCAGGTTAGAAAAAAAAGCAGAAGACAAAAGATTCTGAGCAATACCATTGTATGTTGAAAGGCAGTGCGTGTGGTGTGGTCTGAAAACCATGTCGACAAGGGTGCTATGAGCTTATGTAAAATCCTCAAGGCCAAACATTTTGAGAAATAGATGAGAAAAGTTTTGAAAAGAAAAAAAAACATTAAAACGAAGTTTCCTACTGTTGTCCAACATCTATTCCCTCTTCTGAAAGTGTCTAATTGGTATGATTTTTTAAATTTTTTTAAAAAAGCTTTTTATGTATTTGAGAGAGAGAGAATGCGAGAGAGAGCACGGGGAGGGGGGCGGGGGCAGAGGGCGAGGGAGAAGCAGACTCCCCGCTGAGCAGGGAGCCCATGCGGGCTCTATCCCAGGAGCCTGGGATCAGGACCTGAGCCGAAGCCAGACATCTCACCAACTGAGCCACCCAGGCGCCCGTTGAATTGGTCTTTTACCTGCTTAAAATCAATTCACTTACATATTGTTTAGGATTTGTGCTTTACAGCTTGGTGTGGTGGACAAATCTCGGTTCACTTACTACCACCTAGTTTTTCTGGGCTTCCTTTTCCTCATCAGTCCACTCTTGTGGTCTAGGACAGGGCTCCACAGTTCATAAGAGCGTTCCCATTTATTATCCAAACTCACAGCCCAGGAGGTAAGTAGGCTTGAGTGGAGCTGAAGTTTAGAATCACTGAAGCACTTAACCACCGTTCCTCAAGGACAGGAATCCATATCTGGTTCCCCTTTCCATCAAGCTTAAAGGCACCAGGAAGTAGCACAAAACCAGGTGAAGAATCACTGTATGC
>NW_027397095.1:123414-185267 GCF_003265705.2 Callorhinus ursinus
TATCTTGATCATCATTAAACCAATATTTATCAGTCACTGGTTACGTGCCAGGCACTGTTTTAAGTGTTGGGAATAAGAGGGAGGCAGGACAGACAAGGACACTGCCCTCCTGGGGTAAACATTCTCTTGTTGAGAGACAACCAAGAAGCAGGCGGGGCACAGGGTGGTCAGCAACACCTCTTTGAGATGTCATGTTAGGTGGAAGTCCAAATGTCAAGAAGGAGGACCCATGAGATGATCAGGGTGAACTTCTCCATCCAAAAGGGACAGCTCCTCCCAAGGCACAAATGGGAGGATCACCGGCAGAGCACAAGAGCAGAGCAGAAGGAAGGGACCTGCTGCGTGGTCTAAGTGCCAAATCCTAGGGCTTAAGGCAAGGGAAGAAACGTGCTTTCTGGTTTTTTGTTTTGTTTGTTTGATTCAACTAATTAACATATAATGTATTATTGGTTTCAGAGGTAGAGGGCAATGATTCATCAGTCTTATATAATACCCAATGCTCATTACATGCTTTCTGTTTTAAAAAACTCAGCCTTGCCGCTGCGTATAGGACAGAGGGGCAAGCGTAGAAGCAAGCAGGCTTCCAGGTCGGAGGCTGTCGCTGTCCCCAGGCAAGACATGAGGGCAACTTGGACTCAGAAAATGCTCTAGGAGATGCCTGTAAAATGCCTTTCCTTGCCTGCCCCATTTCCTCCCCTCTATGCTTTCTGACCATCTTTCTGGCATAATTTTAACCGCATTTACTCCATTGCTTTGCTTAAAGCCAGATTTGAAAGATTGAGGGGAGGGGGTGCCTGGGTGGCTCAGTTGGTTAAGCATTGGACTCTTGATTTCGGCTCAGGTAACGATCTTGGGCTGTGAGATGGAGCCCCAAGTTGGGCACGACGCTCCACGGGGAGTCTGCTTCTGAGTCTCCCACAGCCCCTCCCCCCACTCATATGCTCTTGCTCGCTCTTTGTCTCTCTCTCTCTCTCTCTCTCTCCCCCCCTAAAATAAATAAATAAATATTTATTTTAAAAAAAGATGGAAGAAAAAAAGCTTTCAAGATTAAAAACAAAAGGGCTGGGTGGCTCAGTGGGTTAAGCATTTGCCTTCAGGGCCTTGTCCCTCTTCAGTGTCCAATAAATATTATTAGTGATGATGATCAAACCAAACCAAACCAAATGAAAAGCAACAGCAAAGAAACATAAAGATTATCCTTGGTTTCCGAAACGCTGGGATTCCCAATTCTTCCCACTACAAACAAGGCCAACTCGAGCGCCTGGTGGGTCTGGACACACAGGTGGGGAATAAGTGGGCCCTGCGCGGGGAGCTCTCAGGAAGCAGGGACCGGAAACTGCGATGCAGGACAAGGCGTGCTTCTCCCCGGCAGGCGAAGTCACAGGAATGAACAGAGTCGGGGCAGGGATGTGGCCAGGCTCTTGTGCTTCGGGTCTCCCAGGGGCGCTGGCGAGACAGACAGACAGACAGACAGCACCAAGAGGCTTGCTGCTGTGGCTACTGGGGGCCACACGGCGAGGCACGCGAGGACGCACGCCGATTCCAGCAAAGCCGGGCACAGAGGAGACCCGGGAGCGTCGGGGACGTCCCTGCGGCCCGGAGCTGCAGGCCAGCCCTCGGAGTCACAGGCGGCTGTCTTTTTCGAAGCCGGACACACGCGGATGGATGGAACCCCCTCCGTTTCAGGTTCTCCTTTCCCTCCTTTTCCATCCCTGCCGCACCCCGCCCCACCCCCGCCCCGCGGCCCCCGAGCCCTGGCGGAGGAGAGGGACCGGACAAGGCGCGGACACGGCCGAGGGAAGGAGTCGTCTCCGGGGCCCGGCGCGCGGTGGACGGTGCTCCCGGGGTGCAGGCCGCCCCGGCAGCTGTGACGTACGCGGCCCTTGCTCGGTGCCCGGCAGTCCCGCAGCGCGGCGGCGTCTGGTCCCCGGGACAGCCTGCCGGGGGCGTGCGGCACATGTCGCTTGTAGCGACCACGAAGCTGGGACTCAGGGAGGCCCGGGGCTATTCCCACGGCCCCTGGGGAGTGCTGCAGCTGCTGGACCCATCGACAAAGTCCGTGGCCTTGACACTGACACGGGGCTGCCTTTTGGCGCCTTCCGGGAGACGGAGCAGCCTGAATGATGAGCTACGAAGGAAGGCTCGTAGCCAATAAAGACGAGTCCTCCTTTACCGGCGGCTGCCACGTGTCGGGCTCCGGGCTCAGCGTCCAGTCCTAGACGTGCGTGGCTTCCCTGACTGCTCGCGGAACCTCGGAATTACTAAATCCCTGTGCACACGAAGAAAGTGAAAGGCAGACAGCAAGGATGAGGGGCCTGGCACCCGCTCCTAGCCCGAACAGCCAGGGTTCCAACCCACCTGCTTCCCGCGCCCCCCCCAAGCCTGCTGCAACCGCACGGCGCCTCGATCCAAGAAGGGACTGACCATCTCCCGGTACTAATGCTGTTCGGAACAGACCCCGGGGACACGGGGGCGCCCCGCTTCCCCCCGCTGTGTTTGAGCATCACGGTTGGAGCATGCGTGTCAGCCGAAGCACATCATCCGTTCACGGGTCTTCTTTGCTCACGATCTTGCACCTCGGGTACCTCGAAAACCTGAATGTCTGATCCTCGTGGTCGACCCCTTTACAGGAAGCTAGTTGCGTCCAAGCTGGATGGAAGGCTCTTTGCTCCGCCCCAGTCTGGCCTGGGCTGTGGGAGCAGCGCCACCTGCTGGCAAATCCCTTGAACTACACCAGAAAGGCCGGCGGGGGCGTAGCTCGGGCCTTCAGCTGGAGGGCCAGTCGGCCCCGCAGGGCAGTTTTTGATAAGGGGGAGGGAAGGAGGTCTTGGGGCACAAAAAGGTGGTGGGGGGTGTGGGTGTCAAGGTGAGTGTGCAGGGCATCTGCGTTAGCCGTTTCGCTGTGACAGGGTCTGACTTTTTCTCAAATCTGACATCGGGGAGAAGCCCGCCGAGCCCCTGAGCAGAGAACTGCAGTCCCCGCAGGGGCATAGAATGTGGTTTCGTCTCTGACAGGTATGTCATGGTTTTGAGTTAATTTTTGTATATGATGTGAGCTTGGGGTCAGGTTGCATTTTTATGGGCATGCTTTTCCGATGTTTCCAGTACTATTTCTTTCTTTTTTTTTTCCCAGTACTATTTCTTGAAAATATTATCCTTTCTCTACTGGATTGCCTTGACGCTTCTGTCCAAAGTCCATCCTCCGTGTAGTTCTGAGTATATTCTGAACCCTCCGTTCTGTCCATTGATCTCTATCTTTCTGCAAGAGCACAAGGCCCGGATGATGGCTGTAAGTCCTGAAACTAGGTCGTCAAAGTCCTGAAACTCGGTTCATTTTCAAAAGTGTTGGGCTGTCCTCAGCCTCCTGCATTTATGTGTAAGGGTTGGAATCACCTTGGTAATCTCCTTAAGAAGTCCTGCTGTGAGCTTATTGGGAGTGCACTGAATCCATAGGTCGGTTTTGTCGAGTTGACCCATAGCAATACCGAGTCTTCAAATCTATGAGCGTGCTATAGCTGCGCGTTTACATTTGTTCTTTAATTTCTTTTGAGGTTTTCACGGTGCGGGTCTTGCACATCTTTGGTCAAACGTATCCCCAAGTACGGCTCTTTCTACAAAGGCCTACAAATGGCCAACAAGCAAATGGAAAGAGGCTCAACATCCTTAGTCATTAGGGAAATGCAAATTAAAATTCCACTGAGACGCTGCTTCACACCCACTAGGAGGACCATCATTTAAAAACAGGCAGATAACACGTATCGGAGAGAATGTGGAAAAGTCAGGGGCATCATACATCACTAGTGCGAAAGATACTGGTGCGGCCTCCGTGTGGAACAGTGTGGCGCGTCCTCAGTATGTTAAACAGAGGATAACCATGGGACCCAGGAATTCCACTCCTAGATATGGGTCCCAAAACTTGAAAGCAGGTGTTCAAACAAAACTTGTTCATGAATGTTTACCGTAGCAGCACTATTCATAAGATCCAAAAGGTAGAAACCACCCCAATGTCCATCAACGTGTGAATGGCTGAACAAAAGTGGTCTATCCAGATGATGGAATAGAACTCACCCAACAAGGAACAAAGTACTGACACAGGCAACAATCTCTCCGAACCTCCAAAACCTTTTGCTAAATTAAAGAAACCGGACATGAAAGGTCACATATTGTATGATTCCGTTTCTATGAAACATCCAGAAGAGGCATAGAGACAGAAAGCACGTTTTTGGTTGCCAGGGGCAGGGGTAGGGAAGGCATGGGGAGCGAGAGCTTAATGGGTATGGTGTTTCCACTTTGAGGTAAAGAAAATGATCTGGAACTTGATACCAGAGACAGTTGCACAATATCGTGAATGTCTTCCATGCCACTGCATTGTAACCCTTAAGTGGTTAAAATGGTAAATGTCATGTTCTGTGTATTGTGGCACAATAAAAATCAATCGATCATATATGTAGGGATTTGTTTATAATCTCTCGGTCCGTTCCACTGCTTTATACACTTATCTTCGCACCAGTACCACACTGTCTTCATTACCGTGGTTTATACTAAGTTTTGAGAAAGGTATGGTAAATCCTCAACTTTGTTTTTCTTTTTCAAAATGTTTTAGATATTTAAAGTCATCTACATTTCCACATACATTTTGGGCTCAGCTCGTCAATTTCGACAGGAGATTAAGCTGAGATTTGGATAGACTTTGTGTTCAATCTCCAGATAAACTTGGGGAAGATTGCCATCTTGACAACATTCCGTCTTCCAAACCATGAAATGTCTCTACCTATACCCTCTTTTTAAATATATATATATATATTTATATACTCGAGAGAGAGAGACCAAGTGAGCACGAGCAGGGGGAGGGGCAGAGGCAGAGGGAGAGAGAGAGTCCTCAAGCAGGCTCCCTGCTGAGCGCAGACTCCCACGCAGGGCTCATCCCGGGACCCTGAGATCATGATCCGAGCCGAAATCAAGAGCCTGCCGCTAAACCAACTGAGCCACCCAGGCGCCCCTCTATCCAGAGCTTCTTTAAACCTTCCCAGCAGTGTTTTTCAAATTATTTTATTTCATTTTTGAATTTTTGTTGCTAGTACATAGAAATGCTATTTTAATATTGATCTTGTGTCCTGTGGCCTGTGCCAGATATACTTAGAGGTCTAGTGCCTTTTTGTCTATGTGTATTTCTTGGGATTTTCTCCATACAGGATCATCGGTGAATAAAGATAGTTTTATTTCTGCCTTTCCAATCAGAATGTTTTTATTTGGGGGGACGAGGAGCTTATTCCACAGTCGAGGATCTCCTCTAATAGAAAGGGCAAAAGTGCACATCCTGCATTGTTCCCGATGTGTAGAGAAAATCTTCATTCTTTCACCATTGAGTGTTATGCACACTATAAGGTTATGTAGACACTCCTTACTAGGTTGAGAAAATTCCTTTCCATATACCAATTTTGTTGAAAATGTTTATCATGGACGGGTGTTGGATTTTGTCAAATCTCTCTCCCGCACCTACGGTAATGGTCAGGTTTCCCCCTGCTTATGTTAATATGGAGTAAAACATTGACTTCAAGATGTGAAACCAACGTTGCATTCCAGAGAGAAATCCCACTTGCTGCTGGTATGTACCTCTGGGGTGTTCGGACCAGGCCCTACCTGGTCTCCCCACTTAGCCCTCACCCAGGCTGTGGTCCCTGAGGCAGAGAAAAGAGAATGGCATTGTCGGGGGCGAGGAGCCGCCAGCATGTTCTAGGGCTGGAACCTTGCTCAAAAGCCGTCCACGACAGGCTCTTATCTTCCCAAGGACCTCACTGAGGAGCCCGCTGTCCCCCTACAGCACACGCGGGGGCACCCGCCCCGGCCCATTGCTCTGTGGCCACCATATTGGCTATCCCGCCCACGGTGGGAGGAGACCGGACCTCCTCGCCTCCACCTCTTCGGGGCCGCACGAGCCTGTCCGCTGCCTCCCCGTTGGCTCGAAGGTGGCAGGGGCGGGCCCTACCTGGCCCGCGCTCGGAGGTCCTGGGCCTGGGGCTCCTGCCGGCTGCTGCGGTGGCAGCAACGATCCTCGGAGGGTACGGGGCCGAGGCACAGAAGCGGGAGGTGCGGGCCCTGAGAGGCTGCTGTGACCACAGAGCATCCACGAGGCCAAGGATGAGACAGGCAGGCCCTTTGCTTTGTTTTGTGTGGTGGGCCACCCAGGTGGTGGTGACTTCGGGACCTTGCTCAGCCTTGGGACCAGGGCTGTGGCCGTCTTCCGGAGGAAGGTGGACTCTGCAGAGGGGGACCGCCGGAGGCAGCTCGGTGCCCTGCCAGGGGTGCCTCCGTCCCTCTGTCTCCCGCGCAAGGATCCTCTCCAGAGGGGCTCCCCCACCCCTGCTCCAGGCTGCAAGGGTGGCTCCATCTCGTGGGCATGGGAGGCCGTGTTCCCAAGTCCCCCACAGCTGGGTCTGCATCCAGCTAAGCCCCAAATTCTCCTCACCCACCGCAGTGGTGACAATGCCGGCAGAGAAGCCTGGGGGGGGTGGGGGGCTTCCCCTCCCCTGCGTTTCCCCAGCAGCGCCCCCCGATTCCTCCCTGAGCTCCCGTTTGCTGGATCTCCCTAATTTGAGGGTGCATTTGACTGCGTTTCCCAAACACGCGTGTATCTGAAGCCAAGTGGCCAAGTCCTGGGTCTGTCGCTGGTAGGAGGACACGGGCCACACTGAAGGCTCCCTCCTGGCGACACGAGAGTGCCCGTGGCCGGCCTGGGGCCACACGGTGGTCCGTGGAAGAGCTGGGCTCAGGAGGCCGCCCTGAGCCAGAGCAGAAGCTGCCTGCCTTCCTCGGTGGCACGGAAGGGTGGTCCTCCCTCCCCAACGTGCCTGGGGCCCCGAGCCCCGGTCTCACCCCTCCCCTCTTGGTGGCACCAGGCTGCGTGATCCCTGGGCTGGGTTTGGGACCCACACGGACTGAACGGGACCATCTGGACAAAGCAGAGGGAAGCTCAGGGTGCTGGCAGGGACGGGGGTCCATCCCTCTGTGGTGGCAGGTGCCCGAAGGGTCTGTCTTGTCAGGGTGCTTTGACCCCTGGAAGTTCCCAGTGGGTGGAGCACACCCCAGGCCCTTACCCCAGGCTGTGCTCCTCAGGGGGACCATGACCCTGCATCCTCAGGAGCCTCCTCCCAGCGGACTGTGGGCCTTCCTTCTTCTACCCCAGCCACTGAGGTCCCCAGGTGCCCTCCACCCCCCCTCTGCCTGCCTGCCCGCCCTCAGCCCTACAGCCCTTGGAGCCCATGGCCAGGCTTCTGTGGGGAGTCACTAGGCTGGGGCTCTGAAGGGACAGTTCGGGTCTGGGGCGGGGGAAGGGCAGCAGGCTTCCCGCCCCCAGGGGTTTCTCTCTTCTAAAACTGGGTGCCCACCTGGCTGGCAGGGAAGCAAGGGCGACCTCGCCACCTGCTGTTGCAGACGGGCCTCCAGGTGACCCAAAATGATGTGCAGGGAGCCTCTTCCACCGCCCCCCCCCACAGCCCCCCCTCAATAGAGAAGACCCAGGTATCAGGTCATCCAAATAAAGGTTGTGAATGGGACAAATTGCCACCTCTCTGGCCAGGCCCGTGCCGCCGCCTTCTTCTCCAGGGGCCCTGGCCCCGCAGGCCTCCACCCCTGCAGCCCCCCGCGGCCCTCCCAGGTGACTTCACCGCCGGCCCCCTCCTCTGAGGCGCCACACCAGAAGAGGAGGCCTCCAGTTTTCTTTTCCTTTATTGAACTCAGGGAGGGTTTGTTTTTTTAACTTAGAGTGACAAGATTTGACAACACCAGGAACGAGACCATTTCTCTGAGCAGCCGGTGCTGACCAGTACAGTTAATCACACACGGGAAAGTGACAGTCATCTCCAGCCCGTGTCTCGGATTCTGTAGAAGCTCTGCTGCCTGGAAAACAGACTGCAAATTAAATAAAGTGCATCGAGAGCCTGTCAGGCAGCCAGGGCCCAGTGCGGGCAGAGGGAAGGTGGGGGGTGGGGAGAAGCTCGCTAACTACTCAAGGCCAAACCGGTCAGAAAAGCAGTGGCAGGACCACAGGCCGAAGAAGGGCAGCCCCTGCCCAGTCCCTCGGGGGCTGTGCGGAGACTTCCGGGCCCCCGGGGCAGGGCAGGCACTGGCTGGGGCGCCCCGCAGGGCAGGGGTCTCGGGCCAGGGCCCCGAGGCTCCCCCCACCCCTCTCCCTGTGGGCAAGAGGTGTCACAGGCCCCAGGCAGCTCCAGCTGAGCCACAAGGCCGCAGCTGGGGAGCAGGTCACCCCGAGGGTGAGACGGGGCCTTGCAAGGGGCACATCTGTGGATCAGCCCCAAGGAGGCCCCGCGTGGCTCTCACACGCTGTCCCCGGACATCTGTGGATGGAGTCGGCAGGCTGGCAGGCTCCCAGAAGTGGTCCTGGGTGGAAAGGGTTGGGGTACAGGAGGCGCCACCGGGACCGGGGATCCCAGGACACTTGGCACAAGGCAGGAAGCCATCACACCCTGTCTGTGGGAAGCTGCAGGGGACACATGCGGCCTCATCTGGCCTCGGTCCCCGGGGTGAGGCGGGCAGAACTCTTCACTCAGGACTCGGCCTCCAGCGTGGTGGCTGAGGAGGGCAGGAGGTATGACACTGGGCCACCGTGTCCCTGAGGCTGGCCAGCCTGCTTGGGTTTTCAGTCCCAGGAATTCAGAGCCTGGGAGCCGAGAGCAACCAGTGACAGAGCGGCTGTGGGACCGGGGTCCTTCCTGGCCCCCCTCGGGAACCACGCCTGGCCATCCTGGTGCGCCAGGGAGCCGCACACCTGGGCCTCCAGGGCCGATTCAAGCCCATGCAGAGGAGGTTCTCCTGTGGGATCCTGGGCTCGGGGCCGGGGCGGGGGGCAAGCCCGGGGACCGACAGATGGGGTCGTGCATGGGTCCCAGCCCCGTCCCAGGTTTATCCCTTCACCCTCCTGGTTCCGTCTTGTCCCCAGCAGCCACGCCACCACCCCACCCCCACCCCGCCACCCAAACTGAGAGGCTCGTGCCACTCAGCTGCCGAGGAGCCCTTGGTCCAGCCTGGGGTGGGGCGGCAGGGGAGGCCAGGCTCTGTGGGGAAAGACCTCCACTCCGCAAGGCGTTCTAGGACTCTCTCCTGTGTCCATCTCAGCGCTGACGGTCTTCCCTGTGACCTCCCACACCACTCCAAGAAAAGCCAGTTCCCCACGTTCCCTACCCTGCACCTCTCTCTCTCTCTCCTCCTAGATCCCCCAGGGGGGGCCTTGAGCTCCCCTTCCCCACCCCACCTGTGCCAGGTTTTCTCAGATTCAGCCCCACCCCTTCTTATCTGTAGGACAAGGACACATCTCTCCCTGTCCTGGAGCCAGCTTTTCCAAACACCAGGTGGGGAGAACAGAAGGCCCTCAAAGTGTTGCTAGGAGATGCAGAGCTGAGGTGACAGGGTGGCGTCCTTCCCCATGCCAGAAGGGGACCACTGGCTACCCCAGCCCTCGAGGCCTCTGCCTGGAAGGTCCCTTCTCTCCTCCTGGGCCAGGCCCTTTGCCCAGCTGCTCCCCAGGCAGCTCCCGGGCCAGGGGCGGCCCCTGGGCACGGATTTGAGTCTCTTGACAAGGCCACGGAAGGGGTGGGTCACCACCTACAAACTCCGGTTCCTGAAAGACAGAAAGAGATGGGGACTTCACAGTGGCCTCCCCACGGAGAGTGGGGCCCCTTTGCCCAAGGGCTGCCTCCTCCCAAGCCGCTTCTCCACCCGCTCTCCCCACCCCAGCCTGAGAGCTGCCCTGGGCTCCAGGAGATCCCCATTTCCCCGGCTCCTCTGGGTGCACAGGGGCTGCCGCAGGCGACATTCAGTGGCACAGGCAGGGCAGACGTGGGGTCCGGAGGGAGGGTGGCTGCGATGGCGCAACAGCGAGACTGTGGGGGCAGGGACAGGGCCGAGCGGCCTTCCCCCTCCCCGGGGTCTCCAAACGTCCAAGCGCCCAGCGCCAGAGGGCGCCCCCAGAGCCGGAGGGGGGCAGTGGGCACAGCCGGAGCAGGTCCAGAGCAGTCCCCCGGCCCCCGACACAGGGCGGGAGGCAGTTCTGCCACCGGCCGGGAGGGAGCTGCCCAGAGCCCAGGGGCCTGAGGGCTTAGGAGGGGCCCGAGGGCTTAGGAGGGGCCCGACCAGGGCTTTGGCCAAGAACACAACCACCCTCCCTGTCTGGCCCCCCAAAGGGGTGAAGGGTGGCAGCATCTTTTCCTTCTAGAGCCTTCCCCGGCGCCTCCGCCAGCCCATTCCCCTCCACTCCCTGGGGTTCAGGTGGCAGCACCAGGGCCTCTGGGGAAAGCGGGGCGGGGACCGGCTGACCCTCCGAGATGCCCGGGCCGCCGCCGCCCCTCACCCCCGCCTGGGAATGAGGACCGGGGAGTCTGGGGCGCCTGCGGCCCCCCCCCTGGGCAGCTCAGGGGCTGGCTTCCAGGGGTCCCGTCCACAGTTCCCCCTGTCACCGAGATGTCCTGGCAAGCGCCGCCGCCAGCCCGCACGCAGGTCCAGCCTCCGGCCTCTTACCTTGCGGACCCGGGCCAGTCAAGTCCCTGCTGCGGAATTTTTCCTTGCGGCTTCCCGGGCTCTGGCCGACGTGAGGCAACAGGTCGGCCGCACTTGAATCGGGTTTTTTTCTTTTTTCTTTCTTCTCGAGCCCCACGGAAAGGGCCCGTTGGCAGAGTTTCCGTGCAATAGGTCACCGGGCGCGCCGCGGGCGGGCGGCTCGCGGCCGGGGCCGGGCCGGGTGACTCGGCGGCCGGGTGGCCGGCGTCCTCCCGCGCAGGTCTAGGGCCCGGGGGCCCGGGCCACCCCGCCTCCTGCCCCCGCCGCGTCCCGCCGGCCGTCCTCCATGCCGGCGCCCCTGCCCGTCGCGGCCCGGCGCGCGGGACCCTCCGGCCGGGGCTGCGGCGGCGCCCGCTCACTCGATCCGCACCTGCAGGCGGACGTTGAGCATCACCGAGGCCACCACGTAGAAGTAGGGGAAGTTCATGCGCAGCCGCCAGGCCAGGTCGAAGAAGGTGATCAGCGTGCGCGTGAGCCCCTTGCAGAAGGCGCCGTACGAGCCGCGGGCCGCCGCCGAGCGCGACAGCCGCACCACCAGGCCCGACAGGGCCGCCGCCGCCGCCGCCGCCGACAGAGCCGCCGACGCCGCCATGGGCGCGGGCCGGCGCAGGCCCCGCCGACCCAAGGGAGCGCGAGCGGCCGGGCAGGTGGACGCGAGGCCTGAGGCGACCCGCCGGCCGCCGGTGCCCTCCCGCCCCGCCCCGCCCTCGGTCACCCCTTCCCTGGCCGGGCCGGGGATGCAGCCTCCGCGGCCGCCGCCCCCGCCCCTCCGGAGCAGCCTATGGAGAGCTCCGCCCCTCGCCGGCTGCCGGGGCGGCCGCCGCTAGCGTAACCCCGCCCCGGGTGTGGCCACGCCCCCTCCCGGGCGCCACGGAGCGGCCCCGCCGACACGGGACCGCCCACGGGACCGCCTCGCCAGCAAGCCCCGCCTCCTCCGGGGCGCCCAAGGGCAGAGCCCGAGGGAAGAAGGGATTGGAAGGCGGGATCTCCAGGGATCGCTTTGGGGGCGTGTCCTTGAGCGGAGCGGGCGGCCCGAGTGTCTGGACCGCTCTCCGGATTCCGTGCAGACGGCCTACCGGGAAGGCTCCGTCTGTTTACCTTATCTCCCTTCCCCACAGTCTCCACAGAAAACCCGGCCAGGCGACCCACTGTACCTTTCTTTAATTCGCATTTCTCTGCTAACTCGGCAGCACTGTAGAGTTTCACCAAACGCACAGGCGCGTTTTTTTTTCTTTTTGGTATATTTGCTGGTCATGTGTATTTCTTTATTGGTGAATTGCCCCGTTACCCGCATTGTCTTAACCTTTCACCCCATAGTGATTTCTAAGTACTCCTCTTAAGTGTATCTTTGCCCTGGATACTGCACAAGGTCTTCTCAGGTTTTCATTTGCCCTTGTTCATGGCTGTTTTCCTTGCTGGTGGGCTTAAAAGCCCTTTCGTGGTTTCATCTTATCTTTATTCCAAACCAAATCCAACCCAAACTTGACCACGTTTTCAAGATGATTGAAATGATCAAGCTTCATTACAGTCATGACTTCTTAAAAGCTGTCTGCAAGAAGTAGCTTCACCATGACCTCATCCCTGTTTTCACAAGGAGGGCTGGCCTGAGTATTTAGGCTCTCTCAAAATGCCTGTTCACCACCGCGCTTGAAACGTGTGGTATCTCTATAACGGAGGAACTCAGCAGAGTTATATACCCTGGTTGAGCAATTGTCATACCTACATGGTCATGGGGAAAAAAAAATTTCTTTTTTTAAAAAGATTTATTTATTTATTTTAGAGAGAGACAGAGAGCATGAGCAGGGGAGGAGCAGAGGGAGAGGGAGAAGCAGACTCCCTGCTGAGGGGCTGGGTCCCTGAACCCTGAGATCATAATCTGAGCCAAAATCAAGAGTTGGATGCTTAACCGACTGAGCCACTCAGGTGTCCCAAAAAAGAGAATTTCATAAACATTATGTTATTGTGTGGCATCATGACTTTATCCACAATATAACCATGCATGTGTGTGAATGCATAAAAAATGCCAGGGCAGATATATCAAATTACTCAACATTGTTTACATCTGGTTAAGGCAGTAGGAAGGAAGATGCACTTTTTACTCTCTATATGTGTATTTCCATTTGTATATCTACATTTGTGTAATGCCATGAAAAAATTAATCATTTGAAAAAGAAGGGGCCACAGAAATACAGGCTTAAGCCACATAGAAACCCTTTGTTCCAGACTGGATCCAGCCTCATTCATTTGCATCGCTTGTTTCCTCTAATCATTTCTGAAACCCTTCCTTGGCCTCATCTCATTTATTTTTAACATTTTATTTTGAAATAATTATAGACTCACAGGAAATTGCAAAAATAGTACAAAAGAACCTTGTGCCTTCACCCAGCTTCCTCAGTGGTTACAATTTCTTTAGTTGCAGTATAATATCAAAACCAGGAAATTTACATTGGTACATTACTTTTAAGTAGACTATAGGCCTCATTCAGCTTTCACCATTTTCCTAACCTGCATTAATGTGTGTGTGTGTATCACTCTAGCCATTGCATCGCATGTCGGGATTCCTGTAATCACCACTACAATCAAGATACAAAAATATGCCTTTAGCACAAAAGAACTCCTTTGTGCTACCTCTTCATACTCACTCACCCACCTGTACATATTTTGTTAGAGTCATATCTATTTCATTTTATTTGGAGAGACTATAAGTGGTACTATGTGTTTAATTTTGGTTTCCACATGTTCATTGTTAGTATATAGAAATGCAATTGAATTTTTAGTTTTATTTTGAGATAATCATAGACTTACATGCGGTTGTAAAACAAAGTACAGAGAGATCCCATGTATTTTTACCTAGTTTCACACAGTCATAACATCTCTCAAAACTGGTACAGTATCAAAATCAGGATATTGACACATCTATCTCTCTTGTTCAGATTTCCCCCAATTTACTTGTTGGAGTGTGTGCATGTGGGTTTAGTTCTATGCACCTTTATCAGATCTGATAAAATCAGGATATTGACACATCTATCTCTCTTGTATCTCTCCACAGTGGAGATACAGTATATATATAACATATAGTTCATTTCTTCTTTTTAATAAAAAGCTATAGTTACAGGATTTATTTATTTATTTATTTATTTATTTATTTATTTATTTGAGAGGGAGGGAGAGAGAGAGAGCATGCACAGAGAGAGGGGCAGAGGGAGAGAATCTCAGGCAGACTCTCAGCTGAGTGCAAAGCCCCTCTGTGGGCTCCATCTCACAACCCATGAAATCGTGATCTGAGCCAAAACCAAGAGTCCGGTGCTCAACCAACTGAGCCACCCAGACGCCCCTATAGTTCTTTTTTTTTTTTTATTGCCAAGTAGTGTTCTTTGGTATGGTTACTCATAGTTTGTGTGTCATTCACCCATGAAGGCCATCGGGGTTGTTTCCAGTTTTTGCCATTAGGAATAAAGCTACCATGAGTATTTGTTTATAGGTTTGTGAACAAAATTTTTTATCTGGATAAATGCTCCAAAATTCAATTGCTGGGTTGTATGGTAGGGACATGTTTAGTTTTGTGACTCTGCCAAACTGTTTTTCCGGAGTGGCTGTAACATTTTACATTGCCATCAGCAATTTATGAATATATCCAGTTTCTCTGTATCCTCATCAGCACTGGGTGTTATCATTGTTTTTTTACTTTTGACATTCTGATGGAGCGATCTTTCATTGTGGCTTTAATCTGTATTTCCCTAATGGCTAATGATGGCAAAAATCTCTTCATGTGCTTATTTTCCATCTGTATTTCCTCTTCAGTGAGATGTCTTTTGTCATTTTCTAATTGAGCCATTTGTTTTTTATTATTAAGTTTTGTGAGTTCTTTATATATTCTACATATGAGTCCTTTGTCAAACACAAGGTTTGCAAATATTTTCCTCCCAGTCTGCAGGTTGTGTTTTCATTCTGCTTTCTTGGGGCTAAATTTTTAAATTTTGATGAGGTCCAATTGATTTATGCATTGTGGTTTGGGATCAGATGTAAGAACATTTTTTTACCAGGCTTTAGGTCCCAGTGATTTTCTCCTATGTTTTCTTTTTAAAATTTTAAAGTTTTATTTCACATTTAAATCTGTGGTCCATATGGAGTTAATTTTTTTAAGGATTTTATTTATTTATTTGACAGAGACAGCGAGAGGCAACACAAGCAGGGGGAGTGGGAGAGAGAGAAACAGGCCTCCCGCCCAGCAGGGACCCCGATTCGGGGCTCCATGTCATGATCCCGGGGTCCTGCCAAAGGCAGACGCTTAACCGACTGAGCCACCCAGGCGCCCCCATTTTGAGTTAATTTTTGTGTAAGGTTTGGAGGTTGAGGTCTAGGTTCGATATTAAACAAGAATGTCCAATTGCTAGAGCACAGTTTGTCAGGAAGACTATTCTTCCTTCATTGAATTTCTTTCCCGTCTTTGTCAAAAATCAGTTGAGCATATTTCCGTGGATTGCACCATACTCTGGTACACTGGCTTATGTGTCTACCCTTTCTTTAATACCATACTGTCTGGATTACTGTCGCTATCTAGTTTGTGTTACTATCAGGTAGAGTGATTCTTCCCACATTCTTTTTCTTTTTCAACATTTCTTTAACAATTCTAGGGCTTGTTTTTGTCCGTATACGTTTATGTGTTTAGAAAACCTAACCTATGCTAGAAATAGTGTTAAACTTACAGACCACTTACAGGGAGAATTGACATCATTTTTGTTTTGAGTCTTCCAATCCATGAACACAGTGTGTCTCTTTATTTATTTAGATCTTTGATTCCTTTCATCAAAATTTGTAGTTTTCTGCATTCGATCCTATACATGTTTAATAAATATATTCCTAAGTATTCCTTTTCTTTGAAGCAATTATAAATGATACTTTTTTAATTTCAGTTTCTACATGCTTATGGTTACTATGTAGAAATTTTGTAGAATTCATTAGAAGTGTGTTGTTTATTTTCCACATGTTTGCATATTTTCTGATTAATTTTCTGCTATTAATTTCTAGTTTGATCCCATTGTGATCAGAAATCGAGCTCTGTATGCTTTCAACTCTCTTAAATATTTTTAGATTTATTTTATGATTTTAAGAAGAGCATTACTCTGCCATGTCTCCAGAGGAAGCCAGTGTGGGTGATAAAAGAACTGGATCCATGTCTTGTGATGAACGATTGAAAGAAATGTTCATAGTCTGGAGAACAAAGACTTATAAAGGAGATGTGACAGCTCTTTTAAATACTTGAAATTTGGGGTTCCTGGGTGGCTCAGGAGGCTCAGAGGCTTCTGCCTCTTCCCCTGCTTCTTCTCTCTTTCTCTCTCAAATAAAATAAATAAAATCTTTTTTAAAAATCACAGATGTCAGGGACAGCCTGCTTCTCTCTCTCCTCCCTGTTTGTGCTCGCTCTTGCTATCTCTGTCTCTCTCTCTCAAATAACACTCAAAAAACCAATAATCAAGTCAAAAAGTGGGCAGAAGATATGAAAAGACACTTCTCTGAAGAAGACATACAAATGGCTAACAGACACATGAAAAAATGTTCATCATCATTAGCCATCAGGGAAATTCAAATCAAAACCACATTGAGATACCACCTTACCCCAGTGAGGATGGCAAAAATGGACAGGGCAAGAAACAACAAATGTTGGAGAGGTTGTGGAGAAAGGGGAACCCTCCTACACTATTGGTGGGAATGCAAGTTGGTACAGCCACTTTGGAAAACAGTGTGGAGGTGCCTCAAAAATCTAAAAATAGAGCTACCCTATGACCCAGCAATTGCACTCCTGGGTATTTACCCCAAAGACACAGATGTAGTGACAAGAAGGGCTACATGCACCCCAATGTTCATAGCAGCAATGTCCGCAATAGCCAAACTGTGGAAAGAGCCGAGATGCCCTTCAGCAGATGAATGGATAAAGAAGATGTGGTCCATATATACAATGGAATATGACTCAGCCATCAGAAAGGATGAATACCCAACTTTTACATCCACATGGTTGGGACTGGAGGAGATGATGCTAAGTGAAATAACTCCGGCAGAGAAAGTCAATTATCATGTGGTTTCACTTATTTGTGGATCATGAGGAACAGCATGGAGGACATTAGGAGAAGGCAGGGAAAAATGAAGGGGGGGGGAATCGGAGGGAGAGATGAACCATAAGAGACTCTGGACTCTGAGAAACAAACAGGGTTTTAGAGGGGAGGGCGGTAGGGGGATGGGTTAGCCTGGTGATGGGTATTAAGGAGGGTACCTACTGCATGGAGCACTGGGTGTTACACGAAAACAATGGATCGTGGATCACCGCATCAAAAACTAAGTGATGTATTGTATGGTGACTAACATAATAAAATAAAATTTAAAAAATAAAATAAAAATAAATAAAATCTTTTAAAATAAATAAATAAATGAATGAATGAATGAATACTTGAAGGTCGGGGCACCTGGCTGGTTGGGTCGGTAGAGCATGTGACTCTTAATCTGGGTGGGGGGGTTGTAAGTTGGAGCCCCACGTTTGGTGTAGAGATTACTTAAAAATAAAATCTTTTAAAAAATACTTGAAGGGGGCGCCTGAGTGGCTCAGTGGGTTAAGCGACTGCCTTCGGCTCAGGTCATGATCCTGGAGTCCCGGGATCGAGTCCCACATCGGGCTCCCTGCTTGGCAGGGAGTCTGCTTCTCCCTCTGACCCTCTTCCCTCTCGTGCTCTCTATCTCTCATTCTCTCTCTCTCAAATAAATAAATAAAATCTTAAAAAAAATCTTTTAAAAAAATACTTGAAGGTCTACTATGCTCAAAAAGGATTAAACTACTGCTTTACTTCCATGGTTTAGAATTTAGGCCAAAC
Organism: Callorhinus ursinus; assembly: GCF_003265705.2. Classification (NCBI taxonomy): domain Eukaryota; kingdom Metazoa; phylum Chordata; class Mammalia; order Carnivora; family Otariidae; genus Callorhinus; species Callorhinus ursinus. The sequence goes on from NW_027397095.1 coordinate 140,844, forward strand.
AGCTGAAACTTCTTGGCCAACATTAAGAAATGGATAGCGCTGAGAAGTCATGAGGCTCCCATCACCTTAAGTGTCCTAGAACCACCTGAAAATTAATTATTGGTCAGGGATATTGTTAAATTAAGTTTTCTATGATGGAGCCATTAAACTTCAGTGGCCTGAACAATCCTTGACAATTCCAGGCTCTTTTGCTTCCAAGTTCACTCAAGTTTATGTTCATTATAAAATTAAATAATTTTATTTTGTAATTTATTTGGAAACATAATTTTTTGTATAAGAAGCATAAAACTATAGTTAAAAGTGAATAAATTTTTAATGTAAAATTTGAAGTGACGTTCTTGTAGACAGCATAGAGTTAGGTGATGTTTGTAAGAAAAAAAAACTACTCTGCTAATACCTTTTTTTTATTTTTATTTTTTTTTAAAGATTTTATTTATTTGAGAGAGAGAGAATGAGAGATAGAGAGCACAGGAGGGAAGAGGGTCAGAGGGAGAAGCAGACTCCCCGCTGAGCAGGGAGCCCGATGCGGGACCCGATCCCGGGACTCCAGGATCACGACCTGAGCCGAAGGCAGTCGCTTAACCAACTGAGCCACCCAGGCGCCCTCTGCTAATACCTTTTATCCTTCTTACGCCAGTTACATTTAAAGTAATTACTAATATGTTAGAGCTTAAGTCTGTCATTTTACTGTTTTCTGTTTGTTCATTTTGTTTCTCATTCCTCTTTCTCTTGTCTTCCTGTAGGATACTTGAGCATGTTTTAGGAATCCCATTTTTATTTATTTATAGTGTTTTTTTTAGTATATCTCTCTGTATATCTTTGTATCATTTTGTTTTCTTTATTTTATAGTTTTAGTATTTATTTTATAGTTTTTCAATGCAATATACATGGGTACCTATCACAGTTTACTGGTATCAGCACTTACACCCATGGAGTGACGTAGAAAAAATTTACTTCCATTTAGGTCCCTTTATCCTCCTCGCCCTTAAATAGAAATAGCTTAGCTATTTCCTCTATGTACACTGAATCCACATCAGACGATGTTATAGCTTTTGCTCTAACCGTAAAACAGGACCTTAAAAACTCACAAGGTGATGGTGATTCTATTCTGTTTATAGCTACGTTTTCTCCCTCCATCCGTCTGTCTTCCTGCGTGGAGTGCCATCCTCCTTGCCTTATCATTTCCTTTTCTGATTTTAGGGGACTCCCTGTAGCCATCCTTTAAGGGTAGGTCTGCTGGCAACCGATTCTCTTAAATTTCCTTCGTCTGAGACTGTCCTCGGCTCGCCTCATTCCTGAAGGATATAGTTGCTGAATATAGAATTGGTGGTTGACAGTGGGTGGGAAAACAGAAGCCTAGTCCTGCCTGTTGTCAGGAGGGGGTCGTGGTGGGGGGATTGAAGGTCGGCTCCCCACCCACCCTGCTGAAACTGCGAAGAGTAAGGTGGGTATTGTCCAAAAGGTGTCCCATGGGGGTGGCTGGGTGGCTCAGTTGGTGAAGCATCTGCCTTTGGCTCAGGTCACGATCTTGGCATCCTGGGATGGAGCCCCGCATCAGGCTCCCCGCTCAATGGAGAGTCTTCTTCCCCCTGCCCCCTCCATTTGTGTGCTCTCTCTCTCTCTGTCTCTCTCAAATAAATAAATAAAATCTTTAAAAACAAAACAAAACAAAACACAAACGATGTCCTATTGTTAGGCCACCCTTTTCCCAGCCTTGGGCCAGGGGAGCAAGCTGTTCTTGCAGCTTTTCATTGTTGGCGGTTCTGGGTTGCAGGCATATAGGGCGGGCGAGGGCCAATCCGGGAAACTCATTGCTGTGTCCTTCCTCGAGTCCCAAGCGCCCCAGGCAGCCTTACTTCCAGGTTTCAGAGTTTTTCTATGATTGAGGTGCCATCAACATACAATGAAATGCAACTTTATTATTTTGAGGAGTTCTGTTAAAGTTATACATCCATGCGGTCATTGCTACAATCAAGATATGGAACATTCCATCAGAACAGAAAGTTCCCTTGTGCCCCTCCCGGTCACTCCTTCCCTCCGCACCCACGCCCAGGCCACCCCTGGTCTGTTTGCTGTCATCCCAGATTTGGGTTTGGTATTCACTCCCTTGGGCAATCCACAGCCTTGAATGTGGGCTGGACTCATTGACTTATATTTAAGAGCAACGCCTGCTAGTGTGAGTCTTCTTAGTTTTAGCCATCCTAAGGGGTGTGTACTGATATCTCACTGTGGTTTTCTTCTGCATTTCCCTTATGACTAATGATGCTAAGTATCTTTTCGTATGCTTGTTTGCTATTTAATATCTATTTTCTCCTAAAGTGGCCATCCAAATCTTTTACTCCCTTTTAAAAGTTAGGTTGTCTATTATTGAGTTGTAAGAGGCCTTTATATATTTTAGATACCAAGCCTTTCTGGGATCGATGTTTTGCAAATATTTTGTCCCTTTTATTTTTTGCAGTGTATTTCTGTCGTGAGCACGCTATGAAGACGCACACGTGGCTTGTGTCTTTCCACAGTGTCCACTGTATTCAGTCCTCGAGCAAAGTTAACATAATTATAAAACAGGTTCAGGATCCCAAACTCCATGACATTTCACCACGTGTTTCACTTGGCTTCTTACAGGGCACACAAAGCAAAGCACAAGACAAGTCACACAACAAACAAGATAGAAGAGCGGGGTGGGAGTAGGAAGTTAAGGAACCAAAAGGGAAGTGAGTCTGTGGGTGCGCAGCTGAGATGAGGCTCGGTTCGGTCCAGATCAGCTCTCGGCACTCACTGCTTCTTGATGTCCCAGCAGCCAAGGATCTCAGGTCTGTTCCGAGATCAACGGGGCAGAGCCTTGGGCAGCACATGCCTTTTTGAGGTGGTCAGTTCTGAGTGTGTCACCTGCTGATGCCGGTCTCGTGATGTCTGGTCTTAGCTGCTGCATCACTGCTTGACAGGAGTGACCCCATCTTGCTCTCGACAGTTTCAAAGACCAGACGTTTTTAATTTTGATAAAGTTTCATTGATCAGTGTTTTCTTTAGGGTGCCTGGTGTTTGGTCTTGTGTAAGAAATCTGCGCCGGTCCCAAAGTTACCAAGATCTTCTCTTATGCTTGATTTTGGAAGTTTTACAGTCTGTGTTTCACTTTGATCTGTTACCCATTTTATTCTTTTATTAAAGATTTATTTATTTATTTGAGAGAGAGACTGAGAGTGTGTGAGTGGGGGGAGGGGCAGAGGGAAAGGATCTCCAGCAGACTCCCCACTGAGCACGGAGCCCAACAAAGGGCTCAATCCCACGACCCAGGAGATCACCACTTCTGGCCCACAGTGCAGAGAACTGTCAACAGAGTGGGAGGATGGAGCTTCCAGAAGCATCTGCACACAGGCAGAGAACTTTCCTGCTCTGGTTGAAAAATAATAATGTTTGTGTACGGCCTGAGATAAGAGACAAGGTTCATTTCATTTCTCAGACACCGTTATTGAGGTATAATTGACACCCAATATATGGAGCATATTTAACATGTCTAATCAGTTTTGTCACATGTATATCCTCTTGAAACCATCACCATGCTCAAGTGAATACATCCATCACCCTCGAGTCTCCTCAGGTCCCTTTGTAGTTTCTTCCTCCCATGCATTCCTACCTCCCACACCTAAGCAACCACTGGTGTGCTTTCTGTCACGATAGATTCAGAGGAGGAAGGGCCACTCACCAGAAGCTACAACTGTGGACGGACATAGCCACTGCCGGAGACGCAATGATAAGTCAGGGTTGTGGTAGAGAGTAAAGACCTTGGCCTGTCTCCTCCCATCCTTGGATTTCATGAGGTTGCTTACCCTTGGCCAAACCCAACTGCCAGCCCGAGGGTGAAGGAGGGTAATGCAGTCTGGGAGTTGCAGGCTTCCTGGGCACATAGCATATAGAGATAGTCATATGTACATGGCATGTCTAACAGTCATCTTTTCCAGGAACAGTTGGAAAAGGTCCAGCACTGGTCAGCCTCTGCGCTTATAATGTGAGGAGAGTGGAGCCAGAACTGACTGTCGAGACCAGCCAGACAAGTAAGTACAACCTACTCTCACTACATAGAGAGGCGAGGGGTAGTGGGCAGAGGGTAGCCCCTCTCTCCTGTCCCCTGTGCCATCATTAAAGATGGCGTTGAAATCCCTTCTCCGGGTCTCTAGAGACAGGAACTACCAGCAGTGGTAGGGTCACTACTGGGCATTTCTATGATCTGCTTTTTTACTATGTGGTGACATCTTTTTCCAGTTCTTATTTGTGTTCCTCTGTCCATTGTGGGTGCCATTGTTATAGACATCTCGACTTTATTAAATGGTTCTCATTTAGAAATAAACCTAAATTTGACCTTTTAAGCACCCAAGTTTTGTTTTGTTTTATTATATTCAATTAGCCCACATATAGTACCATCATTAGTTTTTGAGGTAGTGTTCAACGATTCATCAGTTACATATAACACCCAGTGCTCATCACATCACGTGCCCTCCTCAATACCCGTCACCGGGTCACCCCCTCCCCCCACCCCCTCCCGTTCCACAACCCTCAGTTTGGTTCCCGGAGTCCAGAGTCTCTCGTGGTTTGTCTCCCTCTTTGATTTCTTCCCCTTCAGTTTTCCCTCCCTCCCCCTGCGGGCCTCTGCACTATTCCTTCGCACCCAGGTTTTGATCTTTATTTTTCTCCTTTTTTCAGAAAGCCTCGCCATAGCCAGAAGCAATAGGAAGATGGGCTCTGGATGGGATTGTGGGAATGCTGCTCAGGTGCCTTTGTTGTAGGGGTGAGGATGTGGATCCAAATGTTCTTTTTTATTATTATTATTATTTATTTGAGAGAGAGAAAGAGAGAGAGCATGAGCAGGGGGAGGGGCAGAGGCAGAAGCAGACTCCCCACTGAGCAGGGAGCCCAATGTGGGGCTGGATCCCAGGACCCTGGCATCATGACCTGAGCCCAAGGCAGACGCCCAACCGACTGAGCCACCCAGGTGCCCCCGAATGTTCTTCAAAACCAGCTCTATCTAGGAGAAAGGGAAAAGATGGGGCCCGTGGACAGAGTGGAGAGTGGCGGTCTGCCCAGTCTCTCCCTGCAGTGGTGGTGTGGGGTGGGCACTGCTGGGGGTCTTGGAGGCATAGGCCGACAATCAAAGTAATAAGTACATCAGTATCACTCCAATCTTCACCTTTGATAGATCATCCTTTTCTTTTTTTTTTTTTTTGCTTTGCAGACGTTGCTGGAACCACAAACCATGTCTTATTCACAAGTCTCCTGTGTCCAAGTCTGGAAGCCCCTTGGCTTGTTCCCAGGAAACCTCAGCTTCAAGCGTGAATTTCCTCAGCCACGAAATGGGAATTGCGCTTTGCTGTGAGGAACATTGCGAGGACCCAGTGTGATTATCTTTGTAAAGAGCCCAGCACACAGGAGAGAGTCAAGGATTTAGTAGCCCATATCCTTAATCCATATTTGGGGGCAGCACATGAATGGTGCCTGATTGAGCATTTCTTCCTACCCGGTCTTCTTCCCACTCCCCGCCTCCCACCCCCCACTCCACATCCAAGCTCTTTATACTCGGTCATCATTTCCTTTCATTGTTTCTGTCTTTTCCCAGGGCCAGCAAGTTTCCTTGGGGATGCAGTGGGCTTCTCTTTGGGAAACCACGCTTCTATAATCTTGCTCTGAAACAAGAGGTGGCCCAGGACCCCAGGCTTTTCCTCGCTTTTGCAGATCATGTTGACATTGCAAAGCCTTTAGATTTATTACCATAACTGATTAAATAATGGAAAAATCTAGGAAGGTGGGGATCATTGTTATTTTCTACCTGTGAAAAGCTGAAGCCTTATGTATTTAGAAAAAGTTTAAGCCTAAACCACTCATGTGAACCGTGGCAGCCAAGTTCTTGTACCAGGTGACTTGATAGTGACCAAGGGCCAGTCACCACCCACATTTATCATCGGTTTTTGACCAAAATGTTGCTTATTTGTTAGAGCAAGAAAGTTGTGAAAGAGAAATATATCTATAAAACCAATCTTTTACCAGGAACTTGGGTGGCTCAGTCGGTTAAGCATCTGCCTTCAGCTCGGGTCATGATCCTAGGGTCCTAGGATCGAGCCCCCCATTGGGCTCCCTGCCCGTGGGGAACCTGCTTGTCCCTCTCCCTCTGCTGCTCCCCCTGCTTGTGTTCTCTGTCTCTGTCAAATACATAAAATCTTAAAACAAACAAAAAATCTTTTAACTTAGAAATTCAGTCCTCTGGAGTGCCTTTATTGTAGGCTGGGGAAAGGCATCCCTGAGTTATTTGGTTTAAGGAGCAATCCCACTGAGAACTGGCATTTAAAAGAGGGCAGGAGTGCCTGGGTGGCTCAGTCGGTTGAGCAGTTGAGCATCTGACTCTTGATTTCGGCTCAGGTCATGATCTCAGGGTCATGAGATCGAGCCCTGCATCGACTCTGCACTCACCTCGGGGTCTGCTTGTCCCTCTCCCTCTGCTCCTCCCTCCACCCCTGTGTGTGCTCACTCTCTCTCTCAAATAATTAAATAAATAAATAAATAAATAAATTCTTTTCATAAAATAAAATAAAGTTAAAAGGGGCATAGGAGAGTCCAGGAAGGGTTACCCTAATTGGCGGCAATCTCCAAAATTGGAAAACCACTCCCCCAGGGAAAGGTAAGGTTACTCTCCTCCAAATTTATGGTGAAGCATGGCTCCTCGGATCACTCTCAAGGAGTTGACTCTTAGCAAGCTTTTGTCTTTTCACTCATGGGCATTCTGCTCAGTGGTGGGACTGTTCATTTGCTATAAATTAGGGGTGATGTACTCCACAGCAAACAAAGTATTGGATTAAGTGTCTTCTCCCTCTCCTTGCTATTACCCTATTGACAAGAGAATGAATTACCATTGAAGCTTTAAGGCAAGGCCATCGACTTAAACCCTGTGGACCACCTACGTGGGAGGCACTTTTGCTAGTAATTGATGAAGAAGCACAATGTCCAAAAAGGTTGGCTCTGCCCAATTTTTGTCCTTTTTGAAATGACTTTTCAAACAATAGATGTAATATGTGCTTAGGTAAAAGGCCTAGAGACTTCAGAAGTGCATGAGATTTATTCACCAAAAAATTGGGGTGCCTGGGTGGCTCAGTCGGTCAAGTGTATGACTCTTGATATTGGCTTAGGTCTTGATCTCACAGTCTCGAGTTCGAGCCCTGCATTGGGCTCCATGCTGGGCGTGGAGCATGCTTTTAAAGATAAATAAATAAATAATAAACAAACAAACAAATAAATAAATAATAAACAAATAAATAAATAAAATCACCAAAAATCCATCTACCTAGATTTATATCCACTGTTAGCATGTTAGCATATTTGTAGTTATGCTTCCCTAACTCCCTAGCTAGACTGGGTGGAAAGTCTGCTTGTCTCTACCATGCTATTGCATAAAGTGGCATAGAATAGCCTAGTAAATGGCAGATTTCCAAAGAGCAGACCTATGAGCTTCTGCTAGAGCTCTCCTCGCACAGTCATACCTCACTTGGACCCTTCTACATCTGATGATGCAGTAACTGAGGTCTGGGCAAGGACTTCACCAGAGGGGGCAGAGAAAGAGATACCAGCTGGAAGCGTGGTGGGAGAGTTGCGGAGAGAGACCAGGACTGTTCTTAGTGCATAAAGGAAACTGTGTAGCCTCCCACTCGGAGGGTAACTTTATCCCTTCCCTAAATGTACCATCTAGGGGGCACCTGGCTGGCCCAGGAGGTGGAGCATGTGACGCTTGATCTCAGGGTCGTGAGTTCGAGCCCCAAGGTGGGTGTGGAGCCTACTTAAACAAATAATAAAAATAAAAATAAATAAATGTACTATCGACCCAACAAACCCAGTTTCTCATTTTCACTGTTTCCCTGTGGCTGCTGAGTGGCTGCCTCTCTCAGGATCCTTGTGAAGTGAGGATATATGCCAACAACAGGAGACAAGCCCCGTTTAAGAAAAATTACAGGTGAGGGGAAGGCGCTCCTCCCCCTGCCCCCTGCTGGAAATTTCAGGCCTGTCCTTGCCACCTCGAGTGCCACCTTCAATCCTCCAAGTGACTAGGTTGTTTTTCTGGAGCTTAGGTTCCAACCACAGATGGGAGACACTAGCCTTGGGAAAAAATGTAGCTGTGTGTATTCTTTCCTGAGAGAAAAAGGGTTCCTATTAAACCAGCCAACACAGGAACCCACGCAGCAACAGTCCTTTTGAAAGAGGCACTAGGAGCACTTGGGTGGCTCAGTCGGTGAAGCGTCTGACTCTTGATTTTGGCTCAGGTCGTGATCTCAGGATCATGAGATCGAGCCCTGTGTCAGGCTCTGCGCTGAGTGTGGAGCCTGCTTGGGATTCTCTCTCCCTCTCCCTCTGCCCCTCCCCCTGCTCACATGTGCACTCTCTCTCAAAAAAAAAACAAACTAGGGGTGCCTGGGTGGCTCAGTCGGTGAAGCATCTGCCTTCGGCTCAGGTCATGATCCCAGGGTCCTGGGACGAGCCCCACATTGGGCTCCCTGCTCGGCAGGAAGCCTGCTTCTCCCTCTGCCACTCCCCCTGCTTGTGCTCGCTTGCTCTCTCTCTCTGGCAAATAAATTTTTTTAAAAATCCAAAAAAAAAAAGAACGAAAAAAGCAAAATGTTTAAAAATAAAAAAAAGAAAGAGGCGCTAACTTGCTGGAAATGGACGTTTTGATGGTGGTGCTGGTGCTGCTGGCAGTGGAGGTGATGGTAACCCTAACCCAATGACTCAAAGCCTAACTAGGACCAGAACTGTGCTCAGCTCTTCATCCGTCTCACTTAATCTTCTCAAAACCCCTATGGGATACACAACTACTTGTATCTCCCTTTTCACAGAGGAGATTGAATATGCCAGCATTCATCTTCATATTTGACGCCACTCCTCATTCCAGGGGCCGTCTTCATGCTAGTTGTCACACCCCGAACCTTAGGCTTCTCTAGTAGCCATTTTGCTGCCCGTGGTGTCACATGGGACCGTGAAGTCATTCCAGCAGCCACCCTCATGTCTGTCGCGTTACCCTTACCGCAGCCGATCTCTCATGTTTGCTGTCTCACACTGAAGCTCCTTATTCAGCAGTCCGCACTCTGCTGCCTGTTGCCTCACACTGAAACTTCACCTTATGGCCGCGCTCATCTTTGTTCCTGGCCCACAAAGCACTGTGACCCCTTGAAGTAGTTGTCTTCATGCCTGTGGTCTCGCACTGAACAAATTGCCTTATTTCAGCCTTCATCGTCATGCTGGGGTCATACACACAACTTCAACTTATTCTGGTGGTCATCCTCCTCGTCATTATCTGCCGCTGAATGTGGATCCCACCCCAGCAGTTCTCTTCATCTTCGTGCTGCTTGTCTCATCTGAATGTTGCCCTTATTCCAACAGACGTCTTCTTGGTAGTTGTGCCACACTGAATCTTTTTTTTTTTAAGATTTATTTATTTTTATTTGGGAGAGAGAGAGAGCAGGGGGAAGGGCAGAGGGGGAGAGAGCCCGGAGGGGTTGGAGCAGAGGGAGAAGGAGAGAGAGTCTTAAGCAGACTCTGCATTGAGCACAAGCCTGACACGGGGCTCGATCCCAAGACCCTGAGATCACGACCTGAGCCGAAACCAAGAGTCGGACGCTTAACTGACTGAGCCACCCCGGCGCCCCTGTGCCACACTGAATCTTAACCTATCCCATCAGTAATATTCTAGATTGTTGACACACTTTTTTTTTAAAGATTTTATTTATTTATTTGACAGAGAGAGAGCGAGAGAGGGAACCCAAGCAGGGGGAGTGGGAGAGGGAGAAGCAGGCTTCCTGCAGAGCAGGGAGCCCGACGCGGGGCTCGATCCCAGGACTCTGGGATCATGACCTGAGCCGAAGGCAAACGCTTAATGACTGAGCCACCCAGGTGCCCCAATTGTTGACACACTTTAAACCTAACCTTATTCTGGTGATGTTAATGATTGTTGGGTCACACTGAACTTTAGCCTTTCCCCACCAGTACTCTCCTTGTTTGTGCTGACTTGGTGAGCCTTAACTGTATCCCAGCCCTCGTCTTCATCCTGGTTGCCACTCATTGGACCTCAAACTTATTTCAGTGTCCTCTTCATGCTCTTGTTCACACTGTATATTCACTTCACTCCAGCGGTCAACTGAACGCTTGATATCTCCCGTGAGGCAAAACATTCTTCCACTGGTCACCTTCACACATTCTGTGTCATACTGAATCTCACCCATGCTCTAGCTGTCCCCGTCATGCTGGCTGTCTCAGGAGGAACTTTAATCTAATACCAGTGGCCATCGTGACGCCTGTTGTCCCTTGCTCAACCATAACCTGATTCAAGCAATCATGATCCTGACAAGGTTCGATCTTATGACACTTACCCTTACCCCAGGGGTCATCTTCGGGTTTGTGGGCTCCCATCGAACAACAGCCTGAAGGCCGGGGTCAGCTTCAGGCTTGATGTCTCACAACCTTATTTGTATGGTCTTCGGAATCACTGTAGTCTCACCGCGAACTTGACCTTATCCCAGAGGCCATCTTCATGCTTGTCTTCTCACACTGAAGCCTAAGCTTCTTCCAGCAGGCATCTTCACCTTGTTGCCTCACATTGAAGCTATCCCATTTTTGTAATTCTTCGACTTGCTTCTTGTTGCACATTGAAGCTGACTCTTATTCCAGCAGATGTCTTCATACACATTGCCACGTGTTGAACGTTAATCATATTTCAGGTTCGTCATCTCATTCGGAACTTCTGTTGGAGCTGTCAGCCACGTGCTTGTGTGTCACGCTGAGCCACACCTTCATTCCAGCAGAAATCAGATCAGCGTGCTCATTTCTCACAGCAACTGCAACTTTCTTCCAGCACTCAATTCCTTTTTTTTTCATTTTAAGCATAGTTTATGTATTACTCAAATTGCTTTTTCTAGTTCCAGAACTCTATCTTTTTTTTTATTGAAGTCTAGTTGACACACAATGTTACACTAGTTCTAGGTGTACAACATAGTGATTGGACAAGTCTATACATTCTGCTGTGCTCCCCACAAGCGTAGCTCCCATCTGTCACCACGCAACGTTATTCCAGTACCGTTGGCTATAGTCCCTGTGCTTAGGTTTAAAGTGTGTCCTTCCATCCCTGTAACATTCATTCCATAACCGGAAGCCTGGACCTCCCATCCCAGCTCTTTGTCGCACGCTAAAAATAACCTGAATTCAGTGGTTATCCCTACAATCGCTGACTCACACTGAACATGAACCTTATTCTAGCCGCCATCTTCATGCGGTTGTCTCCCTCTGATCCTTAACCATAATCCATCAGCCATCTTTCTGGTTGTTGGGCCACACTGAATTTTATCCTATCCCTGCGGTGACCTAGCTTGTGATCAAACTCAAAGTCTTTGCTGTACTGCAGCCGTCAAGTTCATGGTTTTTGGGTCACACTAAACTTTATTCCCCCAGTGATCTTCTATCTTGTTGTGGCACACCGACCCTAACCTCAGCCAGCTATCAGCTTGATGCTCTCTGTCTCACATGGAGGAGTAAATTCACTCCGGCACTTGTCATTAGCCTGGTGTTACAACAGAAACAATCCTCTCTCGAGCAGACATCTAATTGCTTTTGTTGCAACATTCCCGCAGACATCTTCAGGATTGTTCTTCACGCTGAGGACACCTCTTTCCAGTGCTCATCTTCGTGCTTGGTGTCTCATGCTGGACCATAACCTTGACCCCAGTGAAAGTTGCCTGCTTTTGTTGTACAAGGAACAAGTGGTCATCTTCATGCTTCTGCTTTCAACCTGAATCTTAATTTCACTCCACCGGTCACCTGCGCTGCTAATGCCGCGACTTACAGTGGTTCCACCGGTCAGAGCTATAAGCCTGTTATCAAACCCTGAACCCTCACTTTATTCCAAGTGCCATCTATACTTGCTGTCTCGCTCTGACCATTAATCTACTTCATGGAGGTCATTTAAAAAAAGTAAATGTGACTGTATCTGTTTGGTGCTTAATATTTAAATAAAATTATCTGTTGAATTGCTACAGTTTAAAAATAAATTTTTCCATTCTCTTTAGGAAAAAAACCTGCAGGGGCGCCTGGGTGGCTCAGTTGGTTAAGCATCTGCTTTTGGCTCAGGTCATGATCTCCAGGTCCTGGGATCGAGCCCCACGTGAGGCTCCCTACTCAGCGGGGAGCCTGCTTCTCCCTCTCCCTCTGCTGCTCCCCCTGCTTGTACTCTCTCTGTCAAATAAATAAATAATTTTAAAAAGATTAAAAAAAAAGAAAAAACCCTGCAGCACAAATTGACTCAGTGGAGAGTAGTGAAAACAGAATTACATTTAAAATACATTTAGAAGGTTGCCTGTGTGGCTCAGTGGTTAAGCGTCTGCCTTTGGCTCAGGTCATGGTCCTAGGGTCCTGGGATGGAGCCCCATGTGAGGCTCCCTACTCAGCGGGGAGCCTGCTTCTCCCTCTCCCTCTGCCCCTCCCCCTGCTTGTGCTCTCTCTCTCTCTGACAAATAAATAAAATCTTTATACATATATTTATATATATATATATATATATATTTAGAAGGGGCACCTGGGTGGCTCAGTCAGTTAAGCCTCTGTCTTCAGCTCAGGTCATGATCTCGGGGTCCTGGGATCGAGCCCCACATTGGGCTCCCTCCTCAGTGGGGAGTCTGCTTCTCCCTCTGCACGCCCCCCTCCTACCCTCTCTTTCAAATAAATAAAATCTTTAAAAAATAAAGTAAAATATATTTAGAAAACAAATGTACTTAGGTTAGCAAGTATGATATATAATTGTTGGTAACAAAACGTAACAAAAATAAAATACAAACATTTGTATCTTATGTTTACATGCATCATAAAGACAATAAAAATATTTTAAACTTTTACAAGAGATGAATATAAACATATAAATAGACTATTTTCTTACCTCGTACCCAAAAACAAACTCAAAATGGATTAAAGAACTAAATGTGAGACCTAAAACTATAAAACTCCTAAAAGAAAACATAGGCAGTCATCTCTTGGACATCAGCCTCAGCAACATATTTATGGATCTGTCTCCTCAGGCGAGGGAAACAAAAGTAAACATAAACTACTGGCACTACACCAAAATAAAAAGCTTTTGCACAGCAAAGGAAACCGCCAACAAAACAACAAGGCAACATACTGAATGGGAGAAGATATTTGCAAATGATATATCTTATAAGGGGTTAATACCCAAAATATATAAAGAACTTATACAACCCAACACCAAAAAAACCAGTCTGATTAAAAAAATGGGCAGAGAGCTTGAATGGACATTTTTCTAAAGACATACAGATGGCCAACAGACACATAAAAAGATGCTCAACATCACTCATCATCAGGGAAATGCAAATGATGAGATAGCATTCTGACTAGTATGACTAGCATACTAGTCAGAATGGCTAGTATCAAAAACACAAGAAACAACAAGTGTTGGCGAGGATGTGGAGAAAAGAGAACCCTCGTGCACTGTGGGTGGGAATGCAAACTGGTGCAGCCACTGTGGAAAACAGTATGGAGATTCCTTAAAAAATTAAAAATAGAACTACCTTATGATCCAGTATTTCCACTACTGGTTATTTACCCAAAGAAAACAAAAACACTAATTCGAAAAGATACATGCACCCCTATGTTTCATGCAACATTATTTACAATAGCCAAGATATGGAAGCAACCCAAGTGTCCACCAACAGATGAATGGATAAACATATGGTACACACACACACACACACACACACACACTGGAATTTTACTCAGCCATAAAAAAGAATGAGATCTTGCCATTTGCGACATGTTAGTTTCTTAACTAAAGGGTATTATGCTTAACTGAAATGCGTCAGGCAGAGAAAGATAAATACTATATGATTTTGCTTACACGTGGAATCTAAAACAAACAAATTAAAACAGATTCTTAAATACAGAGAATAAATTGGTGGTTGCCAGAGGGGAGGAGGGTGGGAAGATGGGCAAAATAGATGAAAGGAAATAAGAAGTACAAACTTCCAGGATAAAACAAAGAAGTCCTGGAGATGAAAAGTACAGCATAAGGAATATAGTCAATAATATTGTAATAACGTTGTTTGGTGACTACACTTATCACGGAGAACACTGAGTAATGTATAAAATTGTCGATTCACTATGTTGTACACCTGACACTAATAGAACATTCTATGTCAGTTATATTTCAATATTAAATATATATATATATATATATATATATATATATATTTATCCTTATCAATATACATAAATTGGGGCACCTGGGTGGCTCAGTCGGTTAAGCGTCTGCCTTCGGCTCAGGTCACAATCTTGGGGTCCTGGGATCGAGTCCCCCATCGGGCTCCCTGCTTAGCAGGGGAGTCCGCCTCTCCCTCTCCCCGCCCCCCACTCATGTTCTCTCTGGCTATCTCTCTCTCTCTCTCTAATAAACAAATAAAATCTTTTAAAAAAGTAAAAAAATAAAAATATATATAAATAGGAAAAACTCTCGTTTATTTTTACCCCAAATTTTCTTCTATATTCAGTAAGAAAAATTGTTACTTTTCCAAAGTCTATGACAGCTCTCAGTATGAATTTCTCACTTTAACATTCACATTGCATTTTGTGATACACGGTTCGGTGTTCGTGATGCATTTTCACGTGGAATAACTTCAGGCGGGGCCCGTGCTGCTTCCGCGCAAGCCGAGGCGGCTTGCAGCTGGGACTGCGCCCGGTGGGGGCGGCTTGACACACGCGGGCCAGCGCCGCCCGGGAAGCCACGGGACGGGGCGCTCCTCATTCCTCGGATGTTTCTTCTTCAACCTTGGGAACGCCAGGCACATCCGAGGAAAGTTCATTCCGTCTTTTTCTATAAAGGGTCTTCAGGAAAGGATCTCTCCACATTTATGGGGCCTGATTACATCCCCTGATTCTAAAGACTCAGCTTTCTCTGCAACTCCCACCACCCGAACAGTGTGTATTTGCAGACGGAATAACCGAAGGCTGGGGCGTCTCAGTCGCTTGCTGGTCGCGTACGGTTGGGCCTGACGGTAACCGCACGCACTAGACTTCCGGCTGGGGGGCGTCGGCCAGTGCCCGGGCCGGCTGCAGAAACGAGAGCTGAAGCAGGGCTTGAATGTGGACCAGTCTGAAGTCTGCGGGTGAGCAGATTCCCTCTCTGCCACCAGAGTCTGTGCCACAGAATGTTCCATCCTGCGGGGATTCAGTTGTTCCCATGATCTCTCGTCTTACTATAATTTTTCCTGCCACCTTCGCTCATCATTAAGACATTTGTAATCAATGCTTTACTCCGTCCCCGGTTCATTCAATGATCCAGTGCGATGTGGTTTCTGTAGGGGACCTGGTCACTGAGTACAGACAGAGGAGGGGGAGATGACTGGCCCACATCCCCTTGGGAGCAGCACCCCCCCACACACCCCTGGCCCAGACCTGTAGCAGTCGATCTTATGGTGTTGTCACACACTGGACATTCACATTATTGGAGTCTTGGTCTTAACGTTCCTTGTCTCCTGTCCAGTAGCTGTTCCTGGTATCATCATCCTTCTTGTTGTCTCACAATAAACCTTAAACTTACTCCACCGAACCTCCTCATACTTACCTCACTTCTAACTTAAACTTCTCCCGAGGCCAGCTTCACGCTGTGTCTTATAGTGAACCTTACCCTTTCCCGAGCTGGAATCCTAATGGGCACCTGGAGAAAACACTGGGTGCCCAGCACCATCCCAGGCCAGGTCTCCAGGCTGACTGCGTACCTTGCTGCTCCTCGGCACCCACCAGGGCACATAGCTGCAGGCTGCCGCAAAGGCGGGAAGAGGCTACAGATGGCCCAGGCTTGAGAGCAGGAGAATTGCTCAATCTCCTGAACCACACAGAGCTCCAATCCAGCATGATTCTCCCAGGAACCATTAGGCCATGACCAAGAAGCAGGCCACCTCTGTACAAGTTTATGCCATGTGGTTTCAAGTCAAAAGGAAGACACTCCTGAAACCAATATTGCACTGTATGTTAACCAAAATTTAAATAAACATTTTTTTTTAAGTAAGACAGAGCACCTGGGTAGCTCAGTCGGTTAAGCATCCGACTCTTGGTTTTGGCTCAGGTCATGATCTCAGGGTGGTGAGATCGAACCCCATGTTGGACCCCGCACTGGGCGGGGCATGGAGCCTGCTAAAGATTCTCTCTCTCCCTCTGCCTCTCTCTCTCCCTCCCTCTAAAAAAAAGACTCAAATCCTACAAGCCCACTTGAAACCATGTATTGTTTACTCCTCCAGGGAACAAGGTCATCACACTATCAGGTGCAGACAAGAAAGGGAAACCTTGAATGAGTTTTGTAAAGCGAAATGCAGAGGACTAAGGCTTCACAGATAAAGTTCTGGTAGGCAATACCCCTTTGAGGCAATGCAAGGGCCCCCCTGAGAAGACCAAAACGACAAATGGGTTCGGACTACAATCGCCAATGGCTTTTAGCAGAGGAGAGAAGGAGAGTGTGCCATTTTCTTGAGGGCAAATCAAGTTCTCCATACTAAGGACTAAATCCTGTAGCGACATGCACCTTTACTATGAGCAAATGACTTGTACTAAGAGGCTTTCTGCGTCACGTGGGAGAATTGAATTTTTAGTCCCACCTTTATACCAATATGGGTGACCCCTCTCCTTGTGTATGGGGTATGGTCTTGGTACAACGGCTTTATTAATCCAATGGCTTGTTGGTGCTCTTAAAGCCCCAGAGGCCTTTAAAGAGGTGAATCAGAGAAAGTTAAGACATGCCCTCTGAGGGGAAAACCAGACTCCAAAGTGTGGAGATTCCATTGTCAGAATGCAGTGCATTGAGAAGGAGGTCTGAAAGGAACGTGAAGATTGCTGGAGTGGATAGAAGGAGCATCCTGGCTGGAACTCATCACTCTCAAGGAAGGTGTTGTGGACACAACAGATTTATTCAGCTTCTTACAGTTCTTCAGCAGCTGGAGTGGTTGAAGGATAAGGGGGATGTTGCATTCAGAGGGGTGGTTTGGCTTCTCTATTTCACATATTGACTTCTCTAAACGCGTGAAATCTGGGTCAGTTCATGTGGGAGTCGGAGCAGGGGCTTCGGTGAAACTCAGAGAAAAGGAATTTTGTTTTGAAAGGGATTATGACGAAGTGAGTAGTTCAAGGGATGTAAAAAAGTCTGGCGTGAGGTACAGAGTATTTTTCATCCTAGACATTCTTCTTTGGCACGTAGCACTTCAAAATGCAAGCCATGTGTGGGGTGTCTGGGTGGCTCAGTCGGTTGAGTGTCCGGCTCTTGATTTCAGCTCAGGTCATGATCTCAGGGTCATGGGATCGAGCCCCACGTCAGGCTCCGTGCTCAGCTTGGAGTCTGGCTGTCCCTCTCTCTGCTCCTCCACCACCTCCCCCCAGTCACTCTCTCACTCAAATAAATAAATAAAATCTTTTTTAAAAATTGTTAAAAACACACACACACACACACACACACACACAAAATGCACGCCCTGTTGAAAGGTGAAGAAGCGGGTAGGAGTGTCCAGGAGAGGGAGGGTCATGGATGGAATCCGCATTGCTTTGTCAAAGGGAAATTCTGAGTGCAGCGCCAAGTGATTGCATCCAATCAACATGGACTACTCATATTGTTTGGTTCAAATAAAAATCTAGGGGGATTCTTCAGTGACTCAGTAGCTGTGTGTCTTTTGAATGTAAATTGGTCCTCTAACATATGAATCAGGTTTTCAGGTAATCCTTGGAGATAAAATTTTGATTTTGCATATCAGTGTTTCATGTATATTGGGGGTTGTGATGGGTTTCACTCATTCGGACAAAAGAGAAATATTATTTTCATATCTTTGGATCCTCAAAGAATGTGAACTTAGGCCTTGCAAGACCTCTGAGAAGTCCCGTCTGAGAAAGCAAGATGGAAAATGCTGGGTAGAGACTAACTTATCCATCACTCTGGTGAGAAAAGAAACTACCACCACCCTTCAATCCCAGTAGTTAAAATTCCAGAATTGGGGTTCTGAGTACATTGATTATTAAGTGCTACGGAGACACTAGGAGGTGAGCGTTCTTCCCACCCCTTCCCTATCTGGGACAGAGGACTAGAGAAGCAGCAGGGGCTGCCCGGGGCTCGAGTGTGAGCTTTGGTAATTTATGAGATGACTCAGCCCATATCCCGAGGCTAGAAATGACAGGAGGCTTCAGGAAGAAAGCTCATGCAGTTTCCTGGAGGTGGCCAGGAAAGGTCATGTGGACTGCAAGCGCAAGAAGGCAAAGGGTAATGCCTCTCCTCCCCCACCTGATAGTGAGCCCTTTGGGGCCGATTCACCTGTATGTCCCGATTGCCTGGATTTTAACCTGGACCGCCTCCTCCACACGCTCGGAAGCAATCCCTGCTGATTCAGGAGGGCCACCGTTCCAAAAACGTCAAGGCGCCCAGTGCAGGTTCTCTCTGCTTTCAGGGGTGAGACAGACCGCTACCACATCCGAGGGAGCACCGTCTCGGCTTGGTGCGGAGAGGCTAGGTCTCTCCAAGGTCCTTTGGCCTCCCGCTTTTACTGCCAGCCCTGATAGCTTGGCAGCTGTTAATAATTGCTATATGACATCCAGAATGTATTCCCAAAAAACCTCGCAGCAAGGGAACAGGGGGTCCAAAAATGCAGGGAGGCAGAATGGGGAGCGACCTAATCTCTTCTGTGCCACTGCCCCCTCACAAACACCAAGGACACCTCTGAAGGCATTAAAGTAACTGAGAGGTACACGACTGTATTCTAAGTGTCTGCATTACATCTGGAATCCTTATTTTCTAGGGCTTTAGGATACTTAACCAAATGTTATCACATATACCTCTTTAAAAAAAAAAAACTAAATGGGGGCGCCTGGGTGGCTCAGTCAGTTAAGGTGCCCAACTCTTGATTTCGGTGCAGGTCAGGATCTCAAGATTTCAGGGTCGTGAGATCGAGCCCCGTGTGGAGCTCCATACTCAGCGGGGAGTCTGCTTCCCTTTCCCTCTGCCCCTCCCCTGCTCTCACACCCATGCACATGCACGCTCTCTCTCAAATAAATCTTTTTTTAAAAAAGTCTAAATGAACTTTTTTTCCTAAATGAACTTTAAAAGCAGAAATAGAATGAACCTTTTTCTAATCACAATGTGGCAAAATGAAAAGTTAAAAAGAAAATGGCAATATCGTATAGCTTTGGATCAAAGAGGAATTATAATGAAAACTGCAATTACGAGTAATTTTGAAATCATCAGTAATAACACTGTGATGATTAATTTAATGTGCCAACTTGACTGGACTAAGAGATGCCCAGATAGCTGGTAAAACATTATTCCTCGGCTTGTCCGTGAGGGTGTCACCAGAAGAGATTATTAGCCTTTGACTCAGTGACTGAGTAAAGCGATCTGCCTTCACCAAGTGGGTGGGCAGCACCGAATCTTGAGGGCCTGAACAGAACAAAAAGGTGGAAGGAGAGCAAATTCCCTCGCTCTCTTTCTTGAGTTGGGATGTCCTTCTGTTCCTGCTCTTGAACACTAAAGCTCCTGGTTCTCTGATTTTCAGACTCTGGGACTTAACACCTGCAACCCCCCAGTTCTCAAGTCTTCCACCTTGGACTGGGAGTTACAACATCGGACTAGGAGTTAACGTGTTCCAACTAGAATTGAATTATATTACCAGCCACCCTGGCTCTCCAGCTAGCAGATAGCTGATTATCTTCGTAACTGTTATGAGCCAATTCCTGTGATCCAATCTCTCTCTCCCTCTCATTTTCTACACACACACACACACACACACACACACACACACACACACACACACACCACTGGTTCTGTTTCTCTGGAAAATCCTGACTAATACAGACATTATGTATAAAACTATAGAATGTGACTAAAGCCATATTTAGAGGAAAATCCATAACTTAAGGGCTTTTATCATTAAACAGCAAAGAATGAAAAGACAATATCCTGAATATTTATTGAAAAGCTTACACTGTATCAGGCCTGGACAATACACACTACATTTAACCTTCACAGCACTTATGGGATGGCTCCTGGTTTTTGTCCTTCAAAACACTAAGGAGGTAGGGACTGTATTTTGCCATTACCTTTTGGAAATGTTCAGAAATATAACTACGCACATCCAGTAGGATCCACTAGGCACATCCACTGGGATATATGTTTCCAAGAATTATTTCACATATTTCTTGACTCAATGCCACAAATATTGATTAGTGCCTGTTACATACAGGACACTAGAACAAAGAAATAGATAATAGATGTCTTCTAAGCTGCAAAATCCAGTTGTGCGTTTATGCTCCAGATGGGGGGGGGGGAGCCGGGAGGATGCAGCTCGTATGATGATGGCAACTAAGCCTCCTATAGCGAAAATTGACTGTATTAAATGCTCAGAATGATGCATAAACCCAGCACCATGGGTGCAGAGAGTAAAGTGACTGCAACGTTGGGTGGGAGCAGGGGTCAATCGTGGTGCTTGTCTCCACGGCTCAGGGAAGTGGTTCTGAGTTGCACAAACCATTATTAATGTGATCGAAGCAGGACGAGCATACACATTTCCACTTTATTAAAATATTGCATAGATACAGAGCAGTTGGGCACATCCTTTCTAAGGCACTGTCCTGGTTTGGATGCAAGTCCACAAGAGAGAAAAGAGGAGCCGTTACATTCCGCATTGTTCACCTCTACATTCAGACTCCTCCCACGTTAACATGTTTATTGCTACTGGGGTCTCAACGTTAACCCCACCCTTATAGCAGCATCTTACAGGGACCCAGATGACAAGAATTAAAGACACACCCTGGCTCTAGCACTTCATATGATTTGGCACTTAATTCCAAACTCTCTTGCATTGTCCTCCATGTGTTTCCCAACTCTTGTTTAACTAACGATATTATAAACTCCTTATGAACCTGACTCACGGATTAATGTCTTTACTGGTTTCCATTAAGCCTAGAACAGGACTAGTTGGGCACATCGTAGTTGCCCCGGAAATATTTATAGTCAATATCACTTCCGAGAACTTCAATGGAATAGAAAAAAATATATATACTTTCCCTAATTCTAGGTTAGGGAAACAATGACTGGTATCTTCAAAAAGGGAAAATACTTGAATGTCCTACCTCTTGTATTTCACAACAAGGAACTAGGCTGAAGGAATATTTTCAGGTATCAACAGCTATAACTGACAAAGAGAGTTCTTCCCTTGTTACAGGTCTTTGAGTCATTACCACGATTACATGAGAATGTTTATATAAGTAGCAATATGTGCATGTGGTTATAAGTAAATTTCAAAGAGGTTGAGAATCACTGAGCGACATATAAATTATCTCAATTACTGACCCTCACACCTCCTTAAAATGATGTGTGTGTGTGTGTGTGTGTGTGTATTACATAAAAAAAAATGTATATATGTAAAGAACTTTTCATAACACCCTTGAAACAACTGGAGATAACTAGGCTTGGGAGCAACAAGACTATACTGAAAGCTATAGATCTATTTGTTAAAGACAGTGTGTTCCAAGGAATATTTGCAGAATACTAGTTCTGTAGGTTATCACTGGGTGTACATGAAAAGGGGTTCTAGGGTCAAATAGGTTGGCAAAACACTGAGCCAAAAGAGGTGCTTTTGCCACACCTTTACTGGAGGGCCTCTCAGACATTCTCACATGCTGATGGGCACTGTGAATCTAGAAAGTGGAGACAGCAGGGAGTCCCGAAGTTATTTGTAAAATATCTTGTAGAACTAAGTGCTCTATGACACACAGTTAGGGGGACACTGAATTAAAGAATGGGTAAAATTTCAAAAGCACTGAGAGACACAGGGGTGAATACCAAAGGAGAGTACAAAGAACAGACACTGGTTCCTCAGTCAATCTAAATTAAATCAAATTCTACTTGGATGACATCAACTGTCAAATGGATTCTTCCACAAAGAGCTTACTTATTCTGTGAACAAAAGAAATCCTCAAATGAATACTCAGCTCTAAGCAGCATCACTCCAGACCGCCAACTAAGCAGACTAGCCAACTCGGGTTAAAAATCTTAATTTCCTTAAACATAAAAACTTTCTATGGAAATAACCCCGTTCTTACCAGGCAAATGTGTTCCCGACACATTTTTATTATCTGACAAAATACACTGTCTCCTTTCTTGCTACTTACGACACATAAAGCTCTGAACTAATATAATCGCCTTTAATAATGACAGCAGACTAATTCTGGTGCTGCTGTAGGAGATATGTTGATGGACACGATTATCCATCATATTAACCCTACCCTGAAAAGGATTGTCATCAATTATATGCTTTTTATCTATGATACGGTTGGCCTGGGACACAAAACTTTTCATTGTCATAAAAAAAAAAAAAATAAGAGACAGAATAAATCGAATCTGGGAACATTGCAAGAGTAGATGGATACTCTACAATTCATATGCTTTGGAAGACGGGGTTTTAAAATAGTTTTTAAAACCTGTTCTCATAAGCTCAAACGAAAAGATTCTTCCAAGACAAACAGGCTGCTGTCGGTTAAGACTTTTTTTTTTTTGAGTGTCAATTTCTGCAGGAGCCTGTTGCCTTTAACAATTCTCAAAGAAGTCCTCTAAAGTGAGTGACCTGGTGCATAATAAGGCCTGCCCTCTGCCTGAAGCTTTTAGAACAATGACTACACTTGTATGGCTTCTCCCCTGTATGAATTCGTAAATGAATAACAAGGCTTGGTCTCTGTCTAAAGCTTTTCCCACAGTAATTACATTTAAAAGGTCTCTCTTCTGTGTGAGTTCTCTGATGCAAAGTTAGAGCTGTCAGTCTACTAAAACTTTTACCACAACTGTGACATCTGTGAGGTTTTTCACCCGAATGCGTTTTCAGATGTCTTTTGAGACTCGATCCATGACAAAAGCTTTTCCCACACTCCAGGCATTTGTACGTTTCTTCTTCAGAATGGGTTCTCTGGTGGCCTATCAGGTGTGACCGCCGAGTGAATCGCTTGTTACACACGGTGCACTCATAGGGTCTCTCCCCCGTGTGAAGCCGTTGGTGTCTATAAAGGTCTGAACTACGGAGGAATCTTTTTCCACACTCAGGGCATTTATGGGGTTCCTCTCCTGAGTGAATTCTCTGGTGCCCTGTAAGTTGTGACTTCCGAGCAAAACACTTCCCACACTGAGGACATCGGTGAGGTTTGTCCCCTGGACTCTTTTTCTTCTGGGGCCTGGGGTTGAGAGGTTCTTCCACGGTGGAATTTTCAGGTTTCTCTCCTGCCGGGGGGTCTTGTTGATCTACCAGTTTTGTTAAATCTGTCTGTAAATCCTCTGGGGGGCTCTCCCATTGATTCTCCAACTGTACATAGTCCTTCTGCAAGATGGGCCCGTGGAGAGCATTCCCCTCTAGAGTAACAATAAATGGGTACATGTTCTCCAGTTTTTTCTGTTTTGAAGTATCATCTTCATTTTCTATCCCGATCTCAAAACCTGAGAGAAGAAAGAGAAATGGCAGCTGTCACCATGTCCCATGGAGAAAAAAAACAAAAACACGAGGGAAAGTGAAAAGTTGTATTAAACCACCAGTAGGAAAACAGAAATTCCTATGGAGAATCCCAAACTCTTTCTCCTGATCAAGACTGAATTTTTCTTTTCTCTCTTCTGTGGTATCAGTGAACAATTACTTACCTATCTTGGAATCAAGTAATTGCTTCATTTCTTTGGACTCTTGTAGTTCCTTCACCCACGCTTCTTCCCGAGGCTCCAATGGAAAGCTCACGTCAAGCTTTGGTATTGGATATCCTGGCCGTAAGAAAGACGAGAAGCATAATAGGTCTTTCTTTGATGATATCCTGGACATGTGGCCACTTAGTGTCTACTTCCTCCCCAGTTAGAATGACTCCACCCGGGACTTCTTACGAGAGCCTCTCTTTTTTAAAGATTAAGAACGAAACATAGGGGCGCCTGGGTGGCTCAGTCGGTTAAGCGTCTGCCTTCGGCTCAGGTCATGATCCCAGGGTCCTGGGATCGAGCCCGGCATCGGGCTCCCTGCTCCGCGGGAAGCCTGCTTCTCCCTCTCCCACTCCCCCTGCTTGTGTTCCCTCTCTCGCTGTCGCTCTGTCAAATAAATAAATAAAATCTTAAAAAAAAAAAAAAGGAACGAAACATGAAATTCAAGGCTACTCTCCTCTAATCAATGGAAGGGGAGTGAATGTTTCTCTCTGTTGAAATCAATGCCCTAAATGATTTCTGTATCTATTTTGATGTTCGATTATTCAGGTTGGAGCCAAAATAGGAAGTAAATCTTCATAAAGTTTTGGCATATTAAAACTGAGAAATGCTGCTACTGAGTACCAAGTGAAGACAGAGCTAAAAGTAGGGGTTAGGAAACTGTTTACTAGAATCATTTCCATTGAGATTTTCCAATTAAAAGGGAAAATGACGAAGCTGGCAATGAGCAAAAGCGGTTTGCTTCATTCAGCCCAAGTCTAGAAGTGCACTCTCTTGAAATTAACCCAAACAACTCTCAAAGCGTTTCTCACTGCCAATCTAAGAACAACCAGGACAACAGAGCGCCCGGGTGGCTCAGTTGGTTGAGCGGCTGACTCTTGGTTTTGGCTCAGGTCGTGAGATCGAGCCCCGCATCATGCTCTGCACTGAGCCTGGAGCTTGGTTAAGATGCTCTCTCGATCTCTCTCTAAAAACAAAAAAAGAATGAGGACAAGATTTGACACTGCTGTCCCCTGTCCCCTGCGTCCTACCACCCCTCTCCCCTCCCCACTGAGAGCAGCTGTGGCTTCCGTTCTCCTTCCACGACCCTTCCTCCCCTTCCTCAGCTCCGGCAAAGTATATTGGTCTGCAATAACGTGTGGGAATTGTTGATTTTAAGTCTAGATACAGGGGCAGCTCAGTTAGTTAAGCAGCTGCCTTCAGCTCAGGTCATGATCCCAGGGTCCTGGGATGGAGTTCTGTATCAGGCTCCCTGCTCAGCTGTTCCCCTTGCTTGTGCTCTCTCTCTCAAATAAATAAATAAAATATTAAAAAAATAAAATAAATCTAAATGCAGGATGCTGTTTAAATAGTAGCATTATTTTCTTAAATATTAGCATTATTAAAATAACGTTAGCAAGTTAATGAAAATTTAAGTTTCAAAACATGTCAAAACAGGAAGGGGACTAAGATACCTTATTTTATATTTTCATGGAAAAAAGACCTTTTAAGATTAAGAAAAATGTATTTCAAATAAAATTCTGTTTAAACTCACCGTATTGTTTTTGTTTATAGATTTCAAAGCTATGAGTGGGCTCAAAGGGTAATACGGCACAGGTCAAACTAAACTGGGGGTCACAGATGGAAGGAAGGCTACCATGAAGGAAAAGTGAGAGCAAACAGAAATATGAAATAAGCAGAGTAGCAAAGGCGGAAGTGTAAAATACAGATTTATGACCTAAACATAGCAGGGGAGACGGACTTCGGAGTCTTAAGATTTTATTTTTTTAAAGATTTTATTTATTTACTTAACAGACAGAAAGAACACAGGCAGGGGGAGGGCAGAGGGAGAGGGAGAAGCAGGGGCTCAATCCTAGGACCCTGAGATCACGACCTGAGCCGAAGGTAGACGCTTAACCGACTGAGCCACCCAGGCGCCCAGTCTTTTTTTTTTTTTTAAGACAGACAGAGAGAACAAGAGGAGGGGGGAGGGGCAGAGAGAGAAGCAGGCTCCCCACTGAGCAGGGAGCCCAACGCAGGACTCGATCCCAGGACCCCAGGATCACAACCCGAACCAAAGGCAGACGCTTAACCAACTGAGCCACCCAGGAGCCCCTCAGGCACCCAGAGTCTTAAGATTTTAAACCACAACAGTTCTCTTTAATACCTCTCCCAGCTCCATGCTAGACTGCCATAGCTAAGGGCCTGGGGCAGCCGCTCCCCCAGCTCCCTTTCAGAGGGCTAGCTTCCTGGGAGGGGCAGGATGTCAGCATTTCTCAGTCTACCCCCAGCTAACCATTGTTGGTTCTAAAGTCCAAGCAATTTGGCTGAGAGATTGGGAGCTCCTTTTATCTACCCAGTCCCTACTGGTGGCATGAAGGATCTACCCTGGATGTAGTACTGCTGTGAATCCTAGAGGGCTCCCTGATTGTCCTCAAAAGGCAGTTGTGATTGGAAGGCAGTAGTTCTATGCCTGCAGAGGCAACCCAAGAGGACCTGACCCCCAGACCTAGTGCTCAGCTCCTAGAGTCGCAATGTCACTCAGAGATAAGCACGCCATTTCACCTACCTCCAGAGCAAGGTATCAGAGATTTGGCCTGGGGCCGGGGGGGGGGGGGAGCAGGCCTTAAAACAGGTAGCTCCTAATGTATTCGCACAGAAACTGATTCATTTGCAACAGAGAACGAAAACAGTCAATCCTAAGGATACTCTCAAAAAGAGCAGAGGTTATAATGCAAGGCATCTGGAAAGAATTTGATAGATTTATTGACTATACACCCTAAACTGTAGGCTGACTGGTTTGCGGGAGAGAACCGGGGGAAAAGACAGCTAGGAGGAGCCCTCCTGGGATCAGAACAAATCTCAAAAATAGACCTTAGGAATTAGCCCCAAAAAGGTGTCTGAAATTGACTGGATTCATCTGCAGAGAAATTATGTTCCAGAGCACTGTTGAAAACAGTAGAGCAATTAGCTGGCAATTAATGGCTGGATCAGGGCAGAGAAAGAGACAGCCAAAGAAAACCCTGTAAAAAGTATTGTCGTTCAAGGGTGACTGTGTGCACACCCAGGGCTGTGCTCCCTGAGGAGTCAAATGCTTAACATTTAGGAGTGGACTAGACTTCACTAAAATAATGCAGCCATTTACCAAACAAATAAACAAACAAGTAACAATAACAAGCCCTGGGGAGGAGAAAGAAGAACAGAGAGTTGCTACAATATATTATCTAAAATGTCCAGTTTCCAACAAAACATGATGAGACACGCATGTGGACAGGAAAGCATGACTCATACACTGAAAAAAAAAAGAGCAGGCAACATAATCTACCTATGTGAGCGACTACACACTAAATTCAACAAAGACTTGAAAGTAGCCATTATGAGTATGTTCCAAGAATGAAAGAAAACCATGGTTAAAGAAGTCAAGTAAAATTATGATGACAAACATCACATCACATCAAACAGTATCAATAAATAGAAAGTATAAAAAAGCATCCAGTGGAAATTCTGGAGTTGAAAAGTACAATAACTGAAATGGAAAACTCACTAGATAGCTCAAGAAGAGATCTGAACTGTCAGAAGAATTAGTGAACTTGAAGATAGATCAAAAGAGATTATACTATCAGAAGAACAGAGAGAAAAAAAAGAATGAAGGGAAATGAATGGAACCTCAGAGAAAAGTGGGGTGCCACTCAGTGTACTAACAGATACATAACGAGAACAAAGAGAGAAGTGAAAAAAAGGAGCAGAAAAAAAAAATGAACAAATAATGGCCCCAAACTGCCCAAAGGTACTGAAACATTCATCTACACATCTAGGAAGCTCAATGAGTTCCAAGTAAGAAACACAAAGAGATCTACAAACAGATGTATGATAGTAAAACTCCTAAAAGTCACATAAAAGGAAGAAAACCGGGCGCCTGGGTGGCTCAGTTGGTTAAGCGACTGCCTTCAGCTCAGGTCATGATCCTGGAGTCCCGGGATCGAGTCCCACATCGGGCTCCCTGCCCAGCAGGGAGTCTGCTTCTCCCTCTGACCCTCTTCCCTCTCGTGCTCTCTATTTCTCATTCTCTCTCAAATAAATAAATTAAAAAAAAAAAAAAAGGAAGAAAACCTTGAAAGAGAGCAAGAGAAAAATGACTTGTCACTTACAAGGGAACCCAAATGAAATTAAAAGCTGAGTTCTCATCAGCAACAGTGGAGGCCAGAAGACAGGAGGATAGCATATTCAAAGTGCTCAAAGAAAAATGAAAAATGCCAACCAAGAATCTTATATCCAGAAAAGCTATCTTTAAAAAATGAATGTGAGGGGCACCTGGGTGGCTCAGTTAAGCATTGGACTCTTGATTTCGGCTCAGGTCATGATCTCAGGGTCGTGAGATCAAGCCCCTTGTCAGGTTCTGTGCTGGGCATGGAGCCTGCTTGAGATTCTCTCTCTCCCTCTGCCTCTGCACCTCCCCCCTGCTCACACTCACTCTCTTTCTCAAAAATAAATAAATAAATAATAAAAAATGAATGTGAAATAACATTACTGATAAGCAAAACCCGAGAGAATTCATTGGTAAGCAGTCTTGCCTAACAAGAAATACTAAATAGGGGCGCCTGGGTGGCTCAGTCAGTTAAGCGTTGGCCTTCGGCTCAGGTCATGATCCCAGAGTCCTGGGACCAAGCCCCATGTCGGGCTCCCTGCAGGGAGCCTGCTTCTCCCTCTCCCTCTGCCTGCTGCTTCCCAGCTTGTACTCTCTCTCTCTTTCTCTCTGTCAAATAAAATAAATAAAAAAAAAGAAATACTAAATAAAGGAAGTTCCTCAGTCTGATAGCTAGTGATTCCAAATGGTAATTTGAACCCACATGAAAAAAAAACAAAGGGCACAAGTAACGGTGATTATGTAATTATAAAAGATAGTATAAATACTAATTTGTTTCTTTTTTCTCTTAAAAGATTTTATTTTTATTTGTTTTTTTTAAGATTTTATTTATTTATTCGACAGAGAGAGAGAGAGAGACAGCACAAGTAGGGAGAAAGGCAGGCAGAGGGAGAGGGAGAAGCAGGCTCCCCGCCGAGCAGGGAGCCCGACGCGGGGCTCGATCCCAGGACCCCGGGATCATGACCTGAGCCGAAGGCAGCCGCTTAACCAATTGAGCCACCCAGGCGCCCCTCTCTTAAGAGATTTTAAAAGCAATTGTATAAAACAATATCTATGTAGTGCATTGTTGGGCAAATAATCTAGACATGTAATATATGTGCACAAATGAGGTGGATGAGAGCAAAACTGTACTGGGCTAAAGAAATGACTCCAGGGGCACCTGGGTGGCTCAGTTGTTAAGCGTCTGCCTTCGGCTCAGGTCATGATCCCAGGGTCCTGGGATCAAGCCCCACGTTGGGCTCCCTGCTCGGCGGGAAGCCTGCTTCCCTCTCCCACTCCCCCTGCTTGTGTTCCCTCTCTCGCTGTCTCTCTCTCTCTCTCTCTCTCTCTGTCAAATAAATGAATAAAATCTTTAAAAAAAATGACTCCAGTTAATAACTAAAATCTACAGGAAAAATGAAGAAAACCAGAAATATAAATAAGGTTAATACAACAAAAGTGTAATATCTATTTGTATTCCTTCTCCCTCTAGCTCTTTTAGAAGTGTTAAAGTTATATAAACTAATACCTTTAACAATATACAATTGAAAAAAAAAATATACAATTGAGTGTCTAACATTTTTAATGTAATATGTATGAAAGCAATACCACAAGAAGGGAGAAAAGAGAATAAAGCTATATAGGAAAAATATTTCTTTTTTTAGAGGGGGGAGGGGCAGAAGGAGAGGGAGAGAGATAATCTTTTAAGATTTTATTTGTTTGTCAGAGAGAGAGAGTACAAGCAGGGGGACCAGCAGGCAGAGGGAGAAGCAGGCTCCCCGCTGAGCAAGGAGCCCCACGTGGGACTCGATCCCAGGACTCCAGGATCATGGCCTGAGCCGAAGGCAGACACTCAACTGACTGAGCCGCCCAGGCGTCCAGAGAGAGAGAATCTTAAGCAGGCTCCACACCCAGTGCAGAGCCCAACACTGGGCTTGATCTCACAAACCTGAGATCATGACCTGAGCCAAAATCAAGAATTGGACACTTAACCAACTGAGTCACCCAGGTGCCCCAGGAGAAATATTTCTATATTTTACTAGCATTAAATTAATATAAGTCTAAAGCTGATTATGTTAAGATGTACATGCTAATCCCTAGAGTAACCACTAAGGAAATAACTTTAAAAAAATGCTGAAAATTCATTTACGTAAAGTGTTACATTCAAAACATTTACTTAGTGCTAAAAAGAAATCAGCAAATGAAGGAAAGAGAAACAAAAAAGATATGAGACATATAGAAAACAAAAAGTAAAATGGCGGATGTAAATTATACTGTCTCAAAAATAAGATTAAATATGTATTGATTAAACAATTCAAAAGGCAAAGGCTGCCCTACTAGATTTTAAAAATCCAACTATATGCTGTCTATGGGAGACACTTTAGATTCAAAGATACAAACAGACTGAAAGTAAAGGGATGGACAAGATGTATCGTGTAAACAACCATAAGATAGCCAGAGTGACTACACTAACAGCAGACAAAATGGACATCAAAACAAAAAAAGTTACTAGAGATAAAGAGGATCATTTTATAATGATAAAATGACCAATCAGGAAGATATAACAATTATAACCATATGTACACTTAAAAACACAGTACCAAATACACGATTACAAAAACTGACAGAAATAGTAAAAGAAATAGACAATTGAGCAATGATAGTTGGAGAATTCAAACCCTCTTTATACTGCTGGATAGAAAATTAGGCGGAAGATCAACAACAGAAGACAAAAAATTATAAACCAACTAAATGTCACAGACATTTATAGAACACTCCGACCAAGAAGTGCAGAATATGCATTCTTCTCAAATGCACATGGAAAATTCTCCACGTCAGTCAAGATGCTATACCATAAAAAAAAAATGTTCAAGAATGTAAAAGGATCGCAATTACAACTTATATTCTCCCAGAAAAGTGGAATGAAATTAGAAATAAATAACAGGAAGAAATTTGGGGAGTTCGCAAATACATGGAAAATAAACAACACACTACTAAATAGACAATCAAAGGAAAAAATCAAAAGGGAAATTAGAAATATTTTGAAATAAATGAAAATGAACATACAATATACCAAAACTTAGGAACATACCTAAACCAGTGCTTAAAGGCAAATTTATAGCCATGAATGACTTTATTAAAAAGAAAGAAAAATCTCAAATTAATAACCTAACTTTGTGCCTTAAAACACTAGAAAAAGAAGAGCAAATGAAACCTAGAACAACGAGAAAGAAAATCATACAGATTAAAGCAGGATTTAATGAAATATAGAACAGTAAAACAATAGAGAAAATCAATGAAACCAAGGTGGGTTCCTTGAAAAAAATTTAACAAAATTGACAAAACTTCAGTAAATTGACCAAGAGAACAAGAGAGAAAACTCAAATTATTACAATCAGAAATGAAAGGGGAGACATTACTACTAACCTTATGGAAATAAAAAGAATTATAAAGTAATACTATGAACAACTGTATGGAAAATAAATTAGATAAATGAAATGTACAAATGCCTAGAAACATACAAACTACCCAAAATTGATTGAAGAAATATAAAATTGGCATAGACCTGTAACTAATAAAGAGACTAAATTAGTAATCAAAACACTTCTCACAAAGAAAAGCCCAGGCCCGGATGGCTTCAATGGTGAATTCTACCAAACCCTTAAAGAATTAACACTGAGGGGCGCCTGGGTGGCTCAGTTGGTTAAGTCACTGCCTTCGCTTGGGTTGTGATCCCAGGGCCCTGGGATCTAGTCCTGCATCGAGCTCCTGGTATTTATCTCAGGAATGCAATGTTGATTTAACATTCAAAAGTTAAGGAAATAGGGGCACCTGGGTGGCTCAGTGGGTTAAGCCTCTGCCTTCGGCTCAGGTCATGATCCCAGGGTCCTGCCACATCAGGGTCCTTGCTCAGCGGGGAGCCTGCTTCTCCCTCTCCCACTCCCCCTGCTTGTGTTCCCTCTCTCTCTGACAAATAAATAAAATCTTTAAAAAAAAAAGTTGGGGTGCCTGGGTGGCTCAATCGTTAAGCGTCTGCCTTCGGCTCAGGTCATGATCCCGGGGTCCTGGGATCGAGCCCCACAGCGGGCTCCCTGCTCAGCGGGAAGCCTGCTGCTCCCTCTCCCACTCCCCCTGCTTGTGTTCCTGCTCTTGCTGTCTCTCTCTCTGTCAAATAAATAAATAAAATCTTTAAAAAAAATAAAAGAATAAAATTTACTTAGGAACAAATTTAATAAAAGCAGTTTAAAACTTATACTTGGGAAACTATAAAATATTGTAAAAACTGAAATAAGATCTAAATAAATGGAAAAGCACCCCGTGTGCATGCATCACAAATTTAATATTGTTAACATGGCAATACTCCCCAAACTGATCTACAGGTTCAACACAACCCCTACCAGAATCCCAGCTGACTTCTTTGTAGAAACTGATAAGCTAATTCTAAACATCACATGGAATTGTAACAAACTCAGAAGAGCCAAAACAATCTTGAAAAATAAAAAAAGTTGAGAGCCCTCACGTTTTCGTATTTCCAAACATACTACAATGCAATAATAAAGACACTGTGGTATTTCCATAAGAGGAGACATAAACATCAATGGAATAGAAATGACCGTCCAGCAATAAACCTATATACCTGTGGTCAACTGATTTTTGACAAGGGTTTCAAGGCCATTCAATGTGAAAAGAATGACCTTTTTAGCAAATCATGCTAAAACTGAATATGCAAAAATATATATAAATAGGGGAGCCTGGGTGGCTGTCGGTTAAGCGTCTGCCTTCGGCTCAGGTCGTGATCCCAGGGTCCTGGGATCGAGTCCCATGTCAGTCTCCCTGCTCAGCGGGGAGCCTGTTTCTCCCTCTCCCTCTGCCCCTCCCTACTGCTCATACTCTCTCTCTCAAATAAATAAATAAAATCTTTAAAAATATATATATAAATATACATATTATTTGGATCGTTACTGTGCAACTTATACTAAAATTAATTGAAAATGAATTAAAGGGTTAAGTGCAAGCTGAACCTATAAACTCTTAGGAGAAAATTTAGGGGTAAATTTTCACAACCTTGTATTAGGCAATGATTTCTAAGATATGACATAAAAACCACAACCAACAAAAGAAAAAATAATCAAATTGGACTTCATCAAAATTTTTAAAAACTGTGCTACAAAGAACACTATTAAGAAAGTGAAAAGAAGGGCACCAGGGTGGCTCAGTTGGTGAAGTGTCTGCCTTCAGCTCAGGTCATGATCCCAGCCAGGGTCGTGGGATCAAGCCCCGCCGTGGGCTCCCTGCTTAGCAGGGGTCTGCTTCTCCCTCTTCCTCTGCTCATGCTCTCTCATTCGCTCACTCTCTCTCAAATAAATAAAATCTTTTAAAAAAGAAAGTGAGACAGACCTATACCTCTGAAACAAATAATACATTATATGTTAAAAAAAAAAAAAAAGAAGATAGTAGCAAGGGAGAAATGAAGGGGGGGAAATCGGTGGGGGAGACGAACCATGAGAGACGATGGACTCTGAGAAACAAACTGAGGGTTCTAGAGGGGAGGGGGTGGGGGGATGGGTCAGCCCGGTGATGGGTATTAAAGGGAGCATGTACTGCGTGGAGCACTGGGTGTTATACGCAAACAGTGAATCATGGAACACTACATCAAAAACTAATGATGTAATATATGGTGATTAACATAACATAATAAAATTTTTTAAAAAAGAAAGTGAAAAGACAAACCACAGAACGTGAAAGAATATTTACAAGTCATATATCTAGTAATAGACTTTTATCTAGAATATACAAAGATCATACACAACTCAATAATAAAAATACATATAATCCAATTTAAAAATAGGCAAAAAATCTAAATAGGCATTTCTCCAATAAAGGTATACAAATGACCAATAAGCCCATGAAAAGATGCTCAACACCATTAGTCTTTGAAGAAACACAAATCAAAACCTCAATTAGATAGCACTTAACACCTACTAAGATGACGAGAATAAAAAGGTCAGATTCTTCTCAAGCGCATGTGAGACAGTTTCTGGGATACAGACCATATGTTAGGCCACAAGTTAGTTCCAATATATTTAAAAATATAGATATCATTCAAAGTACATACTCCAACCACAATGGGATGAAGTTAGAAATAGAACAGAAGGAAAACTGGAAACTTGACAAATTTGTGAAAATTAAATAACACCTCTTAACCAATGTATGCAAGAAGAAATCACAAAGAAAATTAGAAAATACTTAGAGATAAATGAAAATGAAAATGCAAAGTACCAAAACTTATGAGACACAATGAATGCAATGCTCAGCAGGGAATTTACAGTTATAAGTACTTACATTAGTAAACAAAAAAGATCTCAAGACAGTAACATAAATTTATAATTTAAGGAATAAGAAAAGAAAAAAACTAACCCCAAAGCTAGCAGAAGGAAGGAAACAATAAAGAATAGGCAGAGATAAACAAAATAAAGACTAGAAAGACAACAGGGAAAATCAATGAACCAAAAATTGGTTTTTTGAAAAGATCGATGAACTTGAGAAACCTTTAGCTAGATGAACTAAGGAAAAGAGAAAGAAGGCTCAAATTATTAAAAATAAAAAGGAAAAATAAAATAAGATGAAAATAGGGAGGCAAACCATAAGTGACACTGAACTCTAGGAAATAAACTGAGGGATGCTGGAGGGGAGGTAGGTGGGGGGATGGGGTAACTGGGTGATGGGCATTAAGGAGGGCACTTGATGGAATGAGCACCGGGTATTATTTGCAACTGACGAATCACTAAATTCTACCTCTGAAACTAATACAGTATGTTAACTACATTGAATTTAAATAAAGAATTAAAAAAATTAAAGTGGTGGTATTACCAATGATTCTACATAAATAAGAATTATAAGAGTACTATGAACAATTGAACATGAACAAACTGGATAACCTAGATGAAATGGATAAATTACCAGAAACACAAAACCTACCGAGACTAAATCATAAGGAAATAGAAAAGTCTGAATACACCTATATCCAGTAAAGAGATTGAAGCAACAATCAAAAATCTCCCAAAAAAGAAAAGCCGTAGACCTGATGGCTTCACTGGTAGATTCTACCAAACATTTAGAGAAGAACTAATACAAACTGTTCTTAAACTTTTCAAAAAGGCACACCTGCGTGGCTTAGTTGGTTAAGCATCTATCTGCCTTCCGCTCAGGTCATGATCTCAGGGTCCTGGGATCAAGCCCCGTGGTTGGGCTCCCTGCTCAGTGGGGAGTCCGCTTCTCCTTCTCCCTATGCCCCTCTCCCTGCTGTGCTCTCTCTCTCTCAAATAAATAAAATCTTAAAAAAAAAAAACTTTTCAAAAAAAAAATGAAGGGGAGGAGACACTTCATAACTCATTCTCTGAGGCCAATATTACCCTGATACTAAGCCAGAAAAGACACTATAAGAAAATAACACACCAATATCCCTTATGAACACTGATACAAAAAAAACCTGAAAAAAATATTAGCAAATTGAATTCAGCAGCATATTAAAAGGATTCTATACCATGACCATGTGATATTTGTTCCTGGAAAGCAAGGATGTTTCAACATATGAAAATCAGTCAGTACAATGCCACATTAACAGAATGAAGGAAAAAAACACATTATCATCTCAAATGATGTAGAAAAAGCATTTGACAGAATTCAACACCCTTTCATGATAAAAAAAAAAAAAAAAAACCATGCTCAACAAAATAGGAACAGAAGGAAATTGCCTCCACATAATAAAAGCCATATATGAAAAACCCACAGGGAACTTAATACTCAATGGTGAAAGACTGAAAGCTTTCCTCTAAGGTCAGGTAGAAGGCAAGGATGCCTGCTTTGGCCACTCTATTCAACACAGTACTGGAAGTTCTAGCTAGAACAATCAGGCAATAAAAAGAAATAAAAGGCATTCAAATTGCAAAAGATGAAGTAAAATAATCTCTACTGGCAGATTATATGATCTAATATGCAGACACCTTGAAGATTGCATTAAAAATCGTTAAAATTCATAAATGAATTCAGCAGAGTACCAGGATACAAAACGAACTTGCAAAAATCAGTTCCATTTCTATATGCTAACAATGAACAATGAAAAATTCTGGAAACTATGAAAACAATTCCATTTACAATAGCATTGAAAAGAATAAAATCCTTAGGAGTTAACAAGTATGTGAAAGACTTGTGCAATAAAAATTACAAAACACTGGTAAAAGAAATTAAGGAAGATATAAATAAAGGAAAACACATCCTATGTTGATATTGTTAAGATGTCAATACTACCAAAAGTGATGTACAGATTCAATACAATCTCTATCAAAACCCCAATGAGCGGGGCGCCTGGGTGGCTCAGTTAAGTGTCTGCCTTCGGCTCAGGTCATGATCCCAGGGTCCTGGGATCCAGCCCCGCATTGGGCTCCCTGCTTAGTGGGAAGCCTGCTTCTCCCTCTCCTGCTCCCCCTGCTTGTGTTCTCTCTCTCTCTCTCTGTCAAATAAATAAATAAAATCTTTTAAAAAAATAATAAAAATAAAAATAAACAATGATACTCTTTTTTGCATTAATAGAAAAACCGGGGGCCCCACATCAGGCTCCGTGCTGGGCATGGAGCCTGCTTACAATTCCCTCTCTCCCTCTCCCTCTACACCCAACTGCTGTTCGCTCTCTCTTAAAAAAAAAAAAAGTTTAATAGAAAAATCCATACCTAAAATTTATATGGAATCTCCAGGGATGCCCAAACAGACAAAAAAAAATCTTGGAAAGGACAAAAAAAGCTAAAGGTCTCACACTTCCTGATTTCAAAACTTAATAAAAACTAACAGTAATCAAAATAGTTTGGTACCGGCATAAAGACAGGCATATAGACCAACGGAATAGAATAGAGAGCCCATAAATAAACCTTCATATATATGGTGAAATGATTGTTAACAATGATAGCAAGATCATTCAACAGAAAAACAATACTCTTTTCTTTTTTTTTTTTTAAAGATTTATTTATTTATTTTGAGAGAGTGAGAATGAGAGAGAGAGAGAGCACATGAGAGGGGGGAGGGCCAGAGGGAGAAGCAGGTTCCTCGCTGAGCAGGGAGCCTGATGCGGGACTCAATCCTGGGACTCCAGGATCATGACCTGAGCCGAAGGCAGTCGCTCAACCAGCTGAGCCACCCAGGCGCCCATAAAAACAATACTCTTTTCAACCTATGTTGCTAGAAAAACTGGATTATGCATGTGCAAATGAATGAAGTTAAAACCTTACATAACAGCACATGCAAAAATTAACACAAAACGGATCAAAGACCTAAAATTAGGACCTAAAATTATAAAACTCTTAGAAGAAAACATAGAGGAAAAGTCACTGAATTTGGCAATAATTTCTTGGATATGACACCTAATGTATAGGCAACAAAAGAAAGAAGTGGACACAGAGTACTTCATGAAAAATTTTAAAATTTATCCATCAATAGCTTCAACAGAGTAAAAAGGCAACCCACAAATGGGAAAATTTTTGCCAATCCTATCTGATAAAGAATTAATATCCAGAATATACAGAGAACTCTAAAATTCAACGACAAAAAGCAACCCGACTTTGCAATGTGCAAAAAAGAATGTAAACAGACATTCTCCAAAGAAGATATCCAAATGGTCAATAAGCACATGTTCAATACCATTAATCACTTGGGAAGTGCAAATCCAAACTACCCTGAGATGCCACCTCACACCGATTAGGAATGCTACTATCACAAAACAGAAAGCAACAAGGGTTGATGAGGATGTGGAGAAACTGGAAAGGTTATGCACCGTTGCTGGGCATGTAAACTGGTGTAGCTGCTGTGGAAAGCAGTGGGGCTGCTCCTCAAACAATTAAAAATAGAATTCCCATATGACTCAGCAATTCCACCTCTGGTCATATGCCCCAAAGAAGTAAAACCAGGGTCTCAAAAAGATATCTGCACACCCATGTTCATACAGGCATTATTCACAACAGGTAAAACACAGAAGCAACCCAAGTACATGCTTATGGAAAATGGATAAACAAACTGTGGTATAGACACACAGTGGCATATTATTTGGCCTTTACTTGGATGGAAACACTGACCCTCACTACAACCTGGATAAACCTTAAGGTTATTCTGCTAAGTGAAATAAGCCAGTCACAAAATGACAGAGACTATATGATTCCATTTATATGAGGTACATAGAGGAGTCCAATTCAGAGAGACAGAAAGTTGAATGGTAGTCTCCAGGGTCTGGGGAGATGCGAAGTTATTGTTTAAATGAGTATGGGCTTTCAGTTTTACAGAATGAAAATAGTTATGGAAATGGATGGCCGGGATGGTTTCACATTACTAATGTATTCAATACCACTGAACTATACATGTCAAAACGATTACGATCCTAAATCTTATTTTATGTGTATTTAACAACAATAAAAAAATTGAAAAGAGAAAAATAGGCTTTTTGAGCAGGGTCACTAGCTGAAGGGGTTTTGAATCCCATCTGACGTCCCGTGCTTTGTTCCCAGAGAGGCATCCCCCCTCCTACCCTTTATCGCAGCGGCCCGCTTCCATCCAGGACTCGGTGTTTCTAACCCACCCCCAGAGCTGGGGAGCTCTCGAGCTCTCCAACTACGAACCGCAGAAAGGAAGTCAACCCCTTGCCTTACCAGGGTCCAGGAAGGGCCGGCAATCCTCGGCAGCACCGTAGCCCAGCTCCGGCAGCCCCGCCTGGGGCATCCAGGCCTCTGCCACGGGGGCCTCTGGGGCGGGTCCCATCACTTGCAGTGGGGGCGACTCCAGGTGGATGTTTGGTGGTACGTGTGCCGGGCCCACTGGTACCAGCTCCTCCAACAGCATTTCCTGCCTATCGATCTGGGGGAAATGGCACAACCCGTCACTCTCCAGTCTACACCGGCACCGCCCGGTGCCAACAATGGGTGGGAGCCACCCACGTCGTTTTCATTGTCCAGGACCCGCATAAAACAAAGAAGACATTGGTGAAGTCAGTCCTGACGACATGCATGATTCCACCAATATGGCTGAGATACCACACTTCCAGAACGTAACCACTATGAACAAGTATTCATGAGACATCTCACCTACTTTATCTTTCGTACTCAGTCTTCTGAACGTGATGAGCATCTTACCCTTACAGCACATCTCAGTTGGGACTAGCCACATTTCTAGAGCTCAAGAGCCACGCCTGGCTGGTGGCTACCATACGGGGCAGCGCCACGATTAGGCCACAGGCGGATAAAAATCCTATGGAGCAAGCCAAACCCAGGAGACAGAGAAAGGGAGGGCGCACCATAAACTCACTCTATCCTGGGGGGGGGGGGGGAGGCGGCAGGAAAGTCTGCAAGACTCTGGTTCGGGCGGGCTACCTGCAGGGCCCTATCAACACACGGTGCCGAAGCCCTTCCTCCCTTCTGCCAAAGGTTCTGCCCTGTGCCGCGGGCTTCTGAGCAGGGGGCCCTGGCGCCGCCACCCAAGGCGGATGCGGCACGGTGGCAGGTGGCTGTCAGGACCCGGCGGGCAGAGACAGGAGTGGGTATCATTCCCAGTGCGGAACTGCTCCGGGTCCCCACCAACTCTGGGGTGCCCCCGCAAACTTGCGTCGAGGGAGAAAGAACGTGTCAACCTCACCCTGGGGCGCGTATAGACACAAGACATTTCTGCATGATTTAGCACGACTTGCTACTTCTAGGAAAGCCCGCCTTTGGAACTCAGGCAACCACTCTCTTGCTCATTGCTCAGATTTACCGACACGTGTGGCCACTTTGGAAAACCACAGAGCAGCCGTGCAGGGGGCTGTCGCCGTCACAGTGAGTCTCTGCGCAGGCGTGAGCACGTGACAACCTCGTGAGGTCTGCCGGTGCGGTCCGGCCCCAACGTGTGTGTTCACATGCTCACTCCACAATGACAAACTACATTCCCTTTCCTTTATATTCTTTCCGGGCTCCACTTGACTCGGGTTGGCCACATTTTCTTAGAAAGAGTCAGATAATAAATAATTTACACTTTGTGGGGCATGTTGGTCTACTGCCTACAGTTCTTGTATTAACAACCCTTTAAAAAGGTAATAACCAGGAACGCCTGGGGGCGCCTGGGTGGCTCAGTCGGTGAAGCGTCTGCCTTCGGCTCAGGTCATGATCCCAGGGTCCTGGGATCAAGCCCCACATCAGGCTCCTTAATCAGTGGGGAGCCTGCTTCTCCCTCTGCCTGCCACTCCCTGTGCTTGTGCTCTCTCTCTCTCTCTCTGACAAATAAATAAGCAAAATCTTTTTTAAAAAATAAAAAGGTAATAATCATTATTAGTCACGGGCTGCAGAAAACAGGCCATGAGCTCCATTTGTCCCATGGACCACAGAGCACTTTTTTTTTTATTTTAGTTTTTATTTATTTATTTGACAGAGAGAAAGAGAGATAGCGAGAGCAGGAACACAAGCAGGGGGAGTGGGAGAGGGAGAAGCAGGCTTCCTGCCGAGCAGGGAGCCTGATGTGGGACTCGATCCCAGGACCCTGGGATCATGACCTGAGCTGAAGGTAGACACTTAACGACTGAGCCACCCAGGCGCCCCAGCAGAGCACTTCTTATAGCAATGTTTTTGATTTTGCGTATGTAAGCAGGTTACATTATACATCAATTTCATTTCAGGATGGCAGAAGAGGCAGTATGAAATATCTGGTACAGAATAGGAGTTGTGTTTAATAGTTGAGAACTGCTGAGCCATATATGCTAATTCCAGCAGAAGGGAAAAATGAAAATCACTTTAGGGAAAGCATGGAGCTCAAAACGAAATGTCTGATCTAGTATAAGATGTCTCTGCTACTTCTTTTTGTCTAATTACCAAGATCCCAAACTCTTTTCTCACCTGTTGCTCTGGTATCTCCAGTTCTCTCTGTAAGTCTTCAATCAGTGACACAACTCTTTCTCTATTCTCTGGGCAATGTTCCCTCACCCAGGTCTCTATCTCCGTGGGCAGAATGGTTAGGAACTGCTCCAACACCAGCAGCTCCAGGATTTGTTCCTTAGAACGCAGCTTTGGCTTCAGCCACTGACAGCAAAGCTCCCAGAGTTTGTTGAAAGCTTCATGAGGCCCGGCCGCTTCTTTGTACTGGAACTGCCTAAAGCGCTGACGGAAGACTTCACAGTCGGCATCATAGTCTTGAAACACGGAGCCCTGATTCAACGAGGCCTGGATCGCGCAACCCAGGGCCACCGCCATTGCACTGTTCTGGTCGTGTACACTTTCTCTGGGGCCTGAAGTCTCAGATTCCAGTCTGTTTCTGGAGGCGTCAGGGGGAGCCACCCACAGCTGAGGACAGGACAAAACAAAAAAGGAAACAGGAGTGGTTACCCCAGGCCATACTCACTTCCCTTAACTTGCTTACATTCCACCAAGCCCTAGAGCAGCAAACCTTAAATTTCTTTGGTGATTTTGAAACTCTAATAAAGGCCATGGTATCACTTCCTAGAAAAATACACAGACACATCTAATTCTGCATCCGTTTTCCAAAAATTTACAAAATGTTCTAGAGCATACATGGACCCCGTTTCAAGTTTAAATTCATTGAGAGGCACCTGAGTGGCTCAGTCATTAAGCATCTGCCTTCGGCTCAGGTCATGAGCCCCGGGTCCTGGGATCAAGCCCCGCACATCGGGCTCCCTGCTCCGCGGGAAGCCTGCTTCTCCCTCTCCCACGCCCCCTGCTTCTGTTCCCTCTCTCGCTGTGTCTCTCTGTCAAATGAATAAATAAAATCTTTTAAAAAAATAAATTCATTGAAGTTGCATTCAGTTTCTCATTCAAATTAGCCACATTTCAAGTGCTCCATACATAGGATGTCATTGTAGAAAGTTCTACTGGACA
The DNA here is from genome assembly GCF_003265705.2 of Callorhinus ursinus. Classification (NCBI taxonomy): domain Eukaryota; kingdom Metazoa; phylum Chordata; class Mammalia; order Carnivora; family Otariidae; genus Callorhinus; species Callorhinus ursinus. The sequence goes on from NW_027397095.1 coordinate 182,593, forward strand.
GCTCAGCTCTAGAATTCCATTGATCCAAAGCTAAGAGCCTCTTCCCGTAAATAAACCACCACAGATGTGCTGGCCTGTAATCCCACTCACAGTTTAATACAAGCTATCTTGTGTCTCTGAATATACACAGGCACTGATAAAGAACCCTGAAAGTCCATGTGCCTTTCAATAACCCATAGTCACCTTCAGTCACCAGCATCTTAGCTACAGACTTGCGGCCAAAAGCTACAGATCCACAACCCTTCGTTCTTCTCCACTCAAGGGATGTGCACTTCAGCCCACATCAGCCTGACCCTCGTGATGGCATGTCAAGTGGCTTTCTCATGAGAACGATACACTGCCACAGGGCAGGCCACCAGCCATGTGGGATGTATGAGGAACAAAGGACACTGATCACATTCCTCTTGCTATGTCCACGTGCTGTTCAAAGTCTCCCGCATATGGCAGGTCCAGGTCACGTAGCTCTCACCCAGAGCAAGGACGTGGGGACTAGTATGATGCCCTGAGTACAGATGAGGGGACCGAGGTTGGAGGCTCAGGAGCACTGAATGACTTGTCCCAGGTCACACAGGAAATGCCAGAGGGAAATGGTGAGAAGGATGGAATGAACAGATCTCTGCAACACTCATGTCTCAAATCATCCAAATGTTTTTAGTGCAATGTCTGAGGTCAAAGACATGGTCACACGCAGGTCTCAATATCGGTACCCACCTTATGCTACAGATCCTCTCTGTATTTGCCCAGATGCCTCATGTACCTGCCTTCTTCCCTGCAGTGGCACAAGTTAAAAAATACTCATAATCTTTCCTACCTAGCCATCCCAAATGTACATTGGGAACTTATCATCCTTTATCTTGCTGGTAACCTGAACTTCAGCAGCAGACCCATCCACGTGCGATAACCTGCTGGCTTTGTGACCCTGACACCCAGTGCTTCTGTCTGTAACATGAAAATAATCATAGCATCGATTTCATAAAATTTCCTGTGGTGCATCCAACTGCGTGGAAGCGAACGGCAGCTGCCTGGCCTGGCACAGAGGAAGCGCTCAAGCAAGGTTACTACTCCCCAGCACTCATTCCTAGAAAGTTCCACGTCCCCTCCACCCCACCCCAGGCATCCAACCCTCCTCCCTGGATGGCATCCAGGGATCGGCCGGCTTGAGCTGTGGAACCGCCCTGACCCTGCTCAGCCTCGCAGTTGGCCGCCCTCCCCAGATGGGCCCGAACCATCCACCACGTCCAGCAGGGCCCTGATTGTCCCGCCGGCCCTCAACCCGCCCTTCCGCAGGGAAACATCACTGCATCCCAGGACTCACGGCTTCTCCCCAAATCGGCCCGAGCGAGCCCGCGCTCCCACGGCCCACGGATAAAGAGGGTGTGCGCAAAGCGGGCACTCGGGGAAAGGCGAGGAGGGACACGTCGCGGGAACTTCTAAAAGCCGGTTACAAATCGGCTGCCCGGGGCGGGGGCACGGCCCCAGCGCGCTCCCCACGGGATGTCCCGGCGCCCCGACGGGCGCTCCAGGCCCCGGACAAGCCCGGGAAGGCCCGGCCGGGTCGCAGGGAGCGGCAGCGGGGACCCGGCCGGACAGGGGCCCGCCGCCCGCCGCCCGTCGCTCGTCCACGCGCTCGCCGCCGGGTCAGGGCTGGCGGCAGCCGGTTGGTGTAGCCCTAGCTGGATGGGAGCCCCGCCGCCCGCGCCCGCGCCCGCGCCCGCGCCCCAGGGACGGCCACGCCCTCTGGCCGCTCAGGGACTCACCGCCTCGGCGCCCACGGCTTTCCCAGGCTCCCCGGGGCAGGCGCGCAGGACGCAGGCGCGCGGCAGCCCTGAGGACTACATTTCCCGGCAGGCCCGGAAGCACGCGCCCCGCCGTCTGGGCCCGAGAGCATGCTGACGTGGGAGGGACGGCCACTTCCTTGGCCTCCTAGGGGCCTCCTGCCGCCTTGGAAGCGTTCCCGTTTCCGGTCTTAAGCGCTTCCAGAGCCCAGGGGGTTGGGTGGAACGTCCCGGGTTCCTGATCCCAGCAAGGGCTTCTATTCCATCCGCCCGAGAGTAACCCGAGTGGTGGGGGCCTCCTTTAACTCTTTTATTCCTGGATTACTGATTCTCCAGCCACTCAGTGCAGGAAGAATTTCTTGGGAGGCCCTGGGAAAACTTCAGATTTCTAGGCCCCGTCCCGATACCCTGACACACCGCATCTCGCATGACGTGGAGAATGCGCATTTTGTTTTTGTTTTTTTTAAGATTTTATTTATAAGCAGGGGTGGGGTTGGGGCGGGAGGGGCAGAAGGAGAGGGAGAAGCAGACACTCACCAAGGTAGCCCCAAGGGGCTCCAAGCCAGGACGCTGGGATTATGACCTTAGCCAAGCAGAACCCCCCCAACACCCCCGATAATTAGCATTTTATTGTATTTATTTCTTTGAGAGAGAACACAAGGGACAGGCAGAAAGAAAGGGAGAAGCCGACTACCTACCGAGCAGGGAGCCCCTCTCGGGACTCAATCCCGGGACCTCGGGACCACGACCACAGCCCAAGGCAGAGGCTTAACCGACTGAGCCACCCGGGCGGCCTGAGAACTCGCATTTTAATCAGTTTTCCTGGGCTTAGGACTCTAGTCTTCATCTCGCGGGTCACACTGGCCTTGAGCTACCTTTCTAGTTTCCTTCTTGAAGACC
>NW_027397095.1:185277-260558 GCF_003265705.2 Callorhinus ursinus
GGGGGAGTGGGAGAGGGAGAAGCAGGCTTCCTGCCGAGCAGGGAGCCCCATGTGAGGCTCCATCCCAAGACCCTGGGAGCATGACCTGAGCCAAAGGCAGAAGCATAACGACTGAGCCACCCAGGCACCCATAATTGTTATTTTTATGATCGATGCTTTAGCAGATAATTCTGACATCTCGTTAATTTTCGAGTTAGAGGCACTTGATTGTCCTTTCTCATTCAGGTTGAGAATTTCCTGGTTCTTTGTATGAAGGATGATTTTCCATTGTGTCCTGGACATTTTGGGTATTATGTTGGGAGCCATTGGGTTCTATTTAAACTTTGTATTTTAGCAAGCAGTCCTCCTGTATGGTTTGGCCTGCAGGTCCTGGGCTACTCTTGTGGGCTGTGGTTGTAAGGACAAGATGATTTTCAGGGCCTCTGTGGTGCTTTTTCTTTTCTTTTCTTTTCTTTTCTTTTTTTTAAGTAATCTCTTCGCCCACTATGGGGCTCAAATCTTGACCCAGGGATGAAGAGTTGCATGCTTCGCTGACTGATCCAGCCAGGCACCACTATGTGGTGCTCTTTTGGTATGCTTGGTTTATGCTGCTGCTGGGACTTCCTCGTGTGCCTGTGAATCTCGCTTGAGGAAATAGAAGAAACCTATCCAGGCCAGCCTACCTCATGATTCTCGGTGGCGGATGGGATCCCACTGCCTTCAGAAAAAGCAATGTGTCCGGTGTTGGAGGTTTGGGAGGCAGGATGCCCTCTGCCCGGGGAAGGTGGGGAACAGTCTGGGCCAAGCCCTAAGCCCTTGTTGGGGCCCGATTCCCGGCGCTGGTGCCTCCCGCCCTCATAGAGTGTCAGGGTGGGCATTTTGAGGCCCAGGGGTGAAGGAGAGGGTTGCTGGGCAGGCTCTCCGTTGTGGTGGGATTCCCCCTTGCTGGTGTCCCTTGGTTTCGGGGGCCTGTCTGGGAGTGGGGAACCTCAGGCTAGGTTGAAAAGGAGAGCGCTTCCCGTGCTGGGTGCTTGCTGTGATGGTATGTCCTTTGCTCATGCCCCAGTTACAAGGTATCTCTGTGTCAGGAGGGGAGCCTTGGACATGGTGGGAAATAGAGTCCTTTTCGAGGCTGCTGGAGGGCCAGCCGGATGATGGGAGGCTTGGAGGACTGCAAGCTACCGGGGAAGAGAGCTGTTATTCCTTCCCTGTGTCCCCATCATTTCAGATATTATTCACCCCCAGTTGCCTCCTCTTTAGAGTATGTAGCCCTAAGGAGCAAGGGCCAGGTTTGGGGGAAGGCATTCCATGTGGTAAAAATCCACAGGATGCTACAGAGTAGGGATGCTGTTGTCATTGGGATTTCTCTCACCTTCATCGTTATCTGTCCTCTGACTTCTCCGCCCCCCCCCAGGGGTCCACGGGAGACAGGATGGTGGAACCAGGTGGTATGGAAGATGCTACTGTGTTCCCCCCACCCAGTGCCCTTCCTCCTTGCTGCGTGCTCCTCTCCTAGGGGCTTCTCCTGCCACCTGCAGAGGGTTCTTTTGCTCGAGATCATTGACATGTCTCCCGCCCCCCTCCACATTTTCCTCCCGCCAACATCTCAGATGTGGCCCGGCTCCCCTTCCCCTCCATGATCCCTGGTTTCAGCAAGCCCATATTTGCCCCTTTTGTGAAAATGGGTAATGGGAAACCTCACTAAAACGGAGTCAGGAGGCTTTGGCAGGGGGACCTCTCAGCCCCTACGACTCTCGGTCAATTGCAAACCTAACAAGAACAGCCGGACTTGACCATACATGGACTTGAACTTGCACGTGGATACCACTCTACTATTCCAGCCAGAGGAAGAGATACTCTCCTTATTCCCCCACCCCACAACAGCTCAGGCAACATACTCGGAACCCCCAGTTTACTCCAGTGGACTTAGAGTTTATAACAGCCTTCCCAATTTTCCCCTTTTCTCCTTAAAAAAGCCTACCTCTCGGGACGCCTGCATGTCTCATTCGGTTAAGCGTCTGCCTTCGGCCCAGGTCATGATCCTAGGCTCTTGGGATCCAGTCCTGCATCGGGCTCCTTGCTCAGCAGGGGGCCCGCTTTTCCCTCTGCCTGTCCTGCTCTCTGTCTCTCTGACAAACAAACAAACAAAAAATCTTTAAAAAAAAGCCTACCTCTCCTTTGTTCCCCAGACCCGCCTATGGCTTTACCACAGCTTGTTTGCCCTGGATTGCAGTTTTCTGCTATTCCCAAATAAACCCAACTTTTGCTGGTAAAATAACCGGCAGTTTTTATCTTTATGGTTAGCACTCTATTCCATGGCTCTGCTAAGAGGCCTCCCTTGATCTCATGTTGCCTTGTGTGGGAGCAGCTCAACATCGGCCACATGGCACAGTAGCCTTGGACTCAAGCCTCAGCTGGAAGAGCTTAAGTAAGGGAGGCTGCACCATAGTGGACGCCCTATGGCAGGTGGAAGGAGTGGAATCCAGTGATAGCACTCCACACACACACACACACACAGAATCCATCTCCGATACTGTGCCTGCTCTAAGTCGTTTTTGTTTTGTTTTTTTAAGATTTTATTTATTGGGCACCTGGGTGGCTCAGTCGGTTAAGCGTCTGCCTTGAGCTCAGGTCATGATCCCAGGGTTCTGGGATTGAGTCCTGTGTCAGCCTGTTTGCTCAGCAGGGAGCCTGCTTCTCTCTTTGCCTCCCTCTGATTTTATTTATTTCTTTGACAGAGAGAGAACAAGAGAGCACAAGCAGGGGGAGTGCAGAAGTGGGCTCCCCGCTGAGCAGGGAGCCCGATGTGGGGCTGGATCCCAGGACCCAGAGATCACGACCTGAGTGGAAGGCAGACACTTAACCGAATGAGCCACCCAGGCGCCCCCTAAGTTGTTCGTTTGTTTGTTTTTAGATTTTATTTATTTATTTGACAGAGAGAGACACAGCGAGAGAGGGAACACAAGTAGGGGGAGTGGGAGAGGGAGAAGCAGGCTTCCCGCTGAGCAGGGAGCCTGATGCGGGGCTCGATCCCAGGACCCTGGGATCACAACCCGAGCCAAAGGCAGACTCTTAACGACTGAGCCACCCAGGCGCCCCTCTCTCTAATTTTTTGACTCCTCAAAATTTCAAGGTACTTTTTAAAAAAATTCTCTTATATATTCTCCATTAATATCTTTAGACCCTTCTCTTATGACAAAAATTTCAGGAGAACTGGCTCAGTGTTCCAGCTTATCAGCTGTCCTGTCATTTGGGAAGGAGGGTCTGTGTGCTCAGGGATTTTCATCAAGCATTACTTATCATTTTGGAAATTGGGAACCAAGGACTATATCCAAATTAGGAGATTGTCTAAATAGGGTACGATGCGTCAGCGTGATGAACTATTACGCAGAAGTGTAAAACAATGCCCTAAAATATGATAAAAAGCTAATCGTTGGATTTTGGGTGGCGGGTATACAATGTGCATTGCCCAATGTTTCCAGCTTTTCTGTATGTAGCAGAATCCTCATGAGACACAGCTGGGGAAAGTCTTAACAAAAATCATGGTTCATGCTCACCTAGGGATGCAAAAGAAGGCGGGAAGGGAACCCCATAAAACAAGACCCACGTACCTTACGATCAGAAGTGCATCGAAGCACAAGGAGGAAGGAATAACCCTTCCATTTGCTTGCATGCATCAAGTACAGGAAGTGAGTCACAGCTGTGAAAACATCGCCACTAATTCTGCAAAGTGGTCACAGCCCCTGTTTCCTTTGCCTGGGATGGTCTCCAGTGTCTCCACGTCACTCTTCAGCCGCTGTGCTGCCCCAAGTCGAACCCAGGCCCTTCGGGGAGCGCCAGAGACAGACAGGAGTCCGGACCCCCACTTCCCGGCCCGGGGCTCCTCTGAAGTCTATCTGTGGCCGGTGGAGGCAGGGTTTGCTGCTGCTCGTGGCTTGGCACCTGCCGCTTGGGGTGTGCATTCTTCACTTCATCTTCCTCTGGACCCCAGATCCCTTTCTGGCTACCCTTTTTTTTTTTTTCCTCTCCCTCTGGAGTTTCCCAGGCACATGCAGTTCTATTTCATATCAACGCATAAGAATTAGGCTCTTTTTTATCCTATTAAACCCGGGTTTCAGGGTGTCACCCACCCACACATTGTAACCTCCCCCAGGAGGATCTGCCTGAGTCATCAAACCACTGTTGCTCTTCCTTGAGGCGTTGCGCGTGGAGTCTAGAACAGTGAGCAGCCCCGGACACTCGAGGGGCACTAGAAAGGCACCCCAAGGGGAGCCCTCGCCCAGCCCCCAGTCTTGCGCCCCTACTGGCAAAAGGCCCAGGCGGAACTGTTGTCTGCTGCTTGCGTGAGATGGTGCTACACGGGACATCACAGGTAAAACACCCGGCACAGAAAAAATAAACACAAAATAAAATGAAATATAAAACACTCAGCACAGAGCCCGCGTGTGTGCCCACGGGGGGCAGATAAAGCTGGCCCATCTCCTTCCTTCTAAGTCCCTGCCCTTGGGGTCACAGTGTGAGGTAACACTGGCAGGACCTTCAGGGAATCACCTGCAGAGGGAAGTCAGGATTGATGACCTCCCATTCTCTCCAGGTGGTATTTCAAACAGCAGGTCCAAGCCCCTTCCCCCAGGAACCCGTGAGGTCACTGCATGGGTGTTTTATTTTGGGAGACAAATTATGCCCAGAGACTGAAGAATGTATTTTTTTTTAAAAGATTTTATTTATTTGCCAGAGAGAGAGAGAGAGTATGTGCATGAGCAGGAGGAGCGGCAGGCAGAGGGAGAAGCAGGGTCCCCGCTGAGCAAGGAGCCTGATGTGGGACTCTGGGATCATGACCGGAGCCAAAGACATATGCTACACCAACTGAGACACCCAGGTGGCCCTGAACAATGTATTCAACACAGGTTTGCTTAGGGATTTCATAAGCCAACAGCATACAGGATAATATCTTTCAGTAGACTAATAGAGAACCATCACAATCCAAATCGATCACACTATTGTTCCAGGTAAGGAAGAGGAAAAGAATAAAGTCCAGATTTAGTTGAGGTGTACCTTTATATGAGTTGGTACTAGGGAGAGATGACTTAGCCAATGGAGACCTGACCTCCAGCTAGCAGCGCAAAAGTAAAAGTCCCCTGTTGCTAGAGCAGGTTGCTAGGGAACCAGTGGTGCCACCAATGTTGCTAGGCAAGAAGATGGCCTTCCCATGGCCAGTGCATGGCTTTCATCACTGTTGGAAAAAAGAGATGTCTTTACTGTGGCAGTAGCTAATTGCCCCCAAAGTCTTTGGAGAACTGTTTAGATCACCAAAGTGTGGCCTTGTCCAGACCAAACACTCTTGGATAGTCCTCTCAAACTCTTGGTATTTATAGTCAAAATGTCCCCTTACATGGATATGTTGCTTCATATTTCTTTTAAGATTTTATTTATTTATTTGTCAGAGAGAGAGAGAGAGCCAAGCAGGGGGAGTGGCAGGCAGAGGGAGAGGGAGACGCAGGCTCCCCCCTGAGCAGGGAGCCCAATGTGGGGCAGCGTCAGTCCTGGTGTCAGAGACACTCTGTTGTGTCCACGGGGTCTTAGGGACCCAGGATCTTTATTTATAACAATGGAAACAAAGCCCTAGTACCAGACCTAGGGTGGGGAGGTGGAAGAAGTTTTATAGCAATAATCAAGCTGATTTTTTTCCCCTAGGAAATCATTTAAAATTTTTTTCTGCAATAATAAAGGACCATACAGTTCTAAATATCATAATGAGAAATTTGAGGTTTTAAAGTCAGCATCCTTTGGAGAAGAATTTCAAAGCTTACAGTTGCATCGCTACATTAATTCATATCATTTTGGAATGTGCAGTATCACCACCACTGCTTGGGGGGTGCCATTGATCTAGATGTTTTGCAAGTGGTTGAAACACCTAAGTCCTAAATATGTGTTATAAGAAAACCAACTAGCAAATTTATTAGCACTAAGAGAATTTTTATTTTTCGGCACCTGGGTGGCTCAGATGGTTAAGCGTCTGCCTTCGGCTCAGGTCATGATCCCGGGGTCCTGGGATCGAGTCCCGCATCGGGCTCCCTGCTCAGCGGGAAGCCTGCTTCTCCCTCTGCCTCTCTCTCTCTCTCTCTCTCTCTCTCTGTCTCTGTCTCTCATGAATAAATAAATAAAAAAATCTTTAAAAAAAAGAGAATTTTTATTTTTTTTAAAAAAAGATTTATTTATTTCTTATTTGAGAGAGAGAGAGAGTGCCCGAACATGAGCAGGGGGACAGGCAGAGGGAGAGGGAGAAAGTCTCCAGCTGAGTCCCTGCTGAGTGCAGAGCCCAGTGTAGGAGCTCAATCCCACCACCCTGAGATCATGACCTGAGCCAAAATCAAGAGTCAGACACCCAATCAACTGAGCCAGCCTCTAGCACTAAGAGAATTTCTAACTTTTCTTTCTCCCCAGGAGCTCAAGCATATCAAGATCAAGGTCAGTGAAAGGAAAAATGTTTGTTTTGAAGCATTTTTCCTTTATTTTTCAGTCTAGCTTACAAGCATTTTTTAAAAGATTTTTATTTATTTGACAGAGAGAGACACAGCGAGAGAGGGAACATAAGCAGGGGGAGTGGGAGAGGGAGAAGCAGGCTTCTCGCAGAGCAGGGGAGCCCGATGCGATGCGGGGCTGGATCCCAGGACCCTGGGATCATGACCTGAGCCAAAGGCAGACGCTTAAAGACTGAGCCACCCAGGCGCCCCTTACAAGCACTTTTGAATAAAAACTGACTTCCATTCTGGAAAAAAAGACTTGTTTCCTTGTGATCATGTAAGTCCTTACAAAGAAGGGATTATATGTATTTCTTCTATAAGAAGAGTTTCAGATTGTCTCTTGCCTGACACAGGTACAGAGAAGAGGCAGCAGGAGGAGTGACCTAGGGAAATTGAACAATATTAGATAATGGCTACTGATGAAAACTTGCTCATATCACACCCACAAAATATTTTATTTTATTTTTTAAAGATTTCATTTATTTATTTGTCAGAGAGAGAGAGAGAGCACAAGCAGGGGGAGCAGCAGAGGGAGAAGCAGACTCCCACTGAGCAGGACCCCAGGATCATGACCTGAGCTGAAGGCAGACGCTCAACTGACTGAGCCACCCAGGCATCTCCATACCCATAAAATATTTGATAAATCTTGCTGCTAACATTAATATCCTTATACAAAGTGGCCAGTAAGCATATGCAGATATGCTCGATATCATTCGCTATCAGGGAAATGCACATCAAAATCCCAGTGAGACACCCTGTCACAGTACTGTGATGAAAAAGATTATACCAAGTGTTAGTGAGGATGTGGAGAAATTAGAACCCTCATACGCTACTCGTGGGAATGTAAAATGGTGTATCCCATTTGCAAGACAGTCTGGCAATTCCCCCAAATGATTAAACATAGAGTTACCACATGATCCAGCAATTGTACCTTGACCTATATATGCAAAAGAAATGAAAACGTCAACACAAAAATTTGGACATGAATGTTCATAGCAGCATTATGTATAGTAGCCAAAGGTAGAAAAAAAACCCAGTATCCTTTAACTGGTCCAGTTTTCTTTATCCATACCTTTGTGTGGATATACCACATTGTGAAACACTAAGTAAAAGGAGAAACTATGTAAACTTTAATTAAAGGCATTTTCTTCTTCCTGAACAGTTCAGTGTGTATATTCATACAAGGCGGCATACCCATACAATGGTATAGTATATACCTATACAAAATCATTCGGCAATAAAATACAATTGAGGGAACAGAGGGCAAGCTGAGGACAAAGCGCAAGCTGACACCCCGCAACCCGCCCCAATCCCAGGTGGGATCTGTGTGACATTTCTCAGGCACTCCGGGCTGCCCTAAAGCTAAGGGAAGGAAAAGCAAATGGTTAACTGATAGAGATCACAGTCCTGCAGGACAAGGGTCTCCCTCGCTTTACAAATGTCTTCGTGATTTACAATAAAAAAGCATTCTTACCAATAACCTAACTTCCAGAAGGAATCTCCCAAGGATCTTAATGTTAATGCTTTACTAGAGAAAAAAACAACCTTAACTTGACAATGGCAAGGCCTCCAGGATCTTGTAGGTCCTCTTTAGCATATGAAAGTTCTTTTGAAACCCTTCTTTTTTCCTTACCTCCCCCAACTCCCAAGTTATATAATCGGTCACTCCGCACAACCCTGGTGCTGCAGCTCTTTCTGCCCACGGGTCCTGACCAGCTTTTATAGAATAAAACCACGTTTTTGCACTAAAGATGTCTCAAGAATTCTTTCTTGGTTGTGGGCTCAGGACCTCACCTACATTCAAAAACTACATCACAATGAAGTACTGATTTGTGCTACAACGTGGATGAAGCTTGAAAACATGAGGCTTAATGAAACAAACCAGACACAAAAGGTCACATATTGTATGATTCCATTTATATGAAATATACAGAATAGGTAAATGTATAGAGATGGAAAATAGATGATTGGCTGCTTAAGGTAGGTGAAAGGGAATTACAGGAAATGAGGAGTTACGGGTAAAGGGTTTGGTGTTTTCTTTTTGGGGGTGATGTAAATATTCTATAATCAATTGCCGTGTTGGTGGCACAACTCTGTGAATATACTAAAAACTACTGACTTGTAGCATATTTTAATTGAGTGAATCACATGATTTGTGAGTTATATCACAATAAAGCTGTTAAAAATATAATTACTAGAACCAGAAGTCAAAGTCATGTTTAATAAGTTATTAATATAGGGGTGCCCGGGCAACTCAGTCAAGTGTCAGATTCTTGGACTTTACTCTGGTCTTGATCTTGGGGTTGTGGGTTCGAGCCCCGCGTTGGGCTCCACACTGGGTGTGGAGCCTACTAAAAAAAATAATAGCTCTTTTAATATAGTCAGGCCTCAGTTTCAAAAGCTACCAATGTTAGAATGGAATCTACTCTGCAACCATTTTTTTGATCACTACTTGTTGCATCTCCTTCAGCACAAAATGAAACCTTTGAGATTCACTTGTAGCATCAACAAAATCAAGGCGGTAGTCCAAACCATCATACAGCAGATACTTTTTTATTTTTATTTTTTAAAAAAGATTTTATTTATTTATTTGAGAGAGAGAGAGAGAGAAAACACAAGAAGGGGGAGGGTCAGAGGGAGAAGCGGACTCCTCACTGAGCAGGGAGCCTGATGCCGGACTTGATCCCAGGACTCCAGGATCATGACCTGAGCGGAAGGCAGTCGCTTAACCAACTGAGCTACCCAGGCGCCCCAGCAGATACTTTTAGAAAAAGATTGATTTATTTGAGAGAGAGAGAGCATGCACAGAGCGAGTGTGGGAGTGGCAGAGAGAATCCTAAGCTGACTCCGCACTGAGCATGGAGCCCAACGCGGGGCTCGAGATCATGACGACCTCGAGATCATGACTTGAGCCAAGACCAAGAGTCAGGTGCTTAACTGACTACGACACCCAGGCGCCCCACAGATGATACTTTAAATTCAGCACTCTGTTCTTCATTAGTCTCTCCTCTTTTCTGAACAACTGCCTTTGTAACTGCAACTTTGCTTTTTGGAGGTAGCCTTTTCTTCTTCATTCCCATTTAGCCACACCCTGTCTTTTTCCAAGTTGGCTTCTAATTCTCCGTATTTCTCAAGAATTTTTTTTAAGATTTTATTTACTTATTTGACAGAGAGACAGAGAGAGAGGGAACACAAGCAGGGGGAGTGGGAGAGGGAGAAGCAGACTTCCTGCTGAGCAGGGAGCCCGACGTGGAGCTCGATCCTAGGACCCTGGGATCATGACCTGAGCCGAAGGCAGACGCTTAAGGACTGAGGCACCCAGGCACCCCTCCCAAGAATTTATCTATAATTGCCCACTTCTTTTTTTTTTTAAGATTTTTTTTTTTTATTCCTTTGAGAGCGATACAGAGAGAGCACAAGCAAGGGGAGAGGCAGAGGGAGAGGGAGAAGTAGACTCCCCACTGAGCTGGGAGCCCAACATGGGGCTTGATCCCAGGACCTGGAGATCATGACCTGAACTGAAGGCAGACGCTTAACCGACTGAGCCACCCAGGCACCCCTACAGTTGCCCTCTTCCTAAGCCTTTCAGATCATAGTCAGGTCCCTCTCTGTAAAGATTTCCTACGAAGCTGCTATAGTTCTTTGTTTTACTCCATCCCAGCTCTTGGCCCAGTTAAAAATCTCAACATTTTTGTGTTGTGGATTTTAATTCTGGAAACTCTTTTTCCTTGTCTTGCTCATTGTAACCTTATTCAAAATTACGATTTTCTTCAAGTTGTTTCCACCTAGAGAGTCGTTTGCAGCTCAGGATCACACCTTGATTCCTTGGGTGATTCAAGGATGAAGTGTTTAAAGGGAGGAAAATGCCCTGTAGATTTTATTTTATTTTTTAAGATTTTATTTATTTATTTGACAGAGAGAGACACAGTGAGAGAAGGAACACAAGCAGGGGGAGTAGGAGAGGGAGAAGCAGGCTTCCCGCAGAGCAGGGAGCCCGATTTGGGGCTCGATCCCAGGACCCTGAGATCATGACCTGAGCCGAAGGCAGACGCCCAACGACTGAGCCACCCAGGCGCCCCTGCCCTGTAGATTTTACATACTTTCTCTTCTGGTGTTTCAAATATATTAGCCAAACTTTAACTATAAATGGCATCTAGGTGTTAAGAGTTTAATTAGAAACCTTTAATTTTGCAGTTTTATAAATGACAACACTGCTCAATGTTTGGTTTTACTAGTAACCATATTAACAATACATAATGAAATTTGTTTTAAGTAAATTACAACTTGTCTTCCTGGAGTCTATAGTCATTTGAAAGATCTTTCCCTTCAGGGCGCCTGGGTGGCTTAGTTGGTTAAGCGGCTGCCTTTGGCTCTGGTCATGATCCCAGGGTCCTTGGATCGAGTCCCCCTCATTGGACTTTTTGCTCAGCAGGGAGCCTGCTTCTCCCTCTGCTTGCTGCTCCCCTGTTTGTGCTCTCTCTCTCTCTCAGACAACTAGATTAAAAAAAAAAAGGAAAGATTTTTTTTCTTCAAGCATATAAACCATAGTAATTTGAAGAGAGCATTTTATTTATCTCTATATTCATTCTAAATGGTTAACTGTTTAATCTACAGATAATTTCTATTGAAGACAATTACAAGGAATAACTTTATGCAGATTAATATATGAACTTCACATGGTGTAAAAAACCGTAAGATTAAAAAAAAAAAAGAAATAGAAAATGCCTTTTATCTAACTACGTTGGTTAGTGAATGATTCAATTGAAAGGCTAAGCCCAGGAATTGTTCAGAAGTAACCATGCCTTGACTTCTTCATTGTCAAAAAACATTAGGTTGAAAAATGCCTAACCTCAGGAACAGAGGTTTGAAAGGATGATTCTGAAAGCATTTCTCTGGTGAGGCAAACATCTTTACTAGGGTTGCATATCACAGATAATGCACTGTGTCTTTGATGGGGTTTTGGAGTATAGGTGAGGTTTGGGGGTGTGAGGTCCGGAGCCCACGACCAAGAAAGAATTCTTGAGACCTCTCTGGTGCAAAAATGGTGGTTTACTAAAGCATGCGGACAGGACTTATGGGCAGAAAGAGCTGCTGAACCGGGGTCTTGAGTGGTGATTTTATACTTGGGGGTTGGGGAAAGTAAGGAAAAACGGAGGTTTCAAAAGAACTTCCATATGCTAAAGACAACCGACCTACTAGATACCTACAAGATACCAGAGGTCTTGCCATTGTCAAGTTAATGTTTTTTCCCCTCTAGCAAGGTATTAACATTAAGGTAGTTGGGAGATCCCTGGAAGACTGTCACACGTGTCCCACCCAGAGTGGGGGGTTGGGGGAGGTTGCAGGGTGTCAGCTTATGCTTAGTCTTCAGCTAGCCTTCTGCTCCCTCATCATCTTTTTGCTTGCTTTTGGGCAGCTGTGTTTTTCAAGTGAAGACTGACCTTGAGTCTCCTTGGCTTTTGCATGTAAAAAATCAGATAGGTGCTCTGTTTATTTTTCTCCTAGGCCTGCAGGTCTCTTTTCTGTTTGCGGGGTAGTTTCTTGCACTGACTTCCGAAACATGTCGGTTTCAACCCCACTGCCCTACTGAGCTACACAGTTTCTTCTATTTTGACTGATAGGGACAGTTTTCATCCAAATGGCTCAACATTAGGTAAACACTGATAATTTGGAGACGCTGACAACCCAAGATACTCAGGTTCCTAGAAAGATGACTTACCCAGAAGACTATGCTGAGCATTACAGGAGTTACGCGATGAAACAAGGTTCCTATCTCACAGGGAGGCATAATGCAATAGAAAAAGCAAGGGATATAGCAGCAAGAGACCTCAACTCTTGTCCAAAAACTGCCACTGGCAATCCTTGTGACCCTGAGGACGTCATGTCCTACAACTCAGGAGGCTCGGGACAAGTCTAGTGGCGACTTTCAGGGGCGGCGGCCCTCACTGGGGGGGTTCCCGGTAGAAAGGGCCAGAACGCGAGCTGAACGATCTGCACTTGGCAAGTCAGGGCCACAAGATCGCGGCACCTGGAGTCGGTGGGCTACATGCCTCCCAGGCGACTAGAAGCTTCCGGGGCTCCCCCTGGGCCTCCAGCGGGCCTTGGGGAAGGCGTGTTCGCGTCCCGGCCTGAGCCGGAGCAGAAGGCCGCGCCCCCGGCGCAGAGAGGAGCTGCGGCCCGGTTTCCGCCGGGCTGCGCCCAGACGCCACAGGTAGAGGGGGAGACGGCTGGGCGTGGCTGTCACAAAGCCGCCGGAAGCGCATTCTTTCTTTTCCGGTTGGGCCAGGTCCACAGACCGCGACCCCAAAATGGCGAGTCGGGGTACGGTCTCGGGGAGCTAGAGGGATCAGGTGGGGGACCGGTCCTCCAAGCCTCCCCCCTCCCCACCCCGCGCTCCCGAGCTCGGAGCTGCCCTCGCCAGGCCCGCAGAGGCGCGGGAACCGGGCGCTTGCTCCTCAGGGCGGCGGGGAGGCGTGGCGACATTGCTGCCGAGTCGAGGAAGAGGGAAGTGGCGCCCGCGGAAGCCGGGGCTGGGCGGAGGTAATGGAGAAGCCGCGTCGCCCCTGGGATTTGGTGGCGCGGCTGCGGGCCGCGCTGGCCGCACGTGCCACTGGCGGCCCCCCGGGGCGGTGAGCGGGGGGGGGGGGGGGGGGGGCGGAGCCGGCAGCCTGCCGCGGCGCGTCGGGCGATCCCAGCCCCGCGGCGGCGCGGGCCGGGCGGGTGCGCGGGCTCGACCGCCCCGTGCAGCCTCCGCCGGCAACCTCTTTGTCCCCCAGGTGCACGTGCAGCCCGGGGACGCTCCCCGGCGCCTTCGGGGGCCGGCCGCCCGCGTTGTGCCCCGGGGGCGTCGCGGATTCGTGGGGGCCGGGGGGGGGCAGCAGTGTCTCCCGCTGCACCCGGCGAAACACCCCCGTTTCCGCTGGCTGATGGTCAGGTCGCCGGAGAAAGGGGCCTTTCAGCTTCAAAGGCGTTAGCTTCTGCCGACATGGAAATAGAGGAGGCTCCCCCATACCTTCTGAGCCTGCATAGGCAGCAAGGAACCAGGCGTTTCTCTGAGGACTCGTGGCATCCTCAGAAGAACTTTGTTGCTGTTTCTGCTGGAATACTTCGGAAAATCAGCCTCTCAAGGCCACCCTTAGCCTTACTTAAGCCTTACTGTGTGCCCCTGAGGAAGTGTAAAGTCAGGAGAAGGGTTACCTTTACTAGGACCCTTCCTGTCTCAGAAGAACCTTAATGATCACCCTTTCTCTTTCATTTTTTACAAGCTGACATTGTATTTGGTAAGCAAGGCCAACTTGTCTTTCCAGTAAAGTAAGCAAAAAGTTAATGCACAGGTACAAATCTGCACCGTGCCCTTGATCATCTTCCCCAAAAGTACTCCCCCCCCCAAAATGTTGACATCTGGTTGCCCAGTTGGGGGGTATTTGCTGTGAGGGATAAGGTTACTTTTTTCCCTAATTGCTTTACTTTTTTTCTGATCTGGTTGCCTCAGTTCTCCTGCCAGTATTAATACAATGGAAAGGAGACTATCAAGTGCTCCATGAAGTAAAGGTTTCAGTCTTCATAAGGGGATGAAGGGGCAAGTAGTTGTTTCCCCCTAACTAAAGACAAAAGAGCGGAGAGGATCTGTTAAAATTTAGAGAAACTCAGATATGCCCTATTTGTGAAGATGGGACAGGAAGCACACAGATTAAACGTTGGATATTCTCAAAGCTTCTTTTAGCAAGTGGGTGAGTGTTTTCATCCACCACCTTTTCCTTGACCTTTAAGGAAAAAAAAAAAGGAAAGTTGTCGATTGACAAATATTTGTCTTCTCTGAGCTGTGCTTTGTTTCAAAGCTGAGTGACAAAAAGAAATGTATGTCCTGAAGTAATCTGTCATCGTGAGTGTCCTAATACTTGGCAGTTGATTTTTTAAAAGGTAGACTGGACAGGTTTTTTTTCTGTTCATTCTTCTCTGATAACTATAAATAGCAAGTAAATATGTGTCCTGTGGCTTTCTTCTTGACATGTACTTTTTTTCTCCCCTCCCTCAGTGCCCTTGGGGAGAAGATCCACTCATTGGTTTTATACCAAACCTGACAAGGCCTCAGTTGTCAAAGGTGGCACCAGGAGGATGTCACACATAGGAGTAAAACTGTTCCTAGAGCAAATGATGATGAGACATCTGGAGGTGAATGCATGCTTGTACCCACACATGGAGGCTTTGTGGGGGACTGAGGGGTCTCTGAAAGAGAGCTCCAGTGAGAGTAAGAAATCCAGCCCACAAACGGACAGTCTTGGTCCTGAGAGCGCTCGCCAGCACTTTCGGAGCTTCTATTATCATGAAGCACCTGGACCACTTGAGGCTGTCAGCCAACTTCAGGAATTATGCCACCAGTGGCTGAGGCCAGAAATCCACTCGAAAGAGCAGATCTTGGAACTGCTGGTGCTAGAGCAGTTCCTGACTATTCTACCCAGGGAGACCCAGAACTGGGTGCAGAAGTATCGTCCACAGAGCATCAGAGAGGCTGTGGCCCTGGTAGAGCGCTTTCAGAGAGAACCTGATGGAATAAGTGATGAGGTGAGGAGATCCTTTCTGTGGACAATGAAATAGGGTAAAGGTGGAATTATCCACGTTGGGTGGGGAGGGGCAGTGGAGGAACAAGGTGGAGTAGGTAACTCTTCTGTCATTCCTTGGGGACAGCCAGGCAGGATCTGAAGCCACAGATGTGCAACCGTAGTGGATGACAGGTTTCAGAGTCCCTGGCCATCTTTCTTGGCCCTTGGAAAAGAGAAATGCATTTTGCCCTCTTTCGGGCCAGGGCAGACTGGGGGTGGTGGGCCTCGGCTGGCGTGGCCAAGGAAGGGAGGACTTGAGTTCTTAGAAACAGAGAAATAAAAGGCAAGGCAGAGTTGGGAAAGGGGGGTGGGGAATCTGAAGAAAAAATGCACAGCACTTAGAGGTCAAAGGGGAGAGAGGGTGGCAAACAGAAGTATTAATCAGACAACTTTGGGAAGACCACAAAGAGAAGAAATGGAAAGAAAAAAGGAAGCAAGGATACAGAAAGAAGAAAACTGCCACGAGCGGAGTGGGCAGAATCAGGGTGCCAAGAGGGGTAGGGCCCTCTCTAGTGGGAGCGCCTATCTCTGGGCCAGAAGAAAAGAGCCTCCATTGCCCTCCCTTAGTGGTCTGCCCTTGGCCTTGCTGGGAAGTGGGGAACCGGGGTATGCCCTTGGGAGATGGCAGCACCCTTCCTTTCCTCGGGAGCCCACTTTGAGGAGGACAGGGCAGGGTATGTTTTTGGCGTTTTACTACAATGGAATCACATAGAAGGAAGTGAGAGTCCAAACTTTCCTCCAGTTTTTCCTCCGCTGCATCCCCTTTCTCCATGAAATCCTTCCCTGGCTGTGGAAGGATTGGAAAATCTGGCTGGGGATCTTTTTTTATTTTTATGTTTTTTAAAGATTTTATTTATTTGTCAGAGAGAGCTCAAGCAGGGGGAGCGGCAGAGGGAGAGGCAGACTCCCCTGCTGAGCAGGGAGCCTGAAGCAGGGCTCCATCCCAGGACCTTGGGATCACGACCTAAGTGGAAGGCAGGTGCTTAACCGACTGAGCCACCCAGGCGTCCCTGGGAATCTTTTTTTTTTATTCAACTCCTTCTGTTTTAGAGAAAACTGAGAAGTTAAAAATGCCCTTAGGCAAGGGTCCAAGGCAAGAACGCAAGCCAGTGAAGGCACTGTGACAGGAGGCAGTGTGCCCCCACCCTGCCAGTGGCCTGAGCTGTGGCTGTCTGACTGCCCCAGATGATGTGTATGGTTCTTTGTGGGGAATTGGTGGCACAATATCTCTTTAGTTTTTTTTATTACTTCCTTGAATGTCACAACTTCCCGAATCCGGGCTCTACTCTTGTTCATCCCTCCACCACCACCCCCAAACGAAAAGTTCTGTGCTAATGAGGATGGGGATTATTTCTAGGTCACAGCCCATGAGCTGGGAAAGGAGGCAGTGCCCTTGGGAGGAACAGCAGTGGCCCCAGGCTTTAAGTGGAAGCCAGCAGAGCCCCAACCAATGGGTATGTTCCAGAAAGAATGTTGGAATACATACCGGGTACTACAGGAACAGCTGGGCTGGAATACTCACAAAGAAACCCAGCCTGTATATGAAAGAGGTGAGGAGCTTCATAATAATTCTCTTCTCCTGGGCGCTGTGATAGGAATCGGTTCTGCTGGAATGTCATGGGAATGTTCCAGGTGCCCAGCCTTGCCAGTTGTTAGGATGTCTCTCACGTGCGAGGACAATAGGCCAATGGTGGGTGAAGGTGAGGGTCAGCCTGGGGTGCACACATGTCCAAACCAGAGAACCCTGGTATTCACACCGTGGACCTTGCTTCTTAGAAACTGGAGAGAAGATGGACTAGGGACAGGTGGGGTCATCTCACCCTTCTATGTTAGAGAAGAAACTGGGATCAGAAATGGGTCATCATGGCAGAAGGGGGAGAGAATTGTGCCCCGGGGGGGAAAAAAAAAGACAGAAACCAGCTACACTGGGGGACCTGAGTCTTTGATTTTCATTCACCTCTAGTTCTTGCCTAGCCTGGTAAACCATTTATTTTATGAGAGGAAAAAAAAAATAATGGATTTCCTTTCATTAATTTCTCTCACGAAATCTGGGGGGAAACAGCCAGCTGGGGAACCAGTTCTTTGGAGTGGTAGATACTTGGTTCTCATGTCCAATGAGAAGACCACCTCTGGCACCACACACACACTTGTGAAGGTGAGCTATCCTTACTGAAGGACTCCTGAGGTTCCGTGTTCTAGAAGTCAGCTCAGGGTATTTGTAAACAAAAAAGAGAGACATTTTCTCTGGCTCTTTTCCATCCACAGCTGTGCCTGCTCAACAGATTCTAGCCTTTTCTGAGCAGAAAAGCCCCCCAAACTGGAAGATGGCATCTGAGCTCATCTTGCCTGAGTTCCAGGTGAGCTGTACTTTCCAGCTTTTTCAGGCAGCCTGCACCTGGCCTTGTCTGTGCTTTTCTTTGCTGCCCATGACCCATGGTGCTCGGCAGGTGCTCTGAGGCATGTTAGCCCCGGATGTTCACCTCTAGGCGACTAGGCTGGGCACGGTGGGGACCAGGCCCCTCGCACGCTGTTTACTGTTTACTGATCTCGGGATCTCGGGCTTTTTTCTTTTTCTAACTTTCTTCCCCCCCCCCCCCCCCCCCCGAATCTTAATACTCTTCTTTGGTGACTGGCCTGCTGCGTAGTTCAGAGATGAGTGCTAGGACGGCTTCTGTGGTGGCAAGTACTGAACTGAAACCCATTCTCTTCTTCAGAGCCTGTTGACATTTGAAGATGTGGCAGTGTCCTTTTCTGAGGAAGAATGGAAGTTACTGGACCCTACTCAGAAGATCCTTTACAATGATGTAATGCAGGAGAACTATGAGACTGTCATCTCTCTAGGTAAAGATTCTTCCTTTCCTTTGTGTAGAAGTTGAGTAATCTGGCCGCAGTTTATGGAAGACGATCTTCTGTGGGAGAGTCCCCGTGTTCGAGGAGCTGTTTGGGTCTCACTCTGACGGTGTGGGGGAAAGGCAAGGCATATCCAGACGATTCAGAATAGATCCTGACTTACCAGCCTGTCTCCCCGTCTTCTGCTCTTAGCAGCCTCGTCCAAGCTGCTGTCAGCCCTGACCCTGTCTGCTTCAGTAGCACTGGATTCCCATTCCCCATCCCATTCCACGTGCCCTCCTGAGGCTTCCTTCTCCACTTCCTCCTTGCGTCTCCACCCACAATCACTGTAGACTAGAAGGAAGGTGCTAAATCTAAGATTCTGCCCATTTAGACATTTGGAGTAAATGAAAGTATGAAAGAGTCATTCACTCTTCCTGAAAAAGAGTCTGGAATTAGGATGGCAGCCCACGACCTCAAGGTTTTATACGCAGAGCATTATTGTTACCCCCTAAACCTGAAGTAATCTGCCTAGAACAAGGAAGAGAACCATAGGTCCAAGGTCCCCAAGAGTTCAAGGACAGTCTTGGAGAGTCTCCTACAGGTAAGTATATACACGGGAAGAAGAGAAATGTTCCTTGATGAGCACCTTTGCAGGGGATTAACACTCCAAGCTTCTACTCCTGGGTTTTTCTTACTGAACTTCTTCTTGAGATAATTGTAGATTCACATGCAGATTTAAAGTATCATAACAGAGAGAACCCGTATACGCTTTACCCAGTTTCCCTCAATGGTAACTTTTGCAAAAAGTATCATATAATGTCACAACCAGGATATTGATATTGATACAGTCTTCTGACCTTCATATTTTCCATTTTATTTGTCTGTGTGTGTAATTAGTTCAGTAAAGTTTTTTTTTTAAGATTTATTTATTTTAGGAAGAGAGAGAGAGAGCGTGCGCAGGGGGAGGGGCGGAGGGAAAGATTCTCCAGCAGACTCCCCACTGAGTGGGGAGCACAACACAGGGCTCAATCTCTTGACCCTGAGATCATGACCGGAGCCGAAATCAAGAGTCTGAGGCTTAACCAACTGAGCCACCCAGGGGCCCCTAGTTCTGTAAAGTTTTATTGCAAGTGTAGGTTTGCACGTTCACCTCTGCAGTCAAGATACTGGACAGTTATATTACCACAAGGGCCTTTCTTGTGGCCCTTTTATCATCACACACGTGTCCGCTATACCTCACCCCATCACCGACCCATGCCAACCCCTGATCTGCTCTACATTTCTGATATTTTGGCGTTTCAAAAGTGTTACATGAATAGAACCATAAAATGTGTAACCCTTTGGCATTAACTTTTTTCATTCAGAATAATTCCCTGGAAATTGATCTGAATTGTTGTGTGTATCAGTAGTTGTTTGTTTGTTTGTTTTAATACTGAGTAGCATGCCATGATGTTGAGAGACCACAGTTTGTGTAACCATTCACCACTGAAAAGAGATCTTTGCTGTCTTCAGTTTTGGGCTAGTGTGAATAAAGCTGTCAGGAGCATTTGTGTGCAGGGTTTTTTATGGAGATAAGTTTTCATTTCTCTAGAATAAATACCTTAAGGGTACCGTTGCTGGTTCATATGGCAATTACATGTTTAATTTCCTGAACACTTGCCAAACTGTTTTCCACAGTGACTGTACCATTCCACATTCCCAGCAGCAAAGGATGAGTGGTCCAGTTTCTCCATGTCCTTGCCAGTGTTTATATTATCTCCATTTTATGTTTGCCAATCTGATCGGTGTGTAGTGTTATCACGTTGTGATTTGGATTTGCATTTCCCTAATGGCCAGGGATGTTTTATAGCTTTTCATGCACTTACTTGCCATCTCTATTTTCTCGTCAGTGAAATATCTTTCACCCACATCTTAATTGGATTGTTTTTTAACTGTTGAGTTTTGAGAGTTTCTTATATATTATAGATTCTAGTGCTTTGTCGAATATGTCGATTGCAAATAGTTTCTCCAAGTCTGTATATTGTCTTTTTAATCCTCTTCCCGTGGGCTTCCACAGAGTAAAGGGTTTTCATTTTGATGAGGACCAATTTTTCATTTTTTCCTTTTATACATTGTATTTTTGGTGTCAAGGCTAGAACTTGGATTAACCCTAGATCCCTAAAATTTTCCGCTATTTTTTTTTTAAGATTTTATTTATTTATTTGAGAGAGAGAATGAGGTAGAGAGAGCATGAGAGGGGGAGGGTTCGAGGGAGAAGCACACTCCCTGCTGAGCAGGGAGCCCGATGCGGGACTCGATCCCAGGACTCCAGGATCATGACCTGAGCCGAAGGCAGTCGCTTAACCAACTGAGCCACTCAGGCACCCCTCTGCTATTTTTTCCTAAAAGTTTTATAGTCTTGTATTTAAGTCCGTGATCCATTTTGGGTTAATTATTATATGAGGTGTGAAGTTTAGGATGAGGTTCATTTTTTGGCCTATGGGGGGCCAATTGCTTCAGCTCCGTTTTTTGAAAAGCCTGTCCTTCCTCCATTGAATTGTTTTTGTTTTTGTTTTTGTTTTTTTTAAAGATTTTATTTATTTATTTGTCAGAGAGAGAGAGAGAGAGCAGGAACAGGAGGAGGAACAGAGGCAGAGGGAGAAGCAAGCTCCCTGCTGAGCAGGGAGCCCAACTGGGGACTCAATCCCAGGACCCTGGGATCATGACCTGAGCCGAAGGCAGACAGACGCTTAACCGACCGAGCCACCCAGGCGCCCCCTCCACTGAATTGTTTTCGCACTTTTGTCAAAGAGCAGTTGGGTATTATATTTGTGTCCATCTCTTCTGTTCCATTGAGCTTTGTGTTTGTGCCTCTGCCAATATTGCACTGTCTTGATTGCTGTAGGTATGTAATATCAAAGCCTTAATATCTGTCAAGTAGACCGATTCTTCCCACTTTATTCTTTTTTGTAAAATAAAATTTTATTTTAGCCCTTCTAGGGCCTGTGCCTTTCCATGTAAATTTTAGAGTAAGCTTACCTATGTCTACAAGAAACTTTATTGGGATTTTGCTAGATATGACATTAAACCTATGTATTAGTTTGAGGAGGATTGTTGTCTTTACTATGTTGATTTTTTTGCTCACTGAACACAGTGTGTGTCTATTTATTTAGGTTTTTAATTTCTTTCATCAACTTTTTGTAATTTTCAGTGTACAGATCCTCTATGTGTTTTGCTAAATATAGGCCAGAGCGTTTCATTTTCACAGGAACATTTGTAAATGGTACTATTTTTAATTTCGGTTTCTATGTGTTCATTGTTTTTTATATAGGAATGCCACTCATTTTGTATTTTGATCTTGCATTCTGTGATCCTGTTAACTCACTTATTCTAAGAGGTTTTTTTTTTTTGTAGATTCCTTGAGATTTTTACACATAGATAATCACACTATCTGCACTGCCTTTTAATTTCTTTTTAATGCCGTAACTGCAGTAGCTCCAACTTCCTGCTATGTTGAGTAAGAGTGGAAAGAGCAGACATCCTTATCTTGTCCCAATTTTATCATGAAAACATTAAGTTTTTCACCATTACCTATTTACATTGGTATGGTTTTTTTAATGTTGATATTCTATTATTGAGTCAGTATAATTCCTAACTTAGTGTTCTTATCATGAATGGATATGGAATTTGTGAAACACTTTCCTGTGTCTTTTGATAGGTGTATGATCTTCAAAGCTTGTTGATGTGGTACGTTATGCTGATTGATTTCAATTGTTGAATCAGCCTTGTATACTTGCAGTAAATCTTTCTTGATCCTGGTATATAATTCTTACATATTGCTACATTGTTTGCCAGTATGTTGTTGAGTATTTCCACATTTAAGGTCATGGGAGATGTTAGTCTGTAGTTTTCTTTTTTAAAAAACGATTTATTTATTTTAGAGAGAGAGAGAGAGAGAGGGAGAGCATGCACATGCATGCATGAGCGGGGGTGGGAGGGGAGGGACAGAGGGAGAGAGAATCCCCAAGCAGACTCCCTGCTGAGCACAGAGCCCGACCTTGGGCTCAATCCCAGGACTCTGGGACCATGACCTGAGCCAAAATCCAGAGTCAGCTGCTTAAGCACCTGAGCCACCGAGGCACCCCAGTAGTTTTCTTTTTTAGTATTGTCTTTATATGATTTTGCTATCAGGGTAATACTGACCTTATAAAATGAGTTGGGTAGTATTTCCTCCTCCTCACTGGAAGAGAGTGTGTAAAATTGGTGTTAATTCTTTAAATATTTGGTAGAATCCTCCAGTCTCACCATATGGACTTGGATTTGGGGGGGAAGCTTTTAAACTATGAATTCAATTTGTTTAATGGTGATAGTGCTATTCAGATGATCTGTTTCATGTTGGTTGAATTCTGTTAGTTTGTGGTTTTGAAGAATTGGTCCATTTTTTCCAAACTTTTAAAAGTCATGAACATAAGATTGTTTATAGTATTATCTTACCATCCTTTTATTCATTTTTATTATTTTTTTTAAGATTTTATTTATTTGAGAGAGAATGAGAGATAGAGAGCACGAGAGGGAAGGAGGGTCAGAGGGAGAGGCAGACTCCCTGCCGAGCAGGGAGCCCAATGCAGGACTTGATCCCGGGACTCCAGGATCATGACCTGAGCGGAAGGCAGTCGCTTAACCAACTGAGCCACCCAGGCGCCCTATTTTTATTATTTTTTTAAAGATTTATTTATTTATTTTTTAGAGAGTGTGTGAGCAGGGGGAGGGGCAGAGAGAGAGGGAGAGGGAGAGAAGCAGACTGCCTGCTAAGTGCAGAGCCAGAAGCAGGGCTTGATCTCAAGAGCCTGAGGTCATGACCTGAGCCGAAATGAAGAGTCAGATGAACGGGCTGAGCCACCCAGGCGCCTTTCTTACCATTCTTTTAGTTGCTGCGGGATGTGTAGGGATATATCCAATTTCCTTCCTGATACTGGTGATTTGGATTTTCCTTCCTTTTATTTTTGTCAGTGGTGATAGAGGTTTATCAATTTTTTTAAGTTTTTTGAAGAACAAGCTTTTTGTTCGGTTGTGACTTTTGCTCTGAGCTTTATTATTTCCTTTCTTTAACTTGCTTTGGGTTTATTTTGCTTTTTTCTCTGGTTTATTGAAGTAGAACCTAGATTATTGATTTGAGACCTTTCCCCTTTTCTCTTGTAAGCACTTAGGGCTGTACCTTGTCCTCTGAGCACTTCTTTAGCTGCATTCCACATATTTTGATATATTGTAATTTTCTTTTCTTTTTTTTCTTACTTATTTATTAAAAATTTTATTTTTTAGTCATCTCTACACCCAACATGGGCCTTGAACTCACGACCCTGAGATCAAGAGTCACCTGTTCCACTGACTGAGCCAGCTAGGCACCTCTGGAATTTGATTTTCTTTGTTTCTTTGTTTCTTTTTTTTTTTTTTATTTATTTATTTTTCAGAGAGAGAGAGAGAGAGAGCACAAGCAGGGGGAGCGGCAGACAGAGGGAGAGGGAGAAGCAGGCTTCCCGCTGAGCAGGGAGCCCGATGCGGGGCTCAATCCCAGGACTCTGGGATCATGACCTGAGCCAAAGGCAGACGCTTAGGCAACTGAGCCTCCCAAATGTCCCTGGAATTTGATTTTCATTCAGCTATGTATTTTTAAATTTTCTTTGAGACTTTCTCTTTGAACCATGGAAATTTTAGAAGTATTTATATATATATATTTAAAGATTTTATTTATTTGAGAGAGTGAGAGAGAGAGAATGAGAGGGGGGAGGTTTAGAGGGAGAAGCAGACTCCCCGCTGAGCAGGGAGCCCGATGTGTGGCTTGATCCCTGGACTCCAGGATCATGACCTGAGCCGAAGGCAGAGGCTTAACCAACTGAGCCACCCAGGCGCCCCTTGTTTCCACGTATTTCTAGATTTTCCTGTTGTCTTTCTTTTTTTTTTTTATTTAAAGATTTATTTATTTATTCATTTGACAGAGAGAGATACAGCGAGAGAGAGAACACAAGCAGGGGGAGTGGGAGAGGGAGAAGCAGGTCTCCCGCTGAGCAGGGAGCCTGTTGCGGGGCTCGATCCCAGGACCCCGGGACCAAGACCTGAGCCTCAGGCAGACGCCCAACAACTGAGCCACCCAGGCGCCCTTCCTGTTGTCTTTGGGTTTTTGATTTCCAGTCTGATGCCATTTTTGTTAGATTGCCTTTTTTTTTTTACTCCAGTTGTGATTTTTTTTGTTTCTTGGCCTGACGGGTGACTTTTGATTGTATCCTGATAGTTTGTCTATTATTTTGGAAGAGTCTGGGTCCTTTTTAAATATTTTAATTTAACAGTCACCCTGTTTTAGTTTAGCACATAGTTCTTTCCTACTTTTGTGGGTTATACTTCTAGTGACAGTTTTATTTTTTTATTTTTTTAAAGATTTTATTTATTTATTAGAGAGAGATACAGCGAGAGCAGGAACACGAGCAGGGGGAGTGGGAGAGGGAGAAGCAGGCTTCCCGCCGAGCAGGGAGCCCGATGCGGGGCTCAATCCCAGGACCCGGGGACCATGACCTGAGCCGAAGGCAGATGCTTAACGACTGAGCCACTCAGGCGCCCCTCTAGTGACAGTTTAATTTTCAGAGCCTTTGTGGTGATATTGTGGTTTCCTTGGTTTATGTGGTACTACTAGGGCTCCCATATGTCCCTGCTGGTATCGCCTGAGGGTGAGGAAGGTATTTACACAGGCCAGAGTGCCTCTCAGTGGGAAAGGGGAATCTTAGACCCTCAGGGATGAAGAGGCTTCCTAGGCCAGGCTACTGTGGCTAGGTGCCTCTTGCTCGTCCCGCCTGCCCACTCTGGTGTCTCTTAACTGGGGTTCTGATATTGGCAGGCTTCTCATTCAGAGCTAAGGCTGTCTAGGTAGCTTTGTGTTGCTAGGTTGAGGGTTGGAAGATGCTAGCTCGGGTTGCCTTCTCCTGGCGGCTCTGGGGATGCAGGACACCCTACTGTGTTACTCTGCTAGGCCTGGCATCCCAAACCATTTTGCTTTCTTCTTACCATGTTTCGGAATTCTCTGTTGGTTGTGGCTTGCATTCTTTCATTGGCTTGTTATTGTGCCCAGCAGGGAGGATCAGGAGGAAATGCATCTGTGCCATTTTGTCCATATTGGACCAGAAATCACTTATTCTTTGTTTTTTAAAGGCAATCATCATTGATTTTTCTCTCCATTCCTATAGTTTTCTTGTTCTGGGACACAGACGGCTGACTCTTCTGTTTGTTCCAACAGGGTTAAAGCTCAAAAATGACACTGGAAATGACCAACCTATATCTCTTTCTGCATTAGAAATACAAGCATCAGGATGCAAAGTATTAAGAAAGGCCAGAATGAAAGTTGCCCAGAAAACAACAGGCAAAGAAAATCATGGTGGTACACGCAGGGTACGGAGACGGCACCGAGCTTTTCTAGGGAGGAAAAGAAAGAAACTTTCAACTTGTAAACAAGAGCTTCCAAAACATAAGGATCTTCAAGGGAAAGGCCATGCAGGAGAGAAACCTTTTAAGTGTCAGGAATGTGAGAAAAGCTTCAGAGTTAGCTCTGACCTTATTAAGCACCAGAGAATTCACACTGAAGAGAAGCCCTATAAATGTCAACAATGTGATAAGAGGTTTAGATGGAGTTCAGATCTTAATAAGCACTTAATGGCACACCAAGGAATAAAACCATACAGATGCTCATGGTGTGGGAAAAGCTTCAGTCACAATACAAATCTACACACACACCTAAGAATTCACACAGGAGAGAAGCCCTTTAAATGTTATGAATGTGGAAAAAGATTCATTCAGAACTCCCACCTTATTAAGCACCAGAGAACCCACACAGGTGAGCAGCCGTATACTTGTAGCGTATGCAGGAGAAACTTCAGCAGGCGGTCAAGCCTTCTTAGGCACCAGAAACTCCACAGGAGAAGGGAGTCCTGCCCAGTATCTCCAGTCTGAAGAAAGTCACCATGTGGATCTTGACCCTAGAGGTGACGAAAGAGTATAAAACTGTGAGGCACCAATGATAGGAATTGGTCACCCACAGGAAATTTGGGAGGGGTTCGTGTCCTACTTCACAGAAAGGAATCTAAGCTGTTTCTCTTGTTCAGCATTGTATCTTCAGTGCCTAGCACGAGACTGATACACAATGAGTTACTTGATCAATAAAAGTGGAAATATAGCTATCAGCTATCTATAGTTATCTATTCATCTATCTATCTGTCTATCTGTCTGGTTACTCAGCTTCCCCACCCTCGGTGATCTAAGTTCTTCAAGTGTCAGGTGCTCAGCAAACACATGATGGCCATGAGTCCTACTCTCATTCTTTCTCAAGAGAGGTGGAAAATAAGAGTGTTCAGGTCCTCTGAAAGGAGCCTAGAGAGAATTGCTAAGCTGGAGAGAGTTTCTATGGCTATCATTCTATCGACATGACCAACCAAGCCCAGGGCTGAGGGAACTTTATTCTCCAGCAGGAAGAGAGCATTCGGTGTTTGCCCTGGGAGAAGTGCCCCCATTCCAGTGGCCGTTCCCCTCAGCGCCCACTACCACAGTGTTTTCTGTCAGAGTCCCAAGCAGCAAGCGGAGGCCTAAATGCCGCCACAGACCTAGGGACCTTGCACGCCCTTGATGTCTCTCCTGCTGACCCTCTCAGCACTGAGGTATATAGAGTGAAACGATGAAGGAAGCAGTCTGGGCCCTCAGCCACAGATTTATCTCTTTGTAGAAATCCCAGGGCCGTGGTAAATGGCCTTTTTCTTTTTATTTTTTTGACTTCTCACCATGTGGCCTAGAGGTTTTCAAATTGGTGCCACACTGCTCCAGGGCCTAAAGGGAAGCCGGTTTTTATGGCTGTTCAGCTACAACCCCATACACTTGGGATGCTGTGCAGGAAAGTCTGGAAGTTTTGTAAACGGATATACTGAGAATGGCAAGGTGAGCCCCGTGGCCTCATGGTCTCAGCACACATTGGATAGCAGGAGGGAACATCCAGAAGTGTCAGGGCAGAGTCAGGCCCACGGCCTAGTGGGATGGCCCCAGTGAGAACTAGGTCAGATGGAAACTGTCTTGGTTTTTTTTTTTTTTTGAAGATTTTATTTATTTATTTGACAGAGAGAGAGACACACAGCGAGAGAGGGAACACAAGCAGGGGGAGTGGGAGAGGGAGAAGCGGGCTCCCCGCAGAGCAGGGAGCCCGATGAGGGGCTCGATCCCAGGACCCTGGGACCATGACCTGAGCCGAAGGCAGACGTGCTTAACAGACTGAGCCACCCAGAAACTGTCTTGTGATATTGGTATTTTCTCTTCCTTCCCCATTGGCCTCAGGGATTGTCTCCTGAGAAGACAATGTCATGTCAAGGGCAGGGCAGGGAAGTTGGAGGACATGGATTTATAGCTATGTCACATCCTAGTTTTAAGATGTTGGTCAAGGCTTCGCTACCTTCCTATTTCATAAAATTTTACTTTTTTAATGACATGAAATGTTTCATATTAAACATGAAACAAAACTCCATGGTTACTAAATCACCCAGAGATGGCAGTCACTTTTTTAGCATAGATATCTCCAGATATTTTTTCCATCAAGGGACCCCTCTATGCCTGTTTTCAGGTTTGTAAAATGGAGATGATAATTCTATCCTGTTGGCTGCTGTGAGGATCAAATGAGGTGTGAGCATGCCTCACTCTGATGGGCCACAGTAGGTGTTCCATAAACATTTGGAACATTCTTCCTTCATCTTTCAGCTACTTTTTAAAAAGATTTTATTTATTTGTCAGAGCGCGCGTGTGCACAAGCAGGGGGAGCGGCAGGGAGAGGGAGAAGCAGACTCCCTGCCGAGCAAGGAACCTGATGTGGGACTCAGTCCCAGGACCCCGGGATCGTGACCTGAGCCGAAAGCAGACACTTAACTGACTGAGCCACCCAGGCTTCCCTCAGCTAGTTATTTTAAAAAGAAAATTAATTAGGAAAGTTGAGCATCCTTAATTAATGGTGTTTCCATCATTCCCAGCTGTTTTTTTAAGCCTCTTTGTGGTGGTCAGAAGGGTAGCGTGGTATGCCATTCTTTTCTAGAGATACTTCTCTCTAGTCAGTGTGAAGTAATAAGCTAATGTCCCCCAGTGAGCTAGATATACCCCTAGCAAGTAACAACCCAAATAGACTAGAAGCCCCCAACTTGACATACCTGCAGTGTGGCGGGGAAGTGATGGCGAATGGTGGACTTTTTGTGGACGGTATTTGCACTATTAGGTGTGTCCATCCTCAAACTAGTGGGAGAGGAAAGAGGAGACTAAAATGGACACTACAAAGAATGCAAGTGCTCAGCCCAGAGGAGGAAGTGACCCAGAAGAAAAGGATCCTGAAGGCTTGTAGACTGACGGCCCCACCATCCCTCCTAGAACTGAGACTGTACTCTTGGAATTAGGGGGAAATTCAACTTCTTTCAGAGGGCACTCTCTGCATGGCTCTGCGTCCAGTACCACCCCGGACAGCTGCTGTCATACCACACCATTGAAAGGACCTTTGTTCACGTAGCATGTAGGAGAGGGGACTGACGCGAAAACTGAAGGAAGTACTCTATCAGTGGAGCCAGCCGTTACTGCCTGCTTTTTTTTTTTTTTTAAGATTTTATTTATTTATTTGACAGAGAGAGACACAGTGAGAGAGGGAACACAAGCAGGGGGAGTGGGAGAGGGAGAAGCAGGCTTCCCGCGGAGCAGAGAGCCTGATGCGGGGCTCGATCCCAGGACCCCGGGATCATGACCTGAGCCGAAGGCAGACGCTTAGCCACCCAGGCGCCCCCGTTACTGCCTGCTTACGAGAGTCAGCAGAGTGCCTGAAAATGAGTCCGCAAAAGGCCACTCCTGTTTTCTTAAAGCTGCCAACCCCTGTTATCACACCTGTTAGCCTGAAAGCTCATTTCGGAGGTCCTTGTCTACACTGGCATCCCCAGGAGAGGCCAGAACCAGGGGGCCTGGGGCCTATTGTAGAGATCAGTTATTTAGGGCAAGCGGCAGGAAGGCCTTTAGATGTCAGTGGGCAGAGACAGGAAGAGACTTGAGGATTCCCGGTTCTGAATTCAGACTCCACTGCCCTTCGCATGCAAGGGCTCCAGGAAGAAAGGACATTCTCGTCCCTGCGGTTGTGGGACAGGATTTCGAACTTGGGGCTCCTGGCTGACCTATCAGTACCCATTCTTTCCCTTTCAGCCCTCTGACATAGCTTCCCAGGGCCCCCCATTCCCCAAGCATCCTGACCATCATGTCAGCCCTGACTGTCTCAGAAAGAGGAGAGACAACGGGCACTAGGGAAAGAAATGGCCGAACGGAATAAAGGAGAGCGATGTCCTGCTGCTTTACATCGCCCGCCACCTCCCCAGCATATGGCTAAGAGGCCTCAGCTCCGCTGCCTTTCCGAGGACGCGACGGGAAGACACACAGACACTCGGAGACCGCACAAGCAGGCTGATGAGTCATCCGACGGGCAGAGCCGGGAGGCCAGAGGCTCCCAGTTCAGATCCCACGGGCAGGGACGGGACTGAGGAGCCAGAGGCTGGCCTGAGCCCCGTGTGAGGCCTGTGGGTTGCTATCCCAGTGCCGGTGCTCCTGTCCCCGGCTCAGAGAGCACCGCGCCACCACTTGCTGGGGCCGAGGCACAGGGGCATGTCTGGGTCCAGGCCCGTTCGTGTAGGACCCAGGTCTTGACCTTCTCTCTGCCAGCAAACCAGGGCACGGCCGCCACCCAGGAGCGTGTTCGGGTCCCTCCGCAGTGACTGTTGCAACCGCTTGGGGCTGTATCCCCTACTCCCTCCAGTCTCGTAGTACACCGGGGCTGAAGGGCCCTTGGAAGCCAAGGAGACCTCACTCCTTATGTTACAGAAGAGGCAACTGGAGCTTGGGGGGGTTTCCCTTCCCAGGGCCTTGTGGCAGAGGGAGGGACTGAAATAGTCTCCCCAGCCCCAGGCCTCTCTCTCCAGACAGGATGGATACGTTCAGCTCCCGGCAGTGGCTTCTCGGAAAGTGTCATTCGTCAGCCTCTTGGCTGTCGCCCACAGGGTGAGGAAATCCCTTCTGAGCCATGGTCTGCTTTGTTCTTGGAGGACTCCAAACCCTGTTCTCTCAAGATAACCCGTCAGGTGGGAGGTTCCACATCTGAGCTCTTTACCAAAGAGCTGCCCTGTTAACAGGGGGTGCCAGTCCTCCAAAAGTACATCTTGTCCCTGTACGTAGACTAGGACCAGGGAGCCATCCCCCTTCTAGCCATTCTCCCACCCAGAGGGGTCTGGGACTTGTAGGAGAGTCACGGGGAGAGCTGGGCGTGGGGGGCATGGCCCCTGAGAGGCAGGCTCTCCGAACGCCCCACCTCCTTACTTCTGGGCTACATATTCCTGAATTTTCGTCCAACACCGTGCTCACTGAGTCAGTCTTCACTCAAGCCCCCAGCAGCCCCCAGCTCCCACATCCTTTATGTCCTGCCTCTACTCGGGTTTCCTGTGCCCCAGCTCACAGACCCGATGCTGAGCCATACTGTTAATGCGCCTTCAGTTAGCCTTTGTTTTTAGCCCCCGATAGCGCCTCCCGACCTGTCCAGATCCTTCTTTCTAATGTCACATCACTTCCTCCTTTTGCTCCCCAAACTCACTCCATACTGACTGTCCTCTTAGAACGGCATTTATTTTATTTTTTTTTTAAGATTTTTTAAATTTATTTGACAGAGAGACAGCCAGAGAGGGAACACAAGCAGGGGGAGCGGGAGAGGGAGAAGCAGGCTTCCCGCAGAGCAGGGAGCCCGATGAGGGGCTCGATCCCAGGACCCTGGGATCCCGACCTGAGCTGAAGGCAGACGCTTAACGACTGAGCCACCCAGGCGCCCCTAGAACAGCATTTAAAACCCAGGTTTTGTTAAAACACTGATGGCCGGGCCTCACCCCCAGAATTTCTACCTCAGTCGGCCTGGGGTAGGGCCAGGAAATGGGCATTTCTGACAAGTTCCCACGTGATGCTGATGCTCCAGCACTCCCCCTTTGAGAACCGCTGTCTTAGAACACCTCTCGTGTACTTTCTCTTGTGGGCAGAGATGGTCTTAGAACCTCAGGAACTGGCAACGGCTGGCCCAGGGCTGGATGTCAATATAAACTCCCTGAATGTGTGGGGCTCGCTGCTTTAGGGTTAAATGTGAACTTAAGCTGCACTTCACTCTTCTATAACTGGCAAATCACTACCAAAAACGAAGTGTGGCTGTAAAGGCTCTCGGTGTTTCCTGAGTTTTGAGGCCTCCATCCCGTCTCCCTGATCTTGCTGTCGGTTTCAGCCTCTGGGACTGCCAGCGTGCCTGGCCCTCCTCCAGCTCTCTGGACTTGGGCCCACACTGGCTGGGGCACTGGTGGATCAGTCACCATGAAGCTGGCTGCATGCAAGACCCCTGGGATCTGGTGGCCTCTGGGAGTGGCTCTGACCGAAACACCTCGGAAGCATCTCTGCAAACTGGTTTTTCTCCTTCCTGATGCTGTGTCTCCTTCGATGTTTCTGCCCGCCTGCCAGCCTGCCAGCCTTTTGCAGCTCAGCCTACCCAGCATGCTGTCCTCGCTGAAAACTGACCTTGGCAGAGGTCATCGAGCAGCCCCAAAATGATGCAATAGGGAAGCACAGGGGCCTGGTGGTCTCCAGGGAGATTGTCCTTTCTCTCAGGGCTCTTAACTCCTTCCTCATTTTGGAGATGAGTGAGGGCAAAAAACATCCAGTGCTCCAGAGGTGAACTTGGCAACTGGTGCAGTAAGGTAGACCCTGCACCCGCACTGTGGCCTGCAGCTCCCCAGCCCCTGTAGGTCAGCAGCGGCCTGGGTGCTCAGGACCCAGAGAGGCCTCTTGGAGATGCAATCTGAGGAGCCTCTTTTTTTTTTGGTAAAGATTTTATTTATTTATTTGACAGAGACACAGCAAGAGAGGGAACACAAGCAGGGGGAGTGGGAGAGGGAGAAGCAGGCTTCCCGCTGAGCAGGGAGCCGGATGTGGGGCTCGATCCCAGGACCCCGGGATCATGACCTGAGCCAAAGGCAGCCACTTAACCGACTGAGCCACCCAGGCGCCCCTGAGGAGACACTTCTGAGGAGTCCTTTAGTGACCAAGGTTCACTTGTGCCTGGCAGGGGTGCGTCAGGACCGCCCAAGGGAGATTGGGGGCATGGATAGTTTTGCATGAATCTATTTCTTTAAAAAAAAAAAAGATTTTATTTATTTGACAGAGACACAGCGAGAGAGGGAACACAAGCAGGGGGAGTGGGAGAGGGAGAAGCAGGCTTCCCGCGGAGCAGGGAGCCCGATGCGGGGCTCGATCCCAGGACCCTGGGACCATGACCTGAGCCGAAGGCAGACACTTAATGACTGAGCCACCCAGGTGCCCCAACAGAAATCTATTTCTGAATCCTTAGTTCCATACGTTCTTTCTGAAACTGATGTGAGGAAAACCCAAAGGGATGTCCTACATCCCCACCCTCCCCTTCATCACCACCCTTCCACCGCTCTTCCCTGCTCTGGTCTTCCCATGGTGCATTGCCCCAGAGTTTAACATGTCTGAGGAGCCAAAGAGGCATTAAAATATCCTGGCTGGGAAACTGAATGATGAATGACTGGGCAGGGAATCCTGCATATCGAATAGTTTCCCGTGTTTTCCTTTAGACAGAATTGAAGAAGGACTTATTAATGAACTGATCAGCTGATAGATCATTGGGAAAAACTTGGGGGTGGCTCAGTACTTGATTTATGCCATATAACTCTAAAGGAAATTTTAAAATTTTGGGTGACCCCGCTATAACAAAATTCTGTCCGTGCCCATTGACATATCTCTGAAAATGAGAAATAGGGATATAATTGGTGATGAGCCAGGCCTCATTCTGGAAATAACTAATATTTATTCATGATATGAACTAATTTCAAGGAAGTCATCTATATCATTAGGAGTGGGATTTTCAATACTTATTTTTGCTTATAAGTACCCAAATTTATAATATGTTTATGTTATTTAATCAATACTATTTAATACTTGTAATAATCAAAAGAAACACATTGATACTTAGAGTCTCCTGCTCTTAGGGCATTTTCCCCTATTTTCATTTACAAGTCATATTATTTTACCTTATACATTTAGATCTAAAATTCATCTGGAATTGACTTCTTAAACAAAATGTGGTATACGCAATGGATAATTACATAGCCAAAAAAAGAATGAAATATTGTCACATGGATACATGACACATGGACACATGCTACAACATGTGGGTGGATGAACCTCAAAAAACAATATGCTAAGTAAAAGAAATCAGGCACCAAAGCTCACATACTGTATGGTTCCATTTATATGAAATATTCAGTATTGGTAAATCCATAGAGACAGAAAATAGATTAGTGGTTGCCAGAGGCTGGGGAGGATGGGAGTCTCCTTTGGGGTAATGAGAATGTTTTCAAAGTAGATATGATGGATGCACAACATGGTGAAGGTACTAAATGCTACTTTAATTGTACACTTTTTTTTTGAGGTCCATCCGCGTTGGAGGTCCATGTATCAGTTCCTCATTCCTTCTTATGGCTGAATTATATTCCACTGAATAGATATACCATATTTTGTTTATTCATTCTTCCACTGAAGGATGTTTGGCTTATTTTCATCATTTGGCTTTGTGAATAGCGCTGTATGAAAATTCATGTACAAGTATTTGTTTGGATGCCTGTTTTCAAAATAATTGAGATAGTTTTCAAAATAATTGAAAATCCAATTCTTTCAGTATACCTAGGAGTAGAATTCCTGGGTCAGTTGGTAATTGTATGTTTACCTTTTTGAGGAACCTCCAAATGGTTTTCCACAGCAGCTGCACCATTTTACATTCCCACCAGAAAGTACAAGGATTCCAATTTCTCCACATCCTTGCCAAGACTTGTTAATTTCCATTTGTTTTTAATTATAGCCATACTAGTGGGTGTGAGGTTTTGTGGTTTTTACTTGCATTTCCCCAGTGACTAATAATGTTGCGTATCTTTTCATGTGCTTATTGGCCATATGTATATATTCTTTGAACAAATGTCTATTAGAGCCCTTTGCCCATTTTTTAATTGGGTGGTTTGTCTTTTTGTAGTTGAATAGTAATAGTTCTTCATATATTCTGAATAATGGGCCCTTATTACATATGTGATTTGCAAATATTTTCTCCCATTCTGGAGAAATGCATCTCTTTCTTGATGCACAAAAGTTTTTACTTTTACTGAAGTCCAAGTTATTTGTTTTTCCTTTAGTTGATTGTACTTTTGGTGTCATATCTAAAAAAATCACTGTCAAATCCAAAGTCATGAAGATTTGACCTTTGTTTTCCTCAGAATTTCAAAGTTTCAGCTCTTTGAACATTTAGGTCTTTGGTCCATTTTGAATTAATTTTTGTATATATTGTAAAGTAGGGGGTTCAGCTTCATACTTTCTCATGTGACTAGCCACTTGTCTCAGCATCATTTTGTAAAAAGCCTAATTTTCTTCATTGAATCATCTTGCACCTTTGTCAAAAATGAGCTGACTGTAGATGTATAGGCTTATTTCTGGACTCACAATTCTATTCAATTTCTCCGTATATATCCTTATGCCAGTACCACACTGTTTTGATTATAATAAATTTTGAAATCAAAGTAGGAGGCCTCCAACATTGTTCCTCTTTTTCAAGGTTTTGGCTATTCGACTTGTCTTGCAATTTCATATCAATTTTGGGGTTGGCTTTTCTGTTTGTGCATAAAAGGCTATTGGAAGGGGCGCCTGGGTGGCTCAGTCATTAAGCTTCTGCCTTCGGCTTGGGTCACGGTCCCAGGGTCCTGGGATCAAGCCCCACATCGGGCTCCCTGCTCGGCGGGAAGCCTGCTTCTCCCTCTCCCACTCTCCTTGCTTGTGTTCCCTCTCTCGCTGTGTCTCTCTCTGTCAAATAAATAAAATCTTAAAAAAAAAAGGCTATTGGAAGTTTGATAGGGATTGTAATGAATTTTGTAGATTGTTTTGTGTAGTATTGCCATTTTATTTATTTATTTTTAAAAGTTTACTTATTTATTTTAGAGAAAGAGTGTGAGTGGGGGTAGGCACAGAGGGAGAGGGAGAGAGAGAGAATCCCCAAGCAGACTTCCCACTAATCTCAGAGCCTGACGCAGGGCCCAATCCCAGGACCCCAAGATCATGGCCCCGGGCTAAAACCAAGAGTCAGCTGCTTAACCAACTGAGCCACCCTGGTGCCCCTAGAATAAATAAATCTTAAAAAAAAGAATACAACTGATTTTTGCGTGTTGCTCTTTTATCCTGCAACTTTGATGAATTTGTTTATTAGCTTTAGTAGTTTGTGTGTGAGTTCTTTAGGATTTT
Organism: Callorhinus ursinus; assembly: GCF_003265705.2. NCBI lineage: Eukaryota > Metazoa > Chordata > Mammalia > Carnivora > Otariidae > Callorhinus > Callorhinus ursinus. The sequence continues at coordinate 220,595 of NW_027397095.1, forward strand.
CTATCTATAAGATCATGAAATCTGTGAATATAGTTATAGTTTTTCCATTCCGATGTGAGGATTTTTTGGTTTCTTCGTTTATCTGATTGCTGTGGCTAGAACTTCCAGGAGGATGTTGTCCATTCTATCTGGGTTACCTAATTTGTTGGGGTTCAGTTATTCTTAGTATTTGCTTATAATCCTTTATATTTATGTAAGGTCACCACTTTCATTTCTGATTTTAGTGATTTGAGTCTTTCCCCTTTTTTTCTTACTTTGGCTAAATGTTTGTCAACTTCGTTGGTCTTTTCAAAGAGCTACCTTTTTGTTTTGTTGATTCGCTGTAGTATTTTTCTGTTCTCTCTTTTCTTTATCTCCACTCTAATCTTTTTTTTTTTTTAAGATTTTATTTATTTATTCATGAGAGACACAGAGAGAGAGAGAGCGAGAGAGAGGCAGAGGGAGAAGCAGGCTCCCAAGGAGCAGGGAGCCCGATGCGGGACTCGATCCCAGGACTCTGGGATCATGACCTGAGCCGAAGGCAGACGCTTAACCATCTGAGCCACCCAGGCGCCCTCCACTCTAATCTTTATTATTTCTTTCATTCTACTAGCTTTGTATTTAGTTAGATTTTTTTGGGGGGGGGTTTCTTAAAGTGTAATGTCAGGTTACTGATTTGAGATATTTCTTCTTTTTTAATGTATATATTTACACCTCTCAAGTTCTTTCTTTTTTTTTAATATTTTATTTATTTATTCATGAAAGTCAGAGAGAGAGAGAGAGAGAGAGGCAGAGGCAGAGGGAGAAGCAGGCTCCCCGCATATCAGGGAGCCTGATGCGGGACTCGATCCCAGGACCCTGGGATCATGACCTGAGCTGAATGGCAGACGCTTAACCATCTGAGCCACCCAGGTGCCCCTCAAGTTCTTTCTGAGCACGGCTTTTGCTACATCTCATAAGTTTCGTTATGTTGTGATTTAATTTCATACATTTAATTTCCTTTCTGGTTTCTTCTTTGACTCAATGTGTTTTAAGAGTGTGTTGTTTAATTTCCACATATTTGTTAATTTTCCAGTTTTCCTTCTGGTTTTGACTTACAGCTCCATTCTGTTGTGGTCAGAGAAGATATTTTGTGTGATTTCAGTCAGTTAAAATTTATTGGGACTTTTTGGGGGGGCTTTTAAATTAAGTTAAATTTATTTATTTAAAGATTTTATTTATTTATTTGACAGAGAGAGAGAGAGCACAAATAAGGGGAGTGGCAGACAGAGGGAGAGGGAGAAGCAGGCTTCCTGCCAAGTGGGGAGCCCAAATGTGGGGCTCCATCCCAGGACCCTGGGATCATGACCTGAGCCAAAGGCAGACGTTTAACAACTGAGCCACCCAGGTGCCCCCAATTAAGTTAAATTTAATTTTTGTAAAATGCTGAATATGAGATCTACCCTCTTAAAAATTGTGAATTGTGAAGTGTACAATACAATGTTGTTGAATATATGTACAAATGTTGTACAGTGGATCTCTAGAAGTTACTCATCTTGGCTTAACTGAAACTTTATGCCCGTTGATTAGCATACTCCCCATTTCCCCCTGTCCCCCAGCCTCAGCCAACCACCATTTCACTCTGACTCTATGAATTTGACTATTTTAGATATCTCATATATTTGTCTTTCTGTGAGTGCCTTATTTCATTTAGCCGAATGTCCTCAAGGTTCTTCCATATTGTCACATTTTGCAAGATTTCCTTTTTTGTGTGGTGTTTCTTTAAAAAATACGGAACAGTTCACAAATTTGCATGCCATCCTTGTGCAGGGGCCATGCTTATCTTCTCTGTAAAGGGCCAGTTTTTGTACATGTACTGCTGAAATGAGCATCCTTCCTTTTAATGCTGAATAATACTCCATTGCATGTATATACCACATTTTCTTTATTCATCTGTCAGTGGACATTTAGGTTGTTTCCACATCTTGGCTGCTGTGAATAGTGCTTCCGTGTACATGGGAGTGCTAGTACCTCTTCGAGACCCTGACTTCAGTAATCGTGGGTAAATACTCAGAAATGGGATTACTGGATCATATGGTAATTCTATTTTTAATTTTTTGAGAAACCTCCATATTGTTTTCCATAACGACTGCACTATTTTGCATTCCCACCAACAGTATACAGGGGTTCCGATTTCATTACATCTTTGCCAACCCTCGTTGTCTTTTTTTTTTTTTTAAAGCCATCCTGACAGGTGTGACGTGGTTATCTCATTATGGTTTTGATTTACATTTCTCTGATGATGAGTAATTTTGAGCATTTTTTCATATATCTGTTGTTCCATTTGTATGTCTTCTTCGGAGAAATGTCTGTTCAAGTTCTTAGCCCATTTTCCAAAAAACAATGATGAAAGAAATTAAAAATCCAAACAAATGGAAAGACACCCCATGTTCATAGATCAGAAGACTTAATATTGTTTCAATGTCCATATTTCCCAAAGCAATCTACAGATTCAGTGCAATCCTATCAAAGTCCCACTGGCTTTTTGAAAAATAGAAATAGAAGAAACCAATCCTGAAATTCGTATGGGACCACACAAGGCAATGAATAGTGAAGTCAATCTTGAGAAAAAAGGACAAAGTTGGAGGCATAATTCTTCCTTATTTCAAAATATATTACAAAGCTACAGTAATCAAAATGGTATGATACAGATATAAAAGTAGACATATAGACCAGTGGAACAGAATAGGGAGCCTGGAAATAAATCCATGTATATATGGTCAACTGATTTTTGATGAGGGTGCCATGAATTCACTATGGGGAAGTAATAGTCTCTTCAACGAGTGGTATTGGCAAAACTGGATATCCGCATGCAAAATAATTAAATTAGACCCTTATCTTACACCTTACACAACAATCAACTCAGAATGGACTTAAGACTTAAATATAAGACTTAAAATAAAACTCCTAGAAGAAAATATATTGAGAAAGCTTCATAACATTGGTGTCGGCAATGATTTCATAAATATGACACTAAAAGCACAGGCCACAAAAGCCAAAATAGACAAGTGGGACTATATCAAACTAAAAAGTTTCTGCACAGCAAGGGAAACAACAGAGTTAAAAGGCAACCTATGGTATGAGAGAAAATATTTGTGAACCATGTATCTGATAAGGGGTTAACATCCAAAATATATAAGGAACTCCTACAACTTAACAACAAAAAAACTAATAAAAAGTGTGCTACAGACTTGTGACCTAACATATAGTCTATCCTGAGAATAGTCCATGTGCACATGAAAATGTATGTTCTACTTATTGGGAGTGGAATATATGTCTGTTAGGTCAAGTTGACTTATAGAGTTGTTCAAGTCCTCAATTTCCTTATTGATCTGTCTGGGTGTTCTATCCATTACTGAAAGTGAGAAGTGAAATTTTTGATGTTGTAAAACTATTTATCCCTTTGATTTTGTCAAATATTGCTTCATATATTTTGGGACTCTCTTGTAAGGTGTGCATATGCCTATAATTATTGTATTTAATTCTTGATAAATTGACTCTTTTATCAACATGTAATGTCATTCTTTGACTCTTGTAACATGTTTTGATTAAAGTCTATTTTGTCTAATATTAGCATTGCCACCTCAGGTCTCTTGATTACAGTTTGCCTGGAATATCTTTTCCATCCTTTCACTTTAAACCTATTTATGTCTTTGGGTCTAAAATGAGTGTCTTGTAGACAGACTATGGAAGGATCATGGTTTGTTTTTTAAGCGCATTCTACTAATCTCTGCCTTTGGAGAGTTTAATACATTTACATTTAAAGTCAGTACTGAAAAAAAAATAAAGTCAGTACTGATAAGGAAGGACTTCTGCCATTTTATCATGGTTTCCTATATATCTTATATCTTTTTGTTCCTCAATTCCTCCAATACTGCCTTCTCTTGTTTATAATTGATTTTTTGCAGGTACCATTTTGATTGCTTTCTCATCTTTAAGGTTATTTTCTAAGCATTTACCCTGGGACTACAATGAACATTTTAAACTTGAACAATCTAGTTAGAATGAATACCAGCATAGCCTCAGTAGTTTACAAAAGCTTTGCTCCTAGGGGCACCTGGGTGGCTCAGTCGTTAAGGGTCTGCCTTCGGCTCGGGTCATGATTCCAGGTCCTGGGATCAAGCCCCACGTCGGGCTCCCTGCTCGGCGGGAAGCCTGCTTCTCCCTCTCCCACTCGCACTGCTTGTATTCCCTCTCTCGCTGTGTCTCTCTCTGTCAAATAAATAAATAAAATCTTTAAAAAAAAGCTTTGCTCCTATACAGCTCTGTCCCCACTTTTGTAGTTACTGTGACAAATTACATTTCTATATATTATTTCCATTAACATAGATTTATAAGTATTGTTTTATGCATTTGCATTTTAAGTCATATGGGGCAAATAGAGACATTACAAACCAGAAGTATGTTACAAGTGGCTTTGTAGTTACTTGTATTGTTACTTTACCACTGTTCTTTATTTCTTTGTATGACTTCCATTTATTGCTTAGGATCCTTTCCTTGTAGCCGGCCAGACTAACTGTAGCATTTCCTGTAAGGCAGATCTACTAGTAACAGATTCTCCCAGCTTTTGTCTATCTGGGGATGTCTTAATTTCTCTTCCCATTTGGAAGCATAGATTTGCCAGATACAAATTCTTGGTTGACATTGACAGGTTTTTTTTTTTTTTTTCTGCCAGAGCTTTAAATAGGCAATCCCACCACCTTTTAGCCTTTGTGGTTTCTTTTTTTTTTTTTAAGATTTTATTTATTTATTGGCTAGAGAGAGAGCACAAGTAGGGGGAGCAGCAGGCAGAGCAGGGGGAGAGGGAGAGGGAGAAGCAGACTCCCTGCTGAGCAGGGAGCCTGATGGGGGGCTCGATCCCAGGAACTCCGGGATCATGACCTGAGCTGAAGGCAGCCGCTCAACCAACCGAGCCACCCAGGCGCCCCATGGCCTCTGTGGTTTCTTATGAGAAACTGACTGAACCGTTTTGAGGCTTCCTTTGACCTAATGAGTCCCTTCTTTCTTGCAGCTCTCAAGGTTCTCTTTCTCTTTGCCTTTATCCAGCCACTCTCACCACGAGAGTTCGGAGTTAGGTGAGAAAAGGCAAGCCCCTTGCGTCGGTCCTCAGGGAAACCCCAGACAGCTAAAAGTAGACAAATATAGTTCCTTGGGAACAAGGTCTCCTCTGCTCCCTCCAGAACAAACTCCCTATGTGAGGAAGGTCAGCTCTTGTCTTCAAGACTGTTGGGGTGGAGGGGAGGCGGGGGCGGCAAGGCTCGCAAAGCTCTCCTAAGTCTTCTGTGTTTATTCAACATTTATTGGTTGCTATAAATCTTTATTTCCTAGAGTCTGACTAATTCTGACCGGTTTTTGCCCATTTTTTGGTGTTTCTGTGAAGGGGCAGGCCCTTCAGATTCCCTACTCTACTGTCTTTGCTGATGTCACTCTAAGGCTCTTCTACCTCTCTGTTCCTGCCCATCACCCATTCTTTTTTCCACTATGCCCCTTCACATTATTTTTTTTAAAGATTTTATTTTTATTTATTTGAGAGAGAGAGAGAGAAAAACAGCATGAGAGGGGAGAAGGTCAGAGGGAGAAGCAGGCTCCCCGCTGAGCCAGGAGCCTGATGTGGGACTCGATCCCAGGACCCCGGGATCATGACCTGAGAAGGCAGACGCTTAACCAACTGAGCCACCCAGGCACCTGCCCCTTCACATTATTAATCACGGTTACTTAAAATTCCCTGTTTGGTGATTCTAAAATCCGTGTCCTATCTGAATGTTGTTCTGAGGTTTGCTTTGTTTCTTCAGACTCTGTATATTTTTGCCTTGTAGCATACGCTGTACTTTTTACCGAAAGCCAGAACGACATATTGGATAATAGGAGCTAAGGAAATAGGCTTGTGGTGTGAGGTTTTATGTTGATCTGCCTAGGAGTTGGGCTTCGTTCAGTGCTTGTTCTAGCTGTCTAGATGTACGTGCCAAGGCTGCGATTTCCTCAGCATCCTTGTTTGTCTCTCTCCTGTTGTCTTTGGCCGTCTCTCAAAACTCCTCCTTAAATAAGAAGCTGGGCCTTGCAGCCCTTCTCACTGTGGTGTAACAGTCCAATAATCCACTGCTATTCTTCTAGACCCTGTTACTGTGGTGGTATGATGTGGGGTGGGGGGGGAAGTCAAGTGTTCTATAATCTTTTCTTTTTTTAAGATTTTATTTATTTATTTGTCAGAAAGAGAGAGAGAGAGAGGCTGAGCACAAGCAGGGGAAGCAGCAGGCAGAGGGAGAAGCAGGCTTCCTGCTGAGCAAGGAGCCTGATGTGGGACTCAAATTCAGGACCCTGGGATCATGGCCTGAGCCGAAGGCAGACGCTTAACCGACTGAGCCACCCAGGCGCCCCAAGTGTTCTATAATCTTATGTTTAAATCTTTATCTTTTAGTAGGGCCCATGTCCCTGGGCTGTGACCTTCACTGGCATTTCTCAGCTTTTTTTACCCTCCTTTTACTTAAGACCGCAAGGCTGGAGGGGGTGGAATTGAGTAGTTTCCCTTCGCAGGTATGACAAAACTCTGGTAAAGTCTCTTTCCCTGCTGAATAGGGGAACTTTGTCATGTAGAAAAGCACTGCCTGTATTTCAAAATATTTAACATTAGCCCCCTCTGGCCTAGTCCGTCAGAAACGTGAGGTGTCCTTAGGTCTTCCTGTGAAAAGTTGGTGGGGTTTCTGGAGGTAAGACTCCCCTAAAGTGCGACAGCCCTCCTAAGCCGACAGCCCTCCTAAGCCCGCAGCCCCCAGGACTCTCTCACTCTCCTGCTAGTCCTGCTCGGCCTCTGGTCATTTGTTAAAGGTCCTGGGTAAGTGTTCCTACCAGCGTATGGCTCCAGTTGGCTTGGACTCCAGGCAAACCGTCTCTGGCTGTGACTGTCTCTCTTGGCACTGTCCCTACATTTAGGGACAACCTGAATTTTCTGAGGAGTACGAGAAAAGGTGATGATTTACAGTTTAGTCACATTTTCCTTACTGTTGCGGACAGGAGCACTTTAGAAGCACTTTAGAAGTCAGAACTGGGAACAAGTCACTTGTTTTTTATAATCTTTTTTTTCAAGATTTTATTTAAAGATTTAGAGATTTTATTTATTTGAGAGAGAGAGAGAGAAAGAGAGGAGGGGGAGGGGCAGAGGGAGAGGGAGAAGCAGGCCCCCCGCAGAGCAGGGAGCCCGATGCGGGGCTCGATCCCAGGACCTTGGGATCATGACCTGAGCGGAAAGCAGACGCTTCACCGACTGAGCCACCCAGGCGCCCCTCACTTGTTTTTTATTACACTAAGTCTACTGAATAGAACTTCAGAACTTCTTAAAACTCTCACTCCTCAATTCCTGCCAGACTTCTTGATGCACACGCTCCGGTTTTCACACAGCCTCCCCAGTGTCTTCTCCTCAGGCTCCTTTGTGGCTCCTTTTTCTCTGCTCGCTGTCATGGAACAGTCATCCACTGGGGCTTTGTCCTTGACACTCTCTTTTCATTGGAAAGTGATCTTTTCACTCTCTTTATTTGCCCTGGTTGAACATGTCCACAGTGATAGCTCTATGTACCACTCCTAAAGCTAGAACCCAAGTCTGGACTCTTTCCCTAAGTCTCTGACCCTTATCTGCATAAACATACCCAAAAGTGAACTTCCTATTTTTCCTCTGAAACCTGTTTTGCCACCTATATTCGCTTTGTCATTAGATGTCACCACTGTCCACAGAGCGTTCCAAGCCAAAGAGCATGACATCATCAAAGACTCTTACCTCTCCTCACCCACTATGTAATCTACCACCAGATCCTATAAATTGTGCCTCCTTATTTTTTTTCTTGTGTCTCTTTTCCCTCTTCATCCCGCTTTGGCCCTATTTTATTTATTTACTTATTTATTAAGATTTTTATTATTTATTTGAGAGAGAGAGAGAGCGAGAGAGCACAGAGGGGGAGGGAGAAGCAGACTCCCCAGTGAGCAGAGAGCCCGATGCGGGGCTCGATCCCAAGACCCCAAGATCATGACCTGAGCCGAAGGCAGACGCTTCACTGGCTGAACCACCCAGGCATCCCCTGCTTTGGCCCTATTTTAATTCTATTTTTGGTCTGGATTACTGTGATGGACCTTGTATAAATCAGAACTCTGGGTTTTCAGTCCAAGAAGTTGGACTCCCACTAACTTAAGCAAAAAAAGAAAGAAAAAGAGGAGGAAGAATTTACTGGCTGGTGTGACTGAGAAGTCAGAGGAGTAGAATTTTTTCAGGCTTTCCTGGATGTACAGGCTCATACCGTGTTGCCAGGACTCTGCCCCCCCCCCCCCCGCCGTTCTCCATCGTGGGAAGATGGCCACTGGCAGCCCTCAGCCTACACAAGCCTTTTGGTTAACCCTTCCAAAAAAGAGCTAAGCATCTTTCTTGATGGCTTCAGCAAAAGCCATTTTATCATTTGGGTTGGGCTACATGCCCAACCCCAACCCAGTCACTGTGGCTAAAGAGTGAGCAGGGGTGAAGATGATAAAGAGGTATTGTGATTGGTCAGGCCTCTGGTCGTTTGTCCACTTCTGAGGTTGGAAGAAAGCATATGAGCCCCACCTGAGTCATGTGGGCGGAGAAGGATATTAGGATGGGAGAGAGTTGGTGTTTTGGTGACCATGATGGACAAAGAGCATGTGCCTACTCTAGCCTCCTGACTTCCTTACCACTGCTCTGGCCCCTGCCAACCCAGCCTGTACACTGCTTTTCAGAGTAGAACAGGGTGCAGTTATGAAAACAGTCTTTGTTGAAAATTCTTTAGGCGATCTCCAGTGCTTTCAGCATGAAGTTCAAATGCCTTAGTTTAGGACACAAGATACTTCCTGACCTGGCCTCTGCCTACTTCTCTAGCCTCATCTTTGTCCACTTAGCCACAGGTGTATCTAACGTCTATCTAACAAACTTCTTAACATACTATTTTGAATATCTATGCCTTGTCCAAGAACTGTTCTTTTTTTCTGAATGTCTCCACTCATCTTTCTTTGCCTTCTATAAAACCTAGTTAACTCCTTTTCACCATCCTCTGAAACTTACTTGAAGGGTCATCATGTCTTTTGGGAAACCCTTTCCTTCTTTCAAGTTTGCTTTAAAAATGTCCTTTGTGCTCCGATAGCATTCTGTGGTCCACTCTTGAACAACACATTTTATAAGATATGTTTGCTAGTTTACATGTCTGCCTCCATTTTACTGTGTGCTCTCTCTCTCTCTCTCTCTCTCTCTTTTTTTTTTTTTTGAGAAAGAACAGAGGGAGGGGCAGAGGGAGAGGGAGAGAGAGAATCTTTTTTTTTTAAGGTTTATTTATTTATTTTAGAGAGAGTGTGTGTGTGCGAGAGAGCTGGGGGGAGGAGCAGAGGGAGAGGGGGAGGGGAAGCAGACTCCCTGCTGAGCTCGGAGCTTGATCCCAGACCCTGAGTCCTGACTGGAGCCAAAACTAAGAGCTGAACACTCAACCGACTGAGCCTTCCAAGCACCCCGGAGAGAGAGAATCTTAAGCTGGCTCCATGCCCAGCGCAGAGCCTGAGGTGGGGCTTGATCCCCTGACCCTGAGACATGACTTGAGCCGAAATTAAGAGTCAGAAGCTCAACTGACTGAGCCACCCAGGCACCCCTGTGTGCTCTTTTATAATGAGTAAATGTGTTCTATTCGGTGTTTTCATCTTCAATACTTAGCCCAGGACCTGACTTATAGGAGAAAGCCAGAAAATGCTTTAAAGAGCTAAACACCAGCACTCGTCAGGCCCCCCCACCATTAAACCCAAACAACAAATTGTGCCTTCTTTCCTTTCAAAATTGTTCGTTGGGGCTAGTACTATTTTGATTTAATTTTATGAAACTTTCTGCTTGTTGCTACCTAACTGAAGATGGATGATTGATACGTGGCATTACCACTGATGTACTTAAGAAACTGAATTCCGTTGGATTATTCGTTTGGTGGGACCTCTCAGTCTGTTGTGATGGCAAGGATCATATTTGATTCATTGGTTCACAGCCAATGCCTGGCTCACAGAAGGTGCTCATTGAATATTTGCCGGGTAAATAAACACACACCTCCATGTTTTTCCAAGCAAGCTCTCAACGATTTGTAATAAGGCTGTGAATGTTTTCTTTTTTGGTCACATACCTTGGTCTCGTCCTTTTTATCTCCCCCGAGCCCTATTTTCATATTTTTCCTCTTACTCTCCAACTGTTTTTATGTTCTCCATGTAGCCAGGAGGGGGTGGGTCATCTTCTTGGCCCTCCTTCCCCTGGGTCCAAATTAGAGGCAGGGACAGCTAAAGGGGAGTCAGCCATCAAGAGTCCCGATGCAAGAAAGTCACGGCCTCTATATGTCTGTCTGACACAAATAAGGACAATACAGACCTGCAGGCCGAGCTTAGGAGCTCTATGAAGCCAGACCAGTGTTAACTCGGTGTGTAGCTCTGACATCATGAATCGCATAGTCACTTTCTGTTCTGTAAGCCCCCCGCCCTGGTCTGTGGCACTTTGTTACGGTAGCCCTGGCATGTGAATACGCATGGTTTTCGTAGGAAGCACTTGTGTTCACTTCTTCCACTGTGAAGTGCTAAGATGTGGTGCGGCCAGATGGAAAGGGTGCTGGAATAAGAGTCAAAGGTCAGAGAACTGGGTGTCCATGTTTCCTGTTGACCTGCAAGACCTGGAGCAAGTCACGTTACCCCAACGAGCCTGGGTTTCTGCCTTTCTGAGCTAAGGTAATCATACGTGCTCTACTCACTTTCCTGGATGGCTTCTAGGGTCACGTTTATGGCTATGAAATCACACTTTAATTACGAATCAGTTTACAAATATCCGAGGTTATCATTCCCACCATTCTCATTATCAGGTCAAGGAGTTTGCCTTCTCACCCACTTTCCAAATGTGCCAAGGTTAAGAAGGGGAGTGCAGGCTCTGTGGTTTTCCTTCTTACTGAGAAGCACAGGGAACCAGAAAAAGGGGAGAGGAATGTGCAAACTGACAGCAATGATATTCAATAGTTATTTTTTTTCTCATCATTTGACCTCGTGTGGATTAATTTTGTGGAGAAAGCTCCCCTCGTGGGAAATCAACATTCCGTGGGACATCCATCTGTGTTCGGAAAGGCTCAGTCTGTGCAAACCGAGTATCTGTTGAGTACCTACCGTGTGTACCAGACACTACATTACAGGGCAAGCAAGGCGCGCAGACCTTGCGGTGTATTATGCAATGGAGAAGAAAAAAAAAACCACTAAAGAATTACAGACATCTAATTTAACTAATTGTGAATTGCTAACTGTGCAAACATTTCCAGCTTGGGAGGATTCTAGTTCATCTCCTCCGGACTCAGTGGGGTCCCGTGACAGTGCTGGTGAGGAAGGGACAGAGACCGCCATCACCCAGTCACGGCTACAGATGGACTTGGGCAAAGCAACACGGAGGTGAGTTAGCGCCTTCTCTAAAGGAGCAATGATTCGGCAGGGCTGGCTGGTATTTTGTTTTCCTGGTGTGATTTTGCAGGTTGCGATGGCATTTCCATATTCAAGGCACTCAAAGAAAAGAGGATGCCAGGACTGCTGAGCCTTGTCTGGGGAAGCCTAGGAAACAGGATATGCCAAGTGGCCAAGAGCAGGATTGGTGGTACTGGAAGTGCAACCTGGTTCAGGTGCCTGAGGCTGAGAGCACTGCAGGCAGCACCAAAGGTTGCGTGTGCATGGGCGCGTGCGTGCACACACACAGGATCGTGCACACACATGAGCGCGCACACACAGTCACCCTTCCCTTGTTTGCACCTCTCACTAGGAGGGACAAGGCAGTGAAACTTTCTGTTTGATGCCCGTCTCTTCCCAATTCCTAAAACTGGCCCATCCTTTAGGAAGACAGAAAAGAGCACCACTCCGCAAGGACTGCAGTGCAGGAAGGTGTGATGGTAAATTTTAGGCGTCAGCGTGCTGGGCAACAGGGTGCACAGACATTTCGTCACACGTTCCTTGGGATGTGTCTGTGAGGGCAGTTTTGGTTGAGATGAACATTTGAATTGGTAGACTGTGTAAAGCACATTGCCCTCCCCAATGTGGGTGGGCCTCATCTAAGCAGTTGAAGACCAAAGTAGAACAAAGGCCAAGTAAGAGGGAACTTCTTCCTGACTCCCTGAGCCAGGACAATCCATCTTCTCTTTCCTGTGGACTGGAACTTAATCATTGGTTCTCTTGGGTCTCCAGCTTGCTGACTGCAGGTGTTGGGACTTCTCAGCCTCCATCATCTTGTAAGATAATTCCTTATAATACATACATATATACACACATACATACCAATCCAACCTTTATATCATCAGATCAGTCCTTTGCTAAAGAATTCTGCTTTTCTCCACCTTTGAAACAGACAAAACCAAAAGAAATTATAGATAAATGTTACAAATCTGACCAATTATACATAGAATAGTGTAAACCAAATATTAACAAACTGTACAATTCTATATCACATTTTCCCTAAAATGTCATCGATCATAATACAAATCCTGACTTCTGCTATGTTACATGAGGGAAGAAGAGGTCAATTCATATCAGGATGGTCATCTTTCAATGAGGAAAAATCCTCCCATCTCCCTCAAAGTCCACGGCAATGATACAGGAGTTACATTTTATTTTTTTTTATTGCAGAATTGTTTATTTTCTTAATTTAAATTCAAGTAATTAACATATAATGTATTACTGGTTTCAGAGGTAGAGGTCAGTGATTCATCAGTCTTACGTAACACCCAGTGCTCATTCCATCACGTGCCCTCCTTAATGTCCATCTCCCGGTTACCCCATCCCTACCGTCCTTCCCTCCAGCAACCCTCAGTTTCCTGGAGTTAACAGTCTCTAATAGTGTGTCTCCCTCTCTGATTTCATCTTGTTTTATTTTTTCCTCTCTTCCCCTATGATCCTGTTTTGTTTCTTAAATTCCACATATGAGTGAGATCATATGATACTTGTCTTTCTCTGATTGACTTCTTTCGCTTAGCATAATCCCCCCCGCCCAGTTCCATCTGTGCGGTTGCAAGTGGGAGTTATATTTTATAAAGAAGTAAAAAAGATCTATCCCCAGCTAAAAGTGAGATAACTATCTCCATGGGCCAGTGGGGAATCCCAGACAGAGGAAAAAGGGCGTGGAAGGCTTCAGGACCAAAAGTAAATGGAATGACCAGAAATGCACATCCAGAGCTTGGCGTGGGGACAGGAACTCCTGTCACCCACAGGAGGGGGAGGCGGGAGGAGAGGCAGAAGCAGTAACAGGGTTTCTGTTGTTGGGGCTGCTGAAGACAGTCCAGCCGTCCTCTTCCTGGGGGCATGCATGGTTGCCCCCAGGTTCAGTCCTTAACAGAAGCCTCTCACTTGTGGCTAAGTTTTTGTGAAACAGAAATGTAAGACTTTGATCCCTGCCAGAAGATTCGCTTTTTTTCCTCTCTCTCTCCCTTTCTCTCCCTTCCCTTCCCTCTTTCTTTTTCCCGGCTTTATTGAGCTCTACTGGACATATAACATTATATACGTTTAAAGTGTACAACGTGATTTGATACAAGCACATATTTCGAAATGATTATCACAATAGTGTTAGCCACCTCTGTCACCTCACATAGTTACCTTATTCTTTGTGGTGAGAATATTTAAGATTTACTCTCTCAGCAGTTTTCAAGTATGCATAATGCAATATTGTTAACTAGAGACAACCTCCTGTACATGAGATAGTCAGAACTCAGTTATAATTAATTATAATTATTTAAAGTTATAAAATTATATGAAGCTATACAATATAAAAATTATAAAATTATATGAGCTATAAAATTATAATTATTTAAGTTATTAAAGTTATAATTAGTCTTATAATGGGAATTTTGTCCCTGTTGACCAATATCTCCCCATTTCCTGCAACCCTGCCCCTCCCAATACCATTGTTTATTTGAGTTTGGCAATTTTTAAATTAAAAGAAATTTTTTTAAAGTTTATTTTTTTAAAGATTTAATTTATTTATTTGACAGAGAGATAGCGAGAGCAGGAACACAAGGCAGGGGGAGTGCGAGAGGGAGAAGCAGGCTTCCCTCCAAGCAGGGTGCCTGATGAGGGGCTCGGTCCCAGGACCCTGGGATCATGACCTGAGCCGAAGGCAGACGCGTAACGACTGAGCCACCCAGGCGCCCCTGGCTCTTTTAAGATTACAAATATAAGTGAGATCATTCCGTATTCTGACTGGTCAATCATTTCTCATAATTTCAGGTCATGTTCCAAAAACCAAAAAAAAAAAAAAAAGCTCAAAAACGCAAATTTGAGCGCAATAATGGACCAAATCCCCAGGAACACTTATTAAAATGCCCGTATTGGAGCCCAAGCTAGAGCCAACGCCTCGGGGCGTCCAGGTGTGGTGAAGAACTCTAAATATTTGTTCAACAGGCTCTCGCAAGAACCTCTCCCCTGGCCCGGTGGAAGGTAGAGAGTGCTGAGCGCGGATTTGGGAGATAGTGGGGCCCCCGCCCGGCCTGCCCCTCTCCCCCTCCCCGCCTCCTGCTGAGCTGGCACGTGGGGCAGACCCCCGCTGGCCCCGCCCTGGTGCCGCCAGGACTCCCCCGCCCGGCCTCAGCGGCTCCCATCAGGCGGAGGCCAACCGACTGACCCCTGGCAGCAGCGGAGTCCCAGCCCCAGCAGCAGAGAGCCTGGAGGCAGGGAGTCCTGGGGCCGGAAGCGCGGACTCCCCAAGGGGGGGTGGCGGGGCTCTCTTGGGTGGCTCACATCCCGCGACAGCTGCCCCCAGCCCTGACCGTGGGGCGGAGCGGGTAGGAGAGACAGCACAGGGCCACTGCACGTCCCCGGGCCTGGCAATGGAAGGGGTGGCGGGTCCCTGTGCGTCCCCCGGTCCGGGAATGAAAGGCCACTGCATGGCGGGTCCCTGTGTATCCGTGGCCGGGAGAATGGAAGGACCGTCGCGTGGATCGTCCCTGTGCGTCCCTGGACGCAGGAATGGAAGGGGCGCGGGTCCCTGTGCATCCCTGGGCCGGACAATGGAAAGACGATTGCGGGGCTCATCCCTGTGCATCCCTGGACGCAGGAAAGGAACGGGAGCAGGTCCCTGTGCGTCCCTGGGAGCAGGAATGGAAGGGGCGGCGCGAGGCGGGTCGCTGTGCGTCCCGAGCCTGGGAATAGAAGCGGCAGCGGTACCCTGTGCGTCCCCAACACAGGAAAGGAACAGAAGGCAGGACCCTGTGTGTCCCTGGGCGCGGGAATGAAAGGGGAGGCTCCTGGCCGGCCCTGTGCGTCCTAGAGACGCTTGCCCGGGGAGCTGGGCCCCTTTCGTCCCCCGAGGCCGCGGGACCCGGTCGCCTCCAGCCCTGACGTGGGATGCAGTGGGAGTAGGCGCGACCCGTGACGCGCCTCTGTCCTTCCAAGGAGTGCAGGGACGAGTGACGGGGGGCGGGCCCCTGTCCAGCGCGGGTCCCCGCCGCCGCTCCCTGCGCCCTGCCGGGCCTTCCTGGGCGTGTCCGGAGCCCGGAGCGCCCGTCGGGGCGCCGGGACATCCCGTGGGGAGCGCGCTGGGGCCGTGCCCCCGCCCCGGGCGGCCGATGTGTAACCGGCTTTTAGAAGTTCCCGCGACGTGTCCCTCCTCGCCTTTCCCCGAGTGCTCGCTTTGCGCACACCCTCTTTATCCGTGCGCCGTGGGAGCGCGGGCTCGCTCGGGCCGGTTTGGGGGGAAGCCGGGAGCCCCGGGGTGCAGTGAGGGTCCCTGCGGAAGGGCGGAGGGAGGGCCGGCGGGACAGTCAGGGCCCTGCTGGACGTGGTGGAGGGTTCGGGTCCATCTGCGGAGGGCGGCCAACTGAGAGGCTGAGCAGGGTCAGGGCGGTTCCACAGCTCAAGCCGGCCGGTCCCTGGATGCCATCCAGGGAGGAGGGTTGGATGCCTGGGGTGGGGTTGGGGGGACGTGGAACTTTCTAGGAATGAGTGCTGGGGAGCAGTAACCTTGCTTGAGCGCTTCCTCTGTGCCAGGCCAGGCAGCTGCCGTTCGCTTCCACGCAGCTGGATCCACCACAGGAAGCTGATGTACAAGGAGAGACACTGGGTGTCCTTTAAGAAACTTGCGCAGGGGTGGGGCGCCTGGGAGGCTCAGCTGGTTGAGCTTCTGACTCTTGGTTTCAGCTCAGGTCATGATCTCAGGGTCGTGAGGTCAGGCTCCAGCTCAGCCAGGAGTCTGCTTGACATTCGCTCACTCCCTCTGCCACCTCCCCCTCTCAAATAAATCAATCAATCTTTCAAGAACAGACACTTGCCCAGGGATGGGACGGGAACAGTGTCATTTTCCATGACCCGGCAGGAAGAGTCATGAGGATGTTTTCACTTGATCCCCTCCAGGGAAGAGGCCAGGTCCACGAGTTGTGTGAGAGCAAGTAGAGGGAGAGCACGTGGGTGGGTACAGGTCTTGAGACCTATGGAGACGTATGTGACCACCTCTGTCACCACCTCTGTCACCACAAGTGTGGCCTCAGACGTTGCACTTAGAACATTTGGATGTTTGTAGATATGGGCATTGCAAGGTCTGTGCATTGGAGCCTCGTCACCATTTCCCTCTGGCATTTCCTGTGTGACCTGGGACACGTCATTCAGTGCCCCTGAGCCTCCAACCTCGGTCCCCTCATCTGTACTCAGGGCATCATACTAGTCCCCACGTCCTCGCTCTGGGTGAGGGCTACGTGACCTGCCGTATGCGGGAGACTTCGAACAGCACGTGGACACAGTGCCATGAACGTGATCAGTGTCCTTGGTTACTCATGCAGACCAGATGGCTGGTGGCCTGCCCTGTGGCAGTGTATCATTCTCATGAGAAAGCCACTTGGCATGCCATCGCGGGACGAGGGTCAGGCTGATGTGGGCTGAAGTACACAGCCCTTGAGTGGAGAAGAACGAAGGGTTGAGGATCTGTAGCCTTTGGAGGCAAGGCTCTAACTACCTAAGATGTCCGTGGCTGCAGGTGACTCAGCCAGATGGACTTTCAGGGTGACTCACCAGAGTTGTCAGTATTGCTCCCCATTTCCTCTGTGTCCTGTGTATCTGTAGAAACAGGAGACAGCCCACATGAGACTGGGAGTGGGGTGTCATGCCAGCACGTGGGTGGTGGGTCCTCCTTAAGGCAGGTGTTCTCAGCCTTGGTGAAATTCTAGAGCCAAGCTGCTCGAGAGAACGTCCTGCACTGATGGCTGGGGGGCATGTGAAATGTAGCGAGGACCAGAATTGTGTACTTTAATCACTTTGGACTTGAATGTCCCCGTGGCTGGAGTGGCTACCCTCTTGGGCAGCACAGTGCTTGAGGGTCTGGGGATGGGCTTGGACATGCTATGAACCTTTTGGAAACTGGCCGCAGAATTGGATGTGTCCGTGTACTTCTCTAGAAGGTGAGTCCATGGCTTTGCCCTCAGCATCGCTGTGCTTAGGGCTCTAGTGGAAAGTGAGCAAGTGAAGGGAGGTGAGCCTGGCCTGGGGTAACCACCGCTGTTCCCCCTTTCTGCTTTTGTCCTGTCCTCAGCTGTGGGTGGCTCCCCCTGACTGGCATCTGAGACTTGGGGCTCCAGAACCATTGCATCCCGCCAGAAGGGGGCCGTGGCCGTGGCTTGTGCAATCCAGGCCTCGCTGAAGATGGGCTCCGGGTTTCAAGAGTCTGATGCGGACTGGGAGGCCTTCTGCCTGCGCTCCAGGCAGCTCCAGCATGAAGAAGCAGCTGGGCCTCGCTGGGCTTTCCACAGACTCTGGGAGCTTTGCTGTCCACGGCTGGAGCCAAACACGCGCTCCAAGGACCCAGTCCTGGAGCTGCTGGTGTTGGAGCCGTTCTCAGCATCCTGCCCACGGAGACAGAGAGCTGGATGGGGCTGCTGGGCCGGCAGCACAGAGCAAGGTCGTGTCCGTGAGAGAAGACTTCTGCCAAGAAGCCGGGCTACCAGAGCCAAGGGTGGGCATCGCCCTTGGCGTCTTGGGGGTGAGACCCCGGGAAGGAGCAGAGGCCCCTGGCGCTGGGTCAGACGTTTGTCTCCGTGTCCTGTTCGGCCCCAGGATCTCGGCCCGGTCCTTTATATTTGTCTTCTGCTCGGATCAGTGTATGGCTTGCTTCTCCGGGTATCAGACCCAGTCCCCTCCTATAGCAAATAGTCTGTTGTGTCCCCTTAAGTACATTGGAATGGAATTCAAAGGGAACACAGCCTACCCACATCCATCCTCCAATAACATCAGTATCGTGCTGTGCGGGGTGCTGGTCAGATCTGGCCACGGCCTGTGTGTGTACGCCCCGGGAGCTGGAGCAGATTTAACCTGTTAAAGGTTTGCTTTTTTATTTTTTATTTTTTTGAGACTGATTTATTTATTTGAGGGGCGCCTGAGTGGCTCAGTGGGTGAAGCATCTGCCTTTGGCTCAGGTCATGATCTCGGAGTTCCGGGATGAAGCCCCCATCAGGCTCCCCCTTCACTGGAGAGTCTGCTTCTCCCTCTGCCTCTCCCCTTCTTGTGCTCTCAATCTCTTTCTTCTCAAATAAATAAATAGAATCTTTAAGAAAATGTTTTGAAAAAAAGATTTATTTATTTATTTGAGAGAGAGAGAATGAGCACGAGCAGGAGGGGCAGGGGAGAGAGAATCCCAGGCAGACTCTGCACTAAGCGCAGAGCCTGATGTGGGCCTTGATCTCAGGACCATGAGATCAGGATCTGAATCAAAACCAGGAGTTGGATGCTTAACTGACTGCACTACCCTGGTGTCCCCCAAAGGGTTGCTTTTTTAAAACAAGGATGAAAGACAGTAAGATACAGACTGAATGTGGCCCACAAAGCCTAAAATGTTTCCTGTCTGACTCTAAGAAAATGTGGCCAACCCGAGTCAAGTGGAGCCCGGAAAGAATATAAGGGAAAGGGAATGTAGTTTGTCATCGTGGAGTGAGCATGTGAACACACACGTTGGGGCCGGACCGCACCGGCGGACCTCACGAGGTTGTCACGTGCTCGCGCCTGCGCAGAGACTCACTGTGACGGCGACAGCCCCCGGCACGGCTGCTCTGTGGTTTTCCAAAGTGGCCACACGTGTCGGTAAATCTGAGCAATGAGCAAGAGAGTGGTTGCCTGAGTTCCAAAGGCGGGCTTTCCTAGAAGTAGCAAGTCGTGCTAAATCATGCAGAAATGTCTTGTGTCTATACGCGCCCCAGGGTGAGGTTGACACGTTCTTTCTCCCTCGACGCAAGTTTGCGGGGGCACCCCAGAGTTGGTGGGGACCCGGAGCAGTTCCGCACTGGGAATGATACCACTCCTGTCTCTGCCCGCCGGGTCCTGACAGCCACCTGCCACCGTGCCGCATCCGCCTTGGGTGGCGGCGCCAGGGCCCCCTGCTCAGAAGCCCCCGGCACAGGGCAGAACCTTTGGCAGAAGGGAGGAAGGGCTTCGGCACCGTGTGTTGATAGGGCCCTGCAGGTAGCCCGCCCGAACCAGAGTCTTGCAGACTTTCCTGCCGCCTCCCCCCCACCCCCCAGGATAGAGTGAGTTTATGGTGCGCCCTCCCTTTCTCTGTCTCCTGGGTTTGGCTTGCTCCATAGGATTTTTATCCGCCTGTGGCCTAATCGTGGCGCTGCCCCGTATGGTAGCCACCAGCCAGGCGTGGCTCTTGAGCTCTAGAAATGTGGCTAGTCCCAACTGAGATGTGCTGTAAGGGTAAGATGCTCATCACGTTCAGAAGACTGAGTACGAAAGATAAAGTAGGTGAGATGTCTCATGAATACTTGTTCATAGTGGTTACGTTCTGGAAGTGTGGTATCTCAGCCATATTGGTGGAATCATGCATGTCGTCAGGACTGACTTCACCAATGTCTTCTTTGTTTTATGCGGGTCCTGGACAATGAAAACGACGTGGGTGGCTCCCACCCATTGTTGGCACCGGGCGGTGCCGGTGTAGACTGGAGAGTGACGGGTTGTGCCATTTCCCCCAGATCGATAGGCAGGAAATGCTGTTGGAGGAGCTGGTACCAGTGGGCCCGGCACACGTACCACCAAACATCCACCTGGAGTCGCCCCCACTGCAAGTGATGGGACCCGCCCCAGAGGCCCCCGTGGCAGAGGCCTGGATGCCCCAGGCGGGGCTGCCGGAGCTGGGCTACGGTGCTGCCGAGGATTGCCGGCCCTTCCTGGACCCTGGTAAGGCAAGGGGTTGACTTCCTTTCTGCGGTTCGTAGTTGGAGAGCTCGAGAGCTCCCCAGCTTTGGGGGTGGGTTAGAAACACCGAGTCCTGGATGGAAGCGGGCCGCTGCGATAAAGGGTAGGAGGGGGGATGCCTCTCTGGGAACAAAGCACGGGACGTCAGATGGGATTCAAAACCCCTTCAGCTAATGACCCCGCTCAGGAACATTTTGATGAAGAATGTTACGCAGGAAACCCTGGGGAGTATGGACACTGCAGATAAGGCTGATTTTGCCAGCACATTTTAATTAATGGGGTCTGTGATGTCGTGGGTTCCTTAGTTGCTCTTACAGCGTTAAGAGCCTCGTTCAGACTGGTACTTTATGAATATACTCGCTTCAGATCCTTGAAGACGATTTAATCACGTACCAGAGTATAAAGCCAATACCTAGCTCATTCGATCAGAACCTTCGAGAGCATTTCTCCAAGTGTAGCAAGCAGCCTATGTGTATCAGGGTCACCTAGGGTGCATTTTCTCAAGCTCTCTGGGTGAGACCTATATACACTACAGTCTGAGAACCTCTGCTGCAGACCCTCCTAGAGTTTATACTAGAAGGAGAACGTCCAGGCAGAGAAAGGCAGCTGGACTTCGCAGCTCCTGTGTTCCTGTGTTTCACTTCCCTTTGGGGATTCTCCCACAGTGCTACCAACAAATCCTGTCTCTACCCAACACCCCTCTGCTCTCCCCGCCCCCATGAACTTTGGCCGAAGTGTGGCCAGAAACCTCCTTTCTAACTCTCTCAGGCACCGCTTCAACATGTTGGCATTTTTAAGACACTGAAATGCTGAGAAAGCAAAGAGACATAAAAAATGAACATACCGAGAATGGTCCGAGTTACAAATCGTTGGTTTCTGGTCGATCCATAACCAACCCAGTGCCTGGGCTTTGAAACCATGTCCCTTTCCACATCTTAACGTTTATTCATTCGACCAATAGATACAAGCACGTGTTAAGAACTAGGCACTGCTCTGATATGTAACTAGGACTGTAGGTCCTGTATGTGGTGTAAATAGGCCTGGCAAATGCTATGGGGGTCTATAGGAGGGCTGCCTTCCCTGCAGACAGGGAAGTTGTCCTGGAGGAAGGGAAACCTCCGCGGTGAGTTGGAGTAAGCTGCTGGCTGGGGGAAATGGGGAGGGGAGAGGGCTCTGGGCAGAATGCTCAGCATGTGTGCTGAGAGGGGCACAGAGGAGCTTGAGCGGCCCTCAAGAGGCTGGAGAGAGAAGCAGTGTCCTGGGTCACGAACAGCTTTGGGCACCATTTGGGGGGTCATTGCAATCACCGCAGGCGAGAGGATGATTTTCTAAACTAGGGTCGTGTTGATGATGATGGAGTGAAAAAAGTGGGACCAATTCAAAAGCTCAGTGGCCTGGGTAAAATTCAGGACTTGGTGCTCGGCTGGGCTTCGGGTGATGGAGAAGAGAACGTTGAGAACAGCATCCGGGTTTCTGGCTCGTGAACTGGGTAGAACACAAGAAGAGAGTCAGATTTGGAGGGCAGGGGTCAAAGTGAGTTTCGATTTGAACATGAGGAATTTGGGAGGCTTATGGGTCTCCAGGTGGCCAATGTGGAATCAGAGCTCAGGAGAGAGATTGGGGTTTGGGATAAAGATGTGCAAGCCAAAGGCTTAGAGAAGGTGACAGAAGCTTCTAAGATGGTCGAGGTCTTTGGGGGATGGTGTAGAGTAAGAAAGCACGAGGTCCTCTGGGCAGAGCCTGGGAGAAAACATGTCAGAAATGGCCATTTTATGTGGATTCCAAGCTCTTTCAAACTTGCAGTGACTTTGTCTGGCTTCCCTGCTTTCCAGGGCCCTCTCTGGCCATCTGAGAACATCTAAACACTCTGACCCATTTGCTCTTGAAGCTAACAGATAATTCTCCCTCCAGTGCTTACCTCTGGCTCCCCCCTCCCCGTCCCCATCTCTTCTGGTTTCTGTTCGGAGTGCCACCTCTCTTCTCCAGGTCCCTGGCCCACTATGGGGGAGGCACAGGCGGGACTCCACGCTCTCCTTGGAGGCAATGGCTTGGTCCTTGCACACCTAACACTAGGACTGTACATTGTCTATACAGTGCCATAACTCCCATAGAATTCAACTCCTACCATTATGGTGGGCTGCTTGGCGACAAACTTTGTGCCCCTTTCTACATTTAATCAATTCGTCCAGGTACCCTATTCTGTAGCTTACTGTAATGAGTCCTGGGCATGTAGAAGACACGGACTCTGTCTCGTTTTTAATTGAGGTGACAGAGAAGGGTGCGTGGCTGGCTCATGCAGATGGGAGAACATGTGGCTTTTGATCTCAGGGCTGTGAGTTCGAGCCGCGCGTTGGCTGTAGAGCCTACTTTAAAAAAATAGCAGTGACAGAGGAAAAACCCACAAGTACGTATGTGTATCTATTATGGTCAAAGCCAAACTATATAAAATATTGTTATTTATATTCCAGTCTTTGCCTGACCTACATCTCTGGTATGTCATCAAGGTGTGTAAAATCTGTGTTTTGTGTATATGCCTGCGACCAGCGGCAGAACCTAGCCAGTCATATTTAAATATAAATCGTTCTGCATGTGCATCCCCATTCCCCATGCTAATTTGCTCCTCTTAGCAACAGCGCCAAGTACCAAGATCACATATGATGCCCAGCAGCAATATTGTTCTTGGCTGCAATACTTTGCTCTCTAAAGCACAGGAAGGTCCAGTATATTCAACGAGATATAGGATGAATTCAAAAAATAAAATACACCTAGTGGGAACAAAGGCAACGGCCCCTTTCTCATCGCTGTTTAAGGTGATATAATATGCTTCATCCTACCGACTGGGAGGTCCTCATATCCACCTCCTGATCACCAAAATCCCATCCTTCTTACCACTTGGAGAAGGTCTGAGAGATCTGGGGATGGAGCAAGGAAAAAGATATGACCAGGAGGTGGCAGTAGCGAGCACAAGGTTTGTGGCAACTGTGGGGTTTGCTTGCTGGAGAAGTCCAGGGTCCCAAAGGGAGGACAAGGGAACTCCCCAGGGAGTAAGGGCTCACAGAGAGGACTTGTGTCTCTTATGATCTTATAGCCCAGTAGCACACCGGGCAGTTGATGGGCCAGAGAATTCTGAAGGGCTGCAGAGGCGTGGGGTTATAGAAAGACTGATGAATCCCAGACCTGTAGCTCTGAAACAAATAATACATTATATGTTTTAAAAAAAGAAGAAGAAGATAGCAGGGAGGGAAAAATGAAGGGGGGAATCGGAGGGGGAGACGAACCGTGAGAGACGATGGACTCTGAGAAACAAACCGAGGGTTCTAGAGGGGAGCGGGGTGGGGGAGGGTTAGCTCGGGGATGGGCACTAAGGAGGGCACATTCTGCAGGGAGCACTGGGTGTTATGCACAAACAATGAATCATGGAACACTACATCAAAAACTAATGATGTAATGAATGGTGATTAACATAACATAATAAAATTTAAAAAAAGAGTGCACTTACAGTGGTGAGTACTGAGAAATGCATAGAATTGTGGAATCACTATATTGTACACCTGAAACTAATGTAACACTATGTTAACTAATAAAAAGAAATTAAAAAACAAAAAACAAAACAAAAAAAAGCTCCATCTTTTCAATGGCTGGCAGATGGGGGGTGAAGTTTTCTGTGATATGAAAAGTAGGCATGGTCTAAATGGCTAACAGTGTGCTTCTGGGGTAAACTTTAATTTTAATTTTTTTTTTAGATTTTATTTATTTATTTGAGAGAGAGAGTGCACGTGAGACAGAGAGCGAGCATGAACAGGGGGAAGGGCAGAAGGGCAGAGGGAGAGGGAGAAAGAGAAGCAGACTCCCCGCTGAGCAGGAAGCCCAACATGGGGCTCGATCCCAGGACCCTGAGATCATGACCTGAGCCAAAGGCAGACGCTTAACCGCTTAACCGACTGAACCACCCAGGCGCCCCTGGGGGCTAATTTTTAAATCACTGGATGTGTGAGAGTTTGAGTTTGGCACCGACGGCAGGCTTTTGAGCTAAGGAATCTCAGCCTGCAGGGAAGAAATGAACAACCGAGGGGCCAATACAAGAGGGCGCGTTTGTGCACTTAGGCTCATTTCTAGAACAACCCATCTGGTGGTTGGTTATGTGGTAACCCAGACTGGCTGGTGATGAAGATGAGGAGAAGAGACTCACCAACAGAAGTAGGCATAGGGCCATGACTTCTGACTGTTGACCAAAATACCCTGGGGCCAAAGCTATAAAACACAGGGAGCATGCTTCTATGGGCCTGTGTTGGTAGGACAAATTTCTAGAATAGGAACGGTTGGTCAGTGGGCATATACATGGTCAAATGTCCTCCCAAATGATTGTGTCCATTTATGCTCCCGGCACAACCTAGGAGAGAGCCAGTTGCTGCTTTTGCTCACCAGCTTTGTCTTGTGATGAGCGCCGTGGCTCTTTTCCCCAGGTTGGCAGACATAAGGAGGGCTGCTCTCTGTGCACACCTTTTTTAACAAGCATCACGTTCATTCAGCATTCCTGATGGTATTTTACGGGAGGTAGGAGAGTAGAGGATGGAACTGAGGTCAGGAGCATGGGGGACGGGCCGGAGGAGATGGTTAGTGGCCTTAGCTGACAGGGGCTGTGGGCACAGGCTGGGGGGCGCAAACTAACGACAGGGTCGGGAGCCGGCCTTGCTCTTTCCTCCCGTGGCAGTCAGCAAGCCAGCGTTTCTGTTTTTGTTAGCCAGCTCTGTAGGCAGAGCCACTTCGTGTTCTGGCTTTCGCCTAAATCCACTCTCAAAATGATGTGCATTGACATCACCCCAGAATTGGTTCGCTCTCCTTCCACAGATTGGAGGACAGTGGGATCTTCCCCTCCCCTCATTTGGGTCTTGTTCTTTTTTTTTTTTAATTTAATTTAATTTTATTTCAATTCAATTAATTAACATATAGTGTATTCTTAGTTTCAGAGGTAATTTAGTGATTCATCGGTTGCATATAACACCCGGTGCTCATTCCATCACGTGCCCTCCTTAATGACCATCCCCCAGTGACCCCTTTCCCCCAACCCCCTCCCCTGCAGCAACCCTCAGTTTGTTTCCCAGAGTTCAGAGTCTCTTCCGGTTGGTCTCCCTCTCTGATGTCGTCCTATTTTATTCTTCCCTCCCTTCCCGTGATCCTGTTTTGTTTAAGTTCCGCATAGGAGTGAAATCATATGGTATTTGTCTTTCTCTGACTGACTTATTTCGCTTAGCATGATACCCTCTAGTTCCATCCACTTGGGTTTTGTTCTTATCCTAAAAAACAAAAACAAAACAACAAAAATGACATGTCAGAGGCTCCTGGTGAGGCAACCGTGAGAAGGAAATAGGTAGCTATTGAGAGGCCATGTGGCCAGGAAGCAGCCAGGACTCGGGAGAAACCCGTGGCCACTCCATGCACCCCTCCTCCCGTCTCTCCTCTGCCCAGGAGAGCCAAGACCAAAGCCTGACCCGGGGTGCCCAGTGGAGCACAGAGAAGAGCCGAAGTGCCAGGAACTGCAGGATTCCAAGAAAGTGAAAGAACAGTTCCAAGACCCCAGGATAGGTGGGTGAGGGTTCATCGGGCACTCGGGGAGAAAGAGAGGTTCAACCTTAATCCCGGGGTAAAGAGGTTCAGGGTGCCACTTGAGAGTTTCTGTCTTCCCACAAACTGCTGAGGATCTCTTCTTAGTCCCCATGTCCGCTCTCCTGGGAACATGGTGACATCTGTGATTTTTATTCCTTCCCTCAGATTTTGATAACGGGGAGCGGGGGGGGGGGCAGAAAATGAAGAAAAGATGTCAAAGCAGAAAAAAAAAAACTGGAGGGCGTGTATCCATTTGCTGTTTCTTTAGATGGAAATGTGCTTCTTGGTCCCAATGTGCCCAAATTCTCCGAACGGGTAACGAATCCATTGGGAAACCCAGCAGAACAGCTACCCAGAGATTGCACAATACCTGTCCGCCTTCAGAACCTCTCTCTTCGAGAGACAGCCGAGAGCTCCAAGCGGGAAAGACCTCTCAGCCCCCACAGCCCAGGAGCAAAACAGTCCCAGAGGGAAGGCACCCCAGCGTATGCAGTGTGGGAAATGTGTTGCTAAAAAGAAGCTACTCAATAAGCACCTGCAAATTCCCTGGGGAGAGCTCCCTCGCAAGTGCCTGGAATGTGGGGAAAGAGTCCGTAAAGCAGACCTCTTTAGGCACCGTCAAGTTCACACAGGGGAGACACCCTATGAATGCTCTCTATGTAACAAGCCAGCCACTCAGGGGTCCCACCTCATAGCACACCAGAGAGCCTATCCCCCGCGAGAAACGAACCAGCGCTTTGACTATAAGAAAAGGTTTTGTGATAGATCAAGTTTTATGAGACATCAGAAGATCCACGCAGGAGGAAAGCCCCATAAATAGCCCAGTTGTGGGGAAAGTTTCAGCCGGCAGAGGGGTCTTCACTTGGCACCAGAAAACGCACATTGAAGAGAGACCATTTATCTGCGAGTATTGTGGGGAAAGCTACAGACAGAGATCAAGCCTTGTTAATCATTTAAAAAACACAGAAGGGAGAGTCCCTGCAAGTGTAGTCATTGTTCTACAAGCTCGTAAAGCAAGCAGGTCTTACGATGCACCAAGCTGCTCACTTGAGAGAAGAATCCTCCGACAAAAGGTTGAGGGAAACAGCTCCTACACCCCATCAATCAACGCTCATTCATAAATCCTTCACCTGCACGAGGCGATCTCGGAAGAACAGTTTTGCCAGACCTTATTCCTAAGGACAGCTTTGTGTTTTACTCCGTTTCAAACCCATCTTCCAAGGCATGCAAATTCTAGAGTATTCACGGACTCTTACCACTGTCCTAGATCTGTTTAATTGTTATGATGAAAATGTCTTTGTCCAACGCCAACCACGACATAGGTGTAAGTGAGAAGCAGTCCTTCCAGATTTAGGGCCAGCTTCTCAGTAAACAGGGATGCGCCCCATTGACCTCTATCTATGCGATATTTAAGTCACGTGGAAACATACGCTCTTCCTGTTTTGTTCCCACTAACTGGGTGTTGGAGCAACACGCAGATGCCTCCCTAACAGTGGCAAAGAGCACTTCCCTTGGCTCCCAGGTACATCATGTGTCACAGTCACTTTTTTTTTTTTAAGATTTTATTTATTTATTTATTTTTCAGAGCGAGAAGGAGCACAAGCAGGGGGAGTGGGAGAGGGAGAAGCAGGCTCCCCGCTGAGCAGGGAGCCCGATGCGGGACTCGATCCCAGGGCCCTGGGATCATGACCTGAGCCGAAGGCAGACCCTTCACCGACTGAGCCACGCAGGCGCCGGTGAAGTTCATCTAGTTTCTTGAAGACTGACTTACCAAGGCTATAGAGAATAAGGGTCTCGTTTGTAGGGCGGGCCCTAGGAGCGCGTCCTGTAATCTACATTTATTCACCTTATCTAGTTACTGGCAAAATGTACCACAATTCCCTTTTCCCACTCCGTGGCTTGTGGTTTCACTCACTCATTAGCGTACCTCGATGAAGAGAAGTTCCCGGTTGTGACCTACGCCAATATATCTCTCCCCACCTTTATTATTAGTGCTGTTTGAATCCTGGTGAAATTTTTGTCAACCCCAAGATCAGGAACATCTTTTCTACATCTTCCTTTTAAAGTTGTCTTATTTTACCTTGCACATTGAGATCACATTTCACCTGGATTTGATTTCTGTTACAGATGGTATGAGATCCGGGTCAAGATAACTTGAGAATGGGAGAGTACTTGCCACTTCCGTTTTGTCCTTGGCCTTTGGGGCTTAGGGAAAAAAACAAAAAAACAAAAAAACAACCGAGATGGTAAGAGAACATTTTTGCCAGCCTGTCACATGGAGGCGTGCAAGAATGTTAAGAATAGCATCCCAGGCAGCAGGGATGTTTCCTAGAAAGCCCTGAGGAGCGGAGTGCAGAGGGGCTGGAGGGCAGGCTGGAATGCAGGGCAGAGGCCCGGTAATGGCAGGTCTGGTAATCCGCCTGAGGGAGTTACAGCTCAGTCTACACTCACGGGAAGCCACAGGCTCTTGTTGAGAGGTACAGGTGAGCTATTCCTTTTAGAAAGCTCCCTCGGACTCCTGAGTGGGCATTTGGGGAGACGAGATGTGGGACAGGGAAACTAGCAAGGAGGCTGCTGCAGATGGGAGAGGCGGGCTGAGATCAGGGCGGTGGTGTGAGCACACAAGGCAAGGGTTTGAGAGGCTCTAGGAGGCAGGAGACACAGGCCCTGGTGATTGGCTGAATGTGGGGGGATGGGGGTGACAGCCAGATCTGGGTCCTGAGCACCCAGGTGGGGAGACTGGGGGAACAGCTCATGAAAAGGGAATGAAGGCCTTCTTAGCCTTGCTTCCCTGTTTTCCTAGCCGACAGGTCATGGCCGCCCATTTAAACTCACTAGAACTTTCGATGCTGTCAACCCTATTCACTCTCCTAGACTGCCTCCCACCCACAGTGATTCATTCCTTTCATAATCTTCAGGGGCTTCTTTTGTTCTTAAGAATATGATAGGTACGGAGGATGACCGAGTTCCAGTCCTCAGAAAATCAGTTTAGTAGGAGAAGGCTAACTATTAAGCAGATAATTTTATGGCAAGGTGATAAGTGCAGCAACAAACAGATATGTACAGGTTAATATGGGAGCAGAGCAGAAGAATCAGTGGTACATGTTTAAGGGAAGCTTCAAGATGCGTAGAAGCAAGCCTGGCAAAATGGGACAATGCTGAGTTACTGACCCCAGTTGCGCTTGAGGCCAACTCTCTCAAATGGGGTTCCATTTGGTGAGACAGCTTTCATAAGCTAGTTTTAGTTGGATCTCTGTCACGTGAACTGAAAGCCTCTGGACTGAAACAATATCCAGGCCCTTCCCCAAATGAGCTGGGCACACAGGTATGGCAGGTAGGTCTGAGTGGGAGGGCTGGGGCTCGGGGCCTGTGTATAAGGCCGGATGGTGCCAGAGAAGGGGGGTGGCAGGCCTGAGTGGGGGTTCGGAGCTTACACAGGAGTCAGGCAGCAGGCTAGCAGGATCGGTTTGAGTCCATACAGGGGAATGAATAAAACGAGAACTAGATTTGCCTCATTAGAGAAGGGAGGTGCTAATGTGGAAAGGGGGAAGACTAGAACGAACTCTGCTGTTGCACTGGAACTGGAGGTCTTGCTTTGACGTTGTGGATGCTCTGTCAGTTTCCGAGGACTGCTGTAAGAAATGATCACAAACTGGGTGTCTAACAACAAAAATTATTCTCTTACATGTCCGAAGGCCAGAAGTCTGAAATCGAGATGTCAACAGAGCCGTGCTTCCTCTGAATACTCTAAAAATCTTTCTTGACTTCCTGGCTTCTGGTGGCTCCTGGCAATTTTAGGCATTCCTTGGCTTATAGCTGAATAACCCCAATCTCTGCCTCTGTCCTCACGTGGCTTTTTCCTCTGCGTGTTCTCCTCTTCTTGTATGGACACCAGTCATTGGATTGGGGGCCCACCCTAGCCCGGTATGCTCTCATCTCAATCCCTAACTACTTACAACTTCAAAGACTCTATTTCCAAATAAAGTTACATTCTCCGGTTCTGAGTGGACATGCATGGGGGGGGCGGGGCATTATTCAATCGTATATATGTATATATACGATCTTTGTATGTATGTGTACACACACACACACACACACACACACACTCGTCTAGACATACACATATCCTAGCACTGCCCACTGAGAAAGCCACTACACCCCAATACCAGCAAGCGCACCTAGCTTGTAGATCTTGGTTTCAAAAACACCGCAATTTTCACCAAAAGGAACCAGGAGTCTTTGGACAAATGGCTGATTCCCCAGCTGGGGCAGGGAAACAAGATGAGCCTGGAACGCCTTGTTGTTCCAGAAAGTAAAGAAGCACTCAAAGAATGATGGCACAGAAGCCAGTTTGAAGGGGCTCCCGTGCGCCAAATGTGGGATAATGACAGTAACATATCATAAACCTCTGAACAAGTAGGGACATGAGTCCACAGTGACAGATATAAATGAATGGATCAGTCAATGGGGGAGAAGAGGGAGGTCTTCCTTATAGTAGATACTCAACTAATACATATAGAAGGATTGATGATATCAAGAAATCACCATTTGTCAATAGTAATTATTTCAGTCAAACTAAAAAGCTTCTACATAGCAAAGGAAACCATCAAAAGAGTAAAAAACCTACAGAATAGGAGAGAATTTTGCAAATGATTTATCTGATAAAGGGGTTAAAATGCAAAATATATAAGGAACTCCTATAACTCAATAGTAAACAAACAAACAAACAAACCAAACCAAACCACAACCACCTAATAACCCAATTAAAAAAACGGGCTAAGGACTTAAATAAATATTTCTCTAAAGCAGACATACAAATGACCAATAGGTACATGAAAGGATGCTCAATGTCACTAATCACTATGGAAATGCAAATCAAAACCACAATGAGATAACATCTCACACCTGTTTGGATGGTTATTATCAAAAAAACAAAAGGCAGCAAGTGTTGGCAAGGATGGAGAGAAATTGGAACTCTCATATACTGTTATTAGGCACGCCAAATGGTGCAGCCTCTATGGAAAACAGTACGGAAGTTCCTCAAAAATTAAAGAGCAAATTACCCTATGATACAGGAATCCCACCTCTTGGTAGTCATCCAAGGGAACTGAAATCAGGGGGCGCCTGGGTGCACAGTCGGTTAAGCATCTGCCGTCGGCTCAGGTCATGGTCCCAGGGTCCTGGGATCGAGCCCTGCGTCAGGCTCCCTGCTCAGCGGAGAGCCTGCTTCTCCCTCTCCGTCTGCCTGCAGCTCCCCCTGCTTGTGCTCTCTCTCTCTCCGTTAAATAAATAAAATTAAAAAAAAAATAAAAAGAACTGAAATCAGGATTCCGAAGAAATATTAGCACCCCAATATTCATAGCAGCACTATTCTCAATAGGCAAGATGTGTGCCCCAGATGGTGACCCAGAGCAACATCCTCTGACTACTCTGGACAATGTGTGTGGCGGGGAGGTGGCAGGGGGGAGAAGCCCTGGGGCCCACTGGATCAGCTGGGTTTACTCAACTTTTTCAGGCTTCCTCTGTTGTGCTCTTTCCAAAGCCATCTGGAGCATCAGCGAATCATGGAGAAAGGACGCTCTGAAGTCCATCCCAGCATACCCATCCCCAGCATCAAGAGGAAGGCAGATGAATACTTAAAACCCACCCTGGCCTGGAAAACGTGCTGAGCTTTTTACTTGGTAGGCAACTAGGAAGCCACAGAAATGATCTGGATCTGTCAAACTGGCTGTGGATGCTGACACGAGCCACACCAGGGTGGAGATGGCCCTTGCCAAAAAGTCACATAACGTACCTGCTTAGGCCTGTGCGCAGTTTTGGAAAGTGCAAACAAACAGGTTTAGAATAACAATAGCCTTGCGTCCACTGTTAAAATAAAAGCTGCATTTTCACTCCTATGGTTTGATACGTTTTTATGACCAAGCAGCTTTCTTGGGTTAGTTACGCGGGACAGGGGATTCCATGCATGGTGACGTGGAATGCGGCAGCTCGCACAGCCTGGGAGGTGGTGAGATCCCACGGCAGGTCACATCTCGTCCGCCTTTAACCTGAAACAAAAGCCAGGGACCGGTGATGTAGATAGAAGTGGGTCCCTCCGGGAACGGAGAGTCCTGTCCCTAGGCATTTGAGCAGACACCGGCTGTGTCCCCCTGGAAAACCTAGTTGCTACCCTGGTGAAAGACATTGTTTAAGAACAGGGTTCGAGCCCTAGGGAAATTGAGGATACCCATATTTTTCATTCTGAGGCTCATGAGAATATCATTTAGAGCACACAGCATTTTAATATGGGAAGGTTACTTCGTAACAGCACTCCAACCCATCTTAAGGGTGAACTTGCTTTTTTTTTTTTTTCTTAAGATTTTATTTATTTGACAGAGAGACACAGCGAAAGAGGGAACACAAGCAGGGGGAGTGGGAGAGGGAGAAGCAGGCTCCCTGGGAGCTTGATGCCGGCCTCGATCCCAGGATCCTGGGATCATGACCTGAGCGGAAGGCAGACGCTTAACGACTGAGCCACCCAGGCGCCCAAGGGTGAACTTGCTTTAAGCTTAGGTGTTCCTTGCTTACTGACCTAAGTCTCTTGGACTGTAGTGGAACTAACCTACTTTCCTTGAGATTTGCAGCCCACTGGCCTTGAGGAGTGAAGGACTAGATTTTCCCAGAAGATAAGGCCTGACTGCTTTGGAAAACAGCCCCCGCTGATGTCAGCAAGCCTGTCCAAGGACAGGTCAACATAGGACTAACCACCAGGGCACCTGCTTCTCCTGTGCACAGCCCCCCCACCTTTCCCAAGCCTTCCCGTTTAAAACCCCCAGGCTCCCGCTGCATGGGGAAGATGGTCTCTGAGACCTCTGCCCACCATCCTCCCAGGCTGCTGACCTCCTGAAAAAAGCAACCTTTCCTTTCCCACTATTACTTCTTTCTTGAGTATTGCTTTTTCACTGGCGAGGAGCTGAACCTGAGTTGGGAACCGGTTCTCTGTCTGGTACCAATAACCTCCAAGCCTCCTGAAGGTAACAGCTCTTCTCACTGCCCCCCGAGGTGTGCATGGCCGGGCCCCTCGGCGGGGTGGGGTAAAGCCGGGCGGGCGGCGGCTGCGGACACTGTGCCGGACTGAAGGCCCCAGCCCGTCTCAGCAGGACTGGGGCGCCGGCTCCCGGGACAGAGCCCCCCCACTCCCCGGGAGGCTGAGGGGGGCGACAGGCCCTCGGGGAAGTGGGCACGCGAGTGAGGACGTGGGGCGTGGAGAAGCGGGCCGAGGACGAGGGGAGGCGCTGTGGGGGGGTGGGGGGGGGACAACGAGGGGACCCGAGCGAGGGCGGAGCCGGGGGAGCAGCGCCGCGGCGGACACGCGTGTGCCGGGCGGTGGGGCCGCGGCCTGTCCCTGCGCCCCCTGCCGGGCGGGGCCGGTCCTACACCATCCCTCCCCCCCCTCCCCCCCGCCTGCCCGCACCTCGGGTCCGAGGCCGCCGGTGAAGCGGGACCGCTGCAGCCCTCCACGTCCGGTCACCTCCTCCCCGGGCCTGTCCCCTCGCCGCGCGCGGTCTGACTCGGCCTCCGGGGTCCCCGGCGGGGCGGCTTCGCGCACCGGGTTGCCGCGCCGCTCACAGCCAACGGAGGCGCGACGGGCCGCGACGCTCGGGACGAGTCCCACTGCCATCCCCTCGAGCGACGGGAAGCGCGGCGCAGAGGGCTGTGGCAATGTACCTTGTGGTGCCGGGCAGCGCGGGCGCCCACGTGAGCGCAGGGTCCCCGACCCGCCGCAGCAGGGGGCTCTCGGGACGCCCCAGAGCGGCCCGCACCGCCTACCGCGCATCTCCCTGGGGCGCCTGGTGTCCATTGATGCAAAAATGGTAAAATTGTTGATGAAGCACAGTTTATCTATTTGTTTTCTTTAGTCAGTTGTGCTTTGGGAATTGTAGGTAAGAAACCAGGGCCAAATCCAAGGTCATGAAAATTCACCTCTATGTTTTTTTCTAGGAGATTTATAGTTTTAGGACCTACATTTAGGTCTTTTGATCCATTCTAAGTTTTGTATATGATGTGAGGTAAGAGTCCTTTTTTATCCCTTGCATGTGCTTACCCAGCTGTCCCAGGATTATTTGTGAAGAAGATTTTCCTTTCTTCACTGAATTGTCTTGGTGTCTTTGGCAAAAATCAGTTGCTTATTCTAATAGCCCACACATATAATGAACTCTTACAACTGAATAACAAAAATCAAAACCCCAATTTAGAAATTGGCAAAGGACTTGTATAGAGATTTCTCCAAGAAGATATACAAATGGCCAACAAGCACATGAAAAGATGCTCAACGTCATTAGTTACTGGGGAAATGCAAATCCAGTCCACAATAAGGTATCACTTCACACTCACTAGGCTAGCCAAAAAACAAGACAAAACAGAAATTAACATGTGCTGGAGAGAATATGGAGAAACGGGAACCCTCATACGTTATAGGACTGTAAAATAGTGCAGACACTTTGCAAAACCGTCCAGCACTTCCTCAGATAAGAAACACAGAATTACCAATGGCCTAGCATATACCCAAGAGAAATGAAATCATGTCTACACCGACACTCGCAGGCAAATGGAAATTTTACCTTTATTCAGAATAGCCCAACAGAAGAAACAGCCCATATGTCCAACAAAAGATTATTGGATAAACAAATTGTATATCCATACAATGGAATATTATTTGGCCATGCAAAGGAATGATGTAGTGATCCATGCTACAACATGGATGAACCTCGAAAACACTGTGCCAAGTGAAATAAGCCAGAAAAAAGGCCACATTTTATAGGATTCCGTTCATAGAATAGCGAAATCTATAAAATATCCTTGTCTTGTTTCTGATCATGGGGGTAAAGCATTTATCCTTTCACCATTAAGCTGTGGGGTTTTCACAGATACTCTTTACGAGGGTGAGGAATAAATTGAGGATATTAATGTTCACTGGAAGATTTATCAGGTTTCTTTTTGGTGTAGTCCGAATATTTTTCATCAGGAACAAGTGTGTGACACTGTTGAACTTAACTAAGCCGTACTCTGCACACCTACTGTTTATCACCGGCCGGCAGCTGGTAACCTTACGCCTTTTCTCTTGCGGAAGAAATGTATGTAATCCATTCCTAGTAAGAAGTAATATTATCAGAAAGAAATGAGACTTCCTTCGGCAGTGAATTTTTATTAAAAGTGCTGGCAAGCTAGTTTGAAGGCTAAAATATGTTTCAAAATACATGCATCGCCCCCACCCCCCGCATTCAGCTGCTCCTGCTATTCTTGAGCTCCTGACTTTCAGAGTTAGGAATTCTTCTATTGCTAAGAAATTTGCTAGTAGGTTTCCCTGTAATATATGTTAAGACTTAGTTATTTCAAAGGCTTGTGAAATGTTTGGAGAAGTTGTAACTCTTAAACCAGCAGGGGTGATTTGGGGCATTCTAAAATTGGGTGTGTTGATACAGTTTTCGACAGTAATCTTGATTTTTTTAGAAAGATTTTATTTATTTTATTCATTTATTTGAGAGAGAGAGGTCAGGCGGGTGCACGCTTAGGGGGGAGGGCAGAGGAAGAGGGACAAGCGGACTCCCCACTGAGCAGGGAGCCCAACCCTGGGTGGGGCTTGATCCAGGGAATCCTGGATCATACCTGAGCCCAAAGCAGCGGGTTAACCAATTGAGCCACCCAGGCGTCCCTAACCTCAAATTTCTGATTATGATGTTTGGATCCATACATTCCTTAATTGCTGCAGTAAAAATTTTTAGAAAAAGCGACTTCTTGAAAAAAATCAAATAATTCAGTGATTTTTGTTGTTATAAAACTTCTTTCACCTCACGCCTTAGGTCTGGTCCTAGGGCTTTGTTTCCATTGTTATATAAATGTGGTCCTGATTGATTCTCTACCCGGGAGCCTCCTGCTAGCCTCTCTGGGTACCTGAGCCAGGAGGAGGCGTGGCTCTCGCACAGGGTCAGTCCCTGTGTCACAGACACTCTGTTGTCTCCACTGGGCCTTAGGGGCCAGGGATCTTTATTGTCCCCGGCATGGACCTCACGTTTAGATAAAACCAGTTGAACTCTGTTCCGGATTCTTTTGCAGGAATATTAGAGCATACAAGTAAAAAAAAAAAAAAAGTGTATCATATGTGATGTAAAAGTAGGAATATAAAAAACTTAGCTGTCCCTTCTCGTGACCTCACGGGACCCTGGAGGGAGGGGCTTGGACCTGCTGCTTGAAATACCACCTGGAGAGAATGGGAGGTCATCAATCCTGACTTCCCTGGGCAGGTGATTCCCTGAAGGTCCTGCCAGTGTTACCTCATACTGACTCTAGGGGCAGGGACTTAGAAGGAAGGAGATGGGCCAGCTTTATCTGCCCCCCCGTGGGCACACACGCACGTATGCACCAGGCTCTGCGCTGAGTGTTTTATATTTCATTTTATTTTGTGTTTATTTTTTTTTTATGCCGGGTGTTTTACCTGTGATGTTCCGTGTAGCACCATCTCAGGCAAGCAGCAGACAGCAGCTCCGCCTGGGCCGTTTGCCAGTAGGGGCGCAAGACTGGGGGCTGGGCGAGGGCTCCCCTTGGGGTGCCTTTCTAGTGCCCCTCGAGTGTCTGGGGCTGCTCACTCTTCTAGGCTCCATGTGCAATGCCTCAAGGAAGAGGAACAGCGCTTTGATGACCCGGGCAGATCCTCCTGGGGGAGGTTACAATGTGTGGGTGGGTGACACCCTGAAACCCGGGTTTAATAGGATAAAAAAGAGCCTAATTCTTATGCGTCGATATGAAATAGAACTGCATGTGACTGGGAAACTCCAGAAGGAGAGGAAAAAAAAAAAAAGATGGGTAGCCAGAAAGGGATCTGGGGTCCAGAGGAAGATGAAGTGAAGAATGCACTCCCCAAGCGGTGGGTGCCGAGCCACGAGCAGCAGCAAACCCTGCCTCCACCGGCCACAGATAGACTTCAGAGGAGCCCCGGGCCGGGAAGTGGGGGTCCGGACTCCTGTCTGTCTCTGGCGCTCCCCGAAGGGCCTGGGCTCGACTTGGGGCAGCACAGCGGCTGAAGAGTGACGTGGAGACACTGGAGACCATCCCGGGCAAAGGAAACAGGGGCTGTGACCCCTTTGCAGAATTAGTGGCGATGTTTTCACAGCTGTGACTCACTTCCTGTACTTGATGCATGCAAGCAAATGGAAGGGTTATTCCTTCCTCCTTGTGCTTCGATGCACTTCTGATCGTAAGGTACGTGGGTCTTGTTTTATGGGGTTCCCTCCCCGCCTTCTTTTGCATCCCTAGGTGAGCATGAACCATGATTTTTGTTAAGACTTTCCCCAGCTGTTTCTCATGAGGATTCTGCTACATACAGAAAAGCTGGAAACATTGGGCAATGCACATTGTATACCCGCCACCCAAAATCCAGCGATTAGCTTTTTGTCATATTTTAGGGCATTGTTTTACACTTCTGCATAATAGTTCATCACGCTGACGCATCGTACCCTATTTAGACAATCTCCTAATTTGGATATAGTCCTCGGTTCCCAATTTCCAAAATGATAAGTAATGCTTGATGGAAATCCCTGAGCACACAGATGCTCCTTCCCAAATGACAGGACAGCTGATAAGCTGGAACACTGAGCCAGTTCTCCTGAAATTTTTGTCATTAGAGGAGGGTCTAAAGATATTAATGGAGAATATATAAGAGAATTTAAAAAAAAAAGTACCTTGAAATTTTGAGGAGTCAAAAACTTAGAGGGAGGGGCGCCTGGGTGGCTCAGTCGGTAAGTGTCTGCCTTTGGCTCGGGTTGTGATCCCAGGGTCCTGGGATCGAGCCCCGCATCGGGCTCCCTGCTCAGCGGGGAGCCCGCTTCTGCACTCCCCCTGCTTGTGCTCTCTTGTTCTCTCTCTGTCAAAGAAATAAATAAAATCAGAGGGAGGCAAAGGGAGAAGCAGGCTCCCTGCTGAGCAAACAGGCTGACACAGGACTCAATCCCAGAACCCTGGGATCATGACCTGAGCTCAAGGCAGACGCTTAACCGACTGAGCCACCCAGGTGCCCAATAAATAAAATCTTAAAAAAACAAAACCAAAATGACTTAGAACAGGCACAGTATCGGAGATGGATTCTGTGTGTGTGTGTGTGGAGTGCTATCACTGGATTCCACTCCTTCCACCTGCCATAGGGCGTCCACTATGGTGCAGCCTCCCTTACTTAAGCTCTTCCAGCTGAGGCTTGAGTCCAAGGCTACTGTGCCATGTGGCCGATGTTGAGCTGCTCCCACACAAGGCAACATGAGATCAAGGGAGGCCTCTTAGCAGAGCCATGGAATAGAGTGCTAACCTTAAAGATAAAAACTGCCGGTTATTTTACCAGCAAAAGTTGGGTTTATTTGGGAATAGCAGAAAACTGCAATCCAGGGCAAACAAGCTGTGGTAAAGCCATAGGCGGGTCTGGGGAACAAAGGAGAGGTAGGCTTTTTTTTTAAGATTTTTTTTTTTTTATTTGTCAGAGAGACAGAGAGCAGGACAGGCAGAGGGAAAAGCGGGCCCCCTGCTGAGCAAGGAGCCCGATGCAGGACTGGATCCCAGGAGCCTAGGATCATGACCTGGGCTGAAGGCAGACCCTTAACCGAATGAGACATGCAGGCGTCCCGAGAGGTAGGCTTTTTTAAGGAGAAAAGGGGAAAACTGGGAAGGCTGTTGTAAACTCTAAGTCCACTGGAGTAAACTGGGGGTTCCGAGGATGATGCCTGAGCTGTTGTGGGGTGGGGGAATAAGGAGAGTATCTCTTCCTCTGGCTGGAATAGTAGAGTGGTATCCACGTGCAAGTTCAAGTCCATGTATGGTCAAGTCCGGCTGTTCTTGTTAGGTTTGCAATTGACCGAGAGTCGTAGGGGCTGAGAGGTCCCCCTGCCAAAGCCTCCTGACTCCGTTTTAGTGAGGTTTCCCATTACCCATTTTCACAAAAGGGGCAAATATGGGCTTGCTGAGACCAGGGTTCATGGCGGAGAAGGGGAGCGGGGCCACATCTGAGATGTTGGCGGGAGGAAAATGTGGAGGGGGGCGGGAGACATGTCAATGATCTCGAGCAAAAGAACCCTCTGCAGGTGGCAGGAGAAGCCCCTAGGAGAGGAGCACGCAGCAAGGAGGAAGGGCACTGGGTGGGGGGAACACAGTAGCATCTTCCATACCACCTGGTTCCACCATCCTGTCTCCCGTGGCCCCCTGGGGGGGGTAGAAGTCAGAGGACAGATAACGATGAAGGTGAGAGAAATCCCAATGACAACAGCATCCCTACTCTGTAGCATCCTGTGGATTTTTACCACATGGAATGCCTTCCCCCAAACCTGGCCCTTGCTCCTTAGGGCTACATACTCTAAAGAGGAGGCAACTGGGGGTGAATAATATCTGAAATGATGGGGACACAGGGAAGGAATAACAGCTCTCTTCCCCGGTAGCTTGCAGTCCTCCAAGCCTCCCATCATCCGGCTGGCCCTCCAGCAGCCTCGAAAAGGACTCTATTTCCCACCATGTCCAAGGCTCCCCTCCTGATACAGAGATACCTTGTAACTGGGGCATGAGCAAAGGACATGCCATCACAGCAAGCACCCAGCCCGGGAAGCGCTCTCCTTTTCAACCTAGCCTGAGATTCCCCACTCCCAGACAGCCCCCTGAAACCAAGGGACACCAGCAAGGGGGAATCCCACCACAACGGAGAGCCTGCCCAGCAACCCTCTCCTTCAACCCTGGGCCTCAAAATGCCCACCCTGACACTCTCTGAGGGCGGGAGGCACCAGCACGGGGAATCGGGCCCCAACAAGGGCATAGGGCTTGGCCCAGAATGTTCCCCACCTTCCCCTGGCAGAGGGCATCCTGCCTCCCAAACCTCCAACACCGGACACATTGCTTTTTCTGAAGGCGGTGGGATCCCATCCGCCACCGAAAATCATGAGGTAGGCTAGCCTGGATAGGTTTCTTCTATTTCCTCAAGCAGGATTCACAGGCACACGTGGAATTCCCAGCAGCAGCATAAACCAAGCATACCAAAAGAGCACCACATAGTGGCGCCTGGCTGGATCAGACAGCGAAGCATGCAACTCTTCATCCCTGGGTCACGATTCGAGCCCCATACTGGGCGAAGAGATTACTTAAAAAAAAAAAAAAA